>NC_064813.1:8654041-8821047 GCF_023721935.1 Panthera uncia | reverse complement strand
TTATTTATTTTTGGGACAGAGAGAGACAGAGCATGAACGGGGGAGGGCAAATATGCCTCATTTTAATAAAATGCCTGAAACACTTATTGTCTAGACAGCAATACTCTACTGATGGAATTGCGTTCTCTATCAGGGATTTTCAAAGTGTCTTCCTGGAAAAGTCAATGTAGTACTGATAATTCTGTTTTGTAGTTTCACTTCTTCATTTATTACCACCAATAAAGTCATTCCAAAAATGACAGTGACGGGTAACCTAAGTAATCATGTATTTGTAGGTCATGTGCCACGTTGTTTTTGAGTGAGTATATTAGTAAAATGTACAAGATGTAATCATCTGCATATAATTCTATGTTAAATTCCTTGCTCTCTTGATATTAATCATTACTGTTCTGAGCCAAGTGTCCCATACCCTATGGGCATACAATTAGTGAATCTTATGATTTAAGTAGGAAACAGTGCATATAGGAGAGACCTGGCCTATCCAGGTTAAACATCTGTGTATTACCAATTTCATTCATATAATATTTCAACATTTGGAACACCTTTAAAATGTTATCATTAATTTTGATATAGAACCAGTACATCTAAAAAAAAAAAAAAAAGAACTAGTATGTCTATAAAAGAAACATCCAGATTTTTTAAACTGAAATTTCACGTGAATGTATTTTTCTACTTTGTGAAAAAAATTGATTCTACTCCATGATATTCTAATTATATTCAACTTAAAACTGGCAATCCTTATGAGCAAGCAGAACTGACTAGTAGAAGGAACATTGGATAACAAATTCCATAAATCTGTATTCTATTCTAAAAGGTGGGTAGCCTTGAAGAAGTTTTATCACCTGTAGAATGAGAGCTGTTCGAATTGACTGATTTCCAAGACCCCTCCCAGTGTTACATACCTGATTAGGACATATCTTTAGAGAAGGATTCAGGTCAGTTTCATATCTGGTATTTATGGTAGTCTCTGCCATGCAATGAACTTTTTAGGGGTGCTACATGGGTCCTCAAGTTCCACTACCAATTACTTCTCAGTTTTCTAATTGAAGAATTTGAATTACTGTGTTTGAGCACTGAGGAAATAATGAAGCCAAATGCAAGTGCTGGGTTCATCATCAATCCTCTAGTTCCTGAGACATTCTGACTGCCAGAATCAGGCATCTACGTCAGCATCACCAGTGAGAATTGGCTGATTCCAAGAGGGAGTCTAATTACACCCACAGGGCCCCATGAGAATTTTGGCACCTTTTGATCCAAGATGTAATTGATGCCGAAGTAATGATAAATAAGCTTATTCTTCCCTTTCTCTTGTCTTCTCTAGTTTTAAGTACAGCTGGAATATTCCAATAAATTTATTAGGAGTCTTTTATTTTATTATTTAAAAAGATATTTGTGTTCTGGTGTATCCAGACAAATCTTTTACATTGCACATAGTTTGTAGAAGAATTTCAAGCAGTAGCTAATGAGGAAATTGAATTTATCGCACTGGTGTGTTCCCATTGCTTTAACTGTCTATAAGGTAATAGAATGAATCAGTAGCACTGGAGCAATAACGAAAGTACTTGACAGATGAGACATAGAATGACTTTGCTAAACCTTATTTTTCTATATAATTAGACACACCACCATTAACTCAAATTACCTTAAAGAGTTAAGTCTTCTCCAGCAGCTGACAAGTTACATCCCTATGTCAACAAAGGAGAGACATTGACAACATCTGGCTTATTTTATCCCCAGGTGGACTTTGTCTTTGACTAATGATTATAGAGAGTTAAAAATCAATTTTCTTACAGTTTTGAAGTAATCTCCCATAAGTCTTGTTTCATATAGATAAGGCCCTGTTTTTCTTGGTGGATTGGTTATATGGGATATCATCAATTCAAAAATGTTGACTGAAAACCCTAACTATTTCAGGCAAGCAGTCAAATAGGGTGACAAGTTGCATAATCATTAAATTAAGCATTTGTTTTACCCAAGTGTCTAGACTGGCACCACACATTGAGGTATAAGGAGGGAAATGATATGAAAAAGGAGTTTTGTTGTGATAACACAGCTGACACTAATTCTCAACTTGCTTTACTGGCAAAATAAAATGATGTATCTTTCATTTGAATCATAGAGTCTTTAACCTTGTATTAGAGTTAGTCACCTGCCTTTGGAAGTGAATCTATCAAAATAGTGCTAACATGTGGGCAGAGCTGGGACTAGGGTGAAGCAAGTAAGGTGCTTCCCTCAAATCAAAATTTAAGTAGGAGCAAAAAAACTCAGTAGTTAAGATAAACAACATTTTTTTAAAAATTTTTTTTAACGTTTATTTATTTTTGAGACAGAGAGAAACACAGCATGAACGGGGGAGGGGCAGAGAGAGAGGGAGACACAGAATCAGAAGCAGGCTCCAGGCTCTGAGCCACCAGCCCAGAGCCCAACGTGGGGCTCGAACTCGCGGACCGCGAGATCGTGACCTGAGCTGAAGTCGGACGCCCAACCGACTGAGCCACCCAGGCGCCCTGAGAAACAACATTTTTAAAAGATGCTAAAAAGAAAACCCAAAACCAAGCCAAACACCAAGTCCATGCAAAACTATCCATGATGAGTAAAAATATCAAAATTTTAATAAAGATAAGATCACTATTATTTGGATTTTTATCCCTTGTGGTTTGAGATTAGTATATATAACTTCACACAGTATCATTGCTGACACCATCTATATTTAAAACTTTGATATTTTGTTCATCATGGATTTTTTTGCACCAATTTTGATTATTTAAAATATTGCATTAAAATATTATTTATCTTGATTACTTAGGTTTTTTGGCACCCTCTTGAATGTTGTACCAGAGGTGTTCTTGTCTTGCCCTTGTACCAGCCCTGGCTTTCTACCTCAATGCACAAGGTCAGGGATTGATATTCCAAGTTCACACAGTCAATAAGTGGTGAAGTCTGGATTCAACATTAAGCCTCATCAGGCCTTCTGTTGAGGACTGTGGTCTAATACTTCCTAAAGTGGCTGTGCAGTCTAACAGCTCTGGAGAAACCAGCTTTGTTTCTTTCCAGACTGGGATAGTAAATCCAGAGCTAACAATCTCAGAGATGAGATTGAACTTTGACAGGGATCCAGGAATGAGTTAAGAGCCAATTATCTCATGTTAGAGGAATCTTTACATTTTTTTTGTTATTGTTATTGGACAGGATTCAACCCTAAAAAGACAAAAAAAAAAAAAAAAAAAAAAGGAACTGGTAATGCAAAATGGTAACATCTAAGGAGTAATTTCTCAGAGAAGAATCTAGTTTTATATAGCCTAACTTCTCTAACATAGTCCTGGTGCTTTTCTGATGTTACCTCACCTGTGCATTTATTTCATGCAAGCAAGAGCTCTGGTACACAAAAGTAAGCCCTTGGAAGAGGAAGGGGTGCTTTCCTCTGAGATAGGACAGAAGATGTCAATGGCTAAAAATAAGGGAAAATGCTTACTTGCAGAACAGAAGAGGAATATCAGATATTTGCAGGTAGAACTAGTAAAGTTAAAGTTGCTCCAGACAGCCAGCTTGGAAGTCAGTGAAGTAGAACAGTGGAACTATTGGTGGGCAGATGGGGGTGGTGAGAATGTGGAAGGAGAGGGCAAAGAGGTGGACAGTTTTGGAAGACTCTTTGTGGTAAGTGTGGTGAGAGTTATTCTAATTTTTTCACAAAAAATAAGACCACAAGATCATAGTCCAATGGGAACAAATCTAAGATTACATGGTGGAAGAGAATATGAACCTAAGATTTACTTAACTGAAACTTAGTTTTCAATAACATTTCATTTTTCATTTAGGAAATTTTCCTAAAGGGTAACTCTTCTCTTCCATTTAGTGTGTTGTTGCATTTATATTATTAACATGTTGTTCATTCTAAGTACCATCACAGCAAGATTGTTCATTAAAAAAAAAAAAGATTATACAGAAGGAGAATGAATAACAATATCAGAGTTTGGGTGATACATGCTATACTGGGAAAAAAAGAGGAAAGAACAAAATCACTTCTGTAAAATCATAGAGCATTATCAATGGTAAACCCAAGAAAGAAAGGCTATTTTCCCAAAGTAAGAAGCAAAATTAATCAAACTGCTATGTGTCCTATGGAAGTAACTTTTAAAAACATTTCTTCCAACTCCTCATGGCAAACAACCGCATATCTTATAGAAATGAATTCTCTGGAGAAAACAGACAATGAAGAAAGAAAACCTATGAGCTCAATGATGTACACCAGCTAATCCATAAAGGCAAGCATGAAAGTTGAACTAGAAGTCTGAATTCATAGATTACTCACTTTGAATTACTGGGGCCAGCAATGGAATTGGCTATGTTCTCTCTGCACCTTGGTTTAGCTCCTCCCCCCCCCCCAAATGTAGTGTTTTTCCAATCTTGTAAATGGATCTGCCTTCCCTTTCTTGACTGAGCTTCCTGCTTTCTTCTAGGGAATGTAATGCAGCATTTGTGACAGCTGGTCACATTACTAGCACCACCCTTCCACATTTTCTGTTCAGATATCAGGCAAGCCACAAATTCTGGAGAATCATAGCTTTGGTTTGGTTTGGTTACAAAATATTTTTTAAGAAACCGTGAAACCACACGAGTCCATAGTCCCAAAGGCTTCCAAGCATCCCTGGTTGACTTAGTACTGTAGTGGAAATGGGGAGGGGTGAAACTTAAAGAATACAACTCTAATTAAAATATTCAGAAGGCTTTCAAAAATTTTAAACTGAACTCTTTAGAGTAAAAACAACTAAGCATTTGGATGTGATAAAGAACATATCAGAAATTATAACATTTTTTTCTAAAAATTTCAAGTATCCCAATGGGAACTATATTGCACTCAATAAACTGAGATTCATTGAGCTCTGCTAGTTCTTTTTACATTTGCTTCCAGTATTTTATTTTTAAAATAACCACATAATCAATATTTCAGAAAAGAATACGTAAGAATACTTGGCAATATTTTTTATTCTGTTTCTGATGTATATTTCTTAGTAAAGTGCTACATGGTTTCCTTGCTCAGTCTCAGTACTCATCTAATAAACAAATCAACAGATTTATATTTGAAATATTTATACAAAATTTCCAAATGAATTATTTTGTCTCTATTTATAGTAGGCTTCAAAATTCGTCTTTGGCTTATAGTGGGTCTTTCTTATTTTCCTTTACAAAGTCATGCAAAGCCAGGATCTCTTCTTTAAGTGAGTTTTAAAAACATTCCTGGCAGTGTCAGTATCAAAATAAATAGAAGTTCCATTCCTGAAAACTAACATGGAACTGAGTCGGCTATAAAAGTGATGTTGTCGCAACTTATTTCAACAAAGAGAAGTTCTAAAATTAAAAACATGTTTCTTCTGTCATGTGTCATACAAGAAAAAAATTGGAAATAAAGGAAAACTCAGTGTGTTCCTAATTTAGATTCCTCTTCTCTACTATAAACATAACTTTCTCCGACAACGACACACAAATATGTTGTGCTACTCTTGAGTATTGAAGGAATTTCTTTTTTTATGTTTGGTTCCCACCATTTGGACACAGCATTAAAAAATAAAGTTTATATACATGGATGATAATGAGAGGTGGGTCTACTATTTATTTACACGTATGTTTTTTTAAATAGGGTGTTAGTCCTAACTTGAAAACCAGAGCATCATGAAACATATTTCTTTGAGAAATTATAGTTTGGGATGTTAGTCTGAATGCCAAGTTTTTAGATAGTTTGATTAATTCACAAATTATTAAATTACCTGGTTAATGATATTAGCAATTTCTAAATCATAAGCTTATGGTTACCTATGTGTATGTTCTATATAAAATATTTTGTGATTTTAGCTATAGGTTTATGGAAAATTCACAATGAATATTAATCAAGTACAAATCAAATCCATGTAAGCAAATCTACATTTTTTAGAATAATTGAGGTGACTAAACAACTTATTTTCTAAAAATAAAATATCCAAGAATTTGAGGCCATCATTTCTTGAGAGCAAGTCATGAATCTTTGTATACCTGTGGCATTAAATTCAAAGAGCAGGAAGCTGAAGGTGTGTGGTCTGAAGACTGTAGGGTGTTGGCTTATTCTTTTCTTTCTGGCTTCTCACTCTATGACCCTTGGCAAAGCAATTCTCTTTCTCCGGTGTGCTCTTCTAAACAATGGGTATAAAAGCACTTGCTACTCTACTATTTAGCCTGACAGAGGCCTTCTGAACAATGCTTCTGGTTTGTATGTCATATTTCCCAATTATTTTGTTTTTATTTGTTTCCAACCTGCCTCCACTCAGGTTCTGAGATCTCAAATTCACTGATGGTAAAATAAATGAAATTGGAATTCTTAACAGATGCTTCGCCATAAATTCTTACGGGTTTCAGCCAAATGCATGGCAAGCTTTACGGCTGCTTATGAGGGTTAATAAGATTAACATCTAAGAAGGGCTCTTGGGAGGAAACAGCAAGTTAAAATGATCACACAAGTAATCCACATGCTGGACTCACAGGGGCACATTATATTCCCTTGTTTCCCAAATTGTGATCTACTAATCACTTTTATTAGAATTACGTTAAAACATAGATTACAAGACTTTGGTAGACACTAATGAATCAGAAGTCCTAGAGCAGAGATTGAAAATCTGCATTCTTAAAAAATCTCAAGATTAGGGAGTTGGTGAATCTTATTTGAGAATTTTATATCTCAGGCTTTCTTTACACAACGGGGCATGGAGAACAAGCTTGAGCTGAATATCAGCTGAAATCAGGGTGCTGCTGTCATTCACTGTTACTCTCAGCTTCCTCCTTCCCCTGGTTAGACTCCTGGTTTACAGTTCTCATTGAGATACCCAACTGAAATGATTTGGAAGGGATGGTAGGCAATTGTTTACTGGAGTGATACTTATCCAGAATACAATAAATAGTATATATTGAGTCTCATAAGAAGGAAATTGATTGAAAGGGAACAATCTTCACACTCAGGTAGGAATTCATCTGGTATTTGGCACTTTTGAGACTAGAAGATCTTCTCCCTCCTGTTCAGACACTTGTTGTGAGGGCATTTCTTGAAAACCTTCAGGGAGGAGAGATGAATTCCCTAAGCCATAGCTGCCAGATTCCACATAGCAATTACATCCATACCAAATTCTCTCTGCCACTACTCTCTGTGGAGAAACGTAGAAATTTGTAGAGAAGTCTACAGATTGTGGGAAAGCAATGGAAGGCCGTAACATCAACTTTACAGGAGGATCCCAACTACCCCAGGATTGATTAATTTATTTTTACATTTGTCAGTTCATTCAACAAATATTTCAGGACAGATGTGCATTAGAAGGAGCACAGAGTCAGAGTGCAACTAAGCCAAATACTTTCTATTACTCTCAGATTCATCATGTACTGTAAGAGAATCATGATTATGCCTACTTTAGAGGGTAGATGTGAGGATGAAGTGGTATCTGGGGTGAAGGCACCTTAAAAATAAACTCTAATGCAGAGCAAGCATTCTTTTTCCCATGTGCAAGATGCTGCAGTAGAGGTTACAGGAATGCAAGGATGTCGAAGACATGTTTTCTCCCCCCTCAGAGTAACCGCAGTGTCATAAGGTGTTGACATCCACACGAGCAGCTATAGTGTGAATGCCATGGGAGTGGATGAAATGCTAAAGTTCTGAAGGATTTTGTCTGGGATCACATGGAAAGTTTTGTTGCAGTGCATAACGGCATATTATTTGGGCTTTGAAGTGTGGTTAGGATCTCCAATGACGAGTAACTAGACGGGCATTTCTCAGAAAGGAGAGGACACGAGGAACAATGTAGGCTTTCAAGGATGGAAGATGTGCTTGGGAGAAGATACACTTTGCCTCTAAGTCCATCCCTACCTTGGGACCATACTCTTCCATGCGGCAGTACAGAGAGCAGCTATAAAAGGAGAGTAGCTAGGGTCAGCCATATATGCTTGTTGCTCTTCATGAGACTCAAAGAAACCTAAGCCAGTATGTCTCTAAAAATGGAGATTTCTCTCCAAGATGTTTGAAATTTGGGCAACTGTAAAACATTATCAAAAGTTCATGTCAATGCTAAAATAGTTCACAGTAATATGTATGCAAGGGTGGAACATGAATAGATAAATTAGGCTTTTGTTAAATTTCTCTTCTTAGCCTATTGAAAATAAAAATTGAATTTTCACAAGCTTTCTCTTCATACTAATCATCAACAAGTATTTTCATTTGTTGGCATGCTTAATCAGTATATAGTTCTTGTTTAAAAAATTGATAACTCTCTTTGACAAAATGTTTATGGAGACACTTGTCTTAACTTGTTAATTACTACTACATACTTCATCTTCTATGCAAAATTTAGTTGTAAAATATTCAAGATATTGTATATATTATATAAATATTTGCATTTAAAAACCTGAAATAATGGAGGGGGTAGCAGCTAGTTAAGAACATGAACTCTGGGACAACTGAGTGATTTGGTTGGTTAAGCATCTGACTCTCGATTTTGACTCAGGTCATGATATCATAGTTTGTGAGTTTGAGTCCTGCGTTGGGCCCCTTGCTGACAGCATGGAGCCTGCTTGGGATTCTCTCTCCTTCTCTCTCTGCCCCTTCCCTGCTAGTACCCTCTTTCTCAAAATAAATAAATAAACATAAAAAAAAAGGAGCATGAACTTGGAGTCAGACAGCCTGAGTTTGTAACACAGCTCTGAGATTTCAGTAGCCCTCTGATCTCAAGCCAGTTTCTCAACCTCTAGCTGTCAGTTACCATATGCAAAATACAGCTAATAGTATTCATCTTTTACAATTGCTATAAAGACTAGGAGGACCCTATATGTAGTAAATTCTGAATGGATTGTAGCTAATATTAAGTCCAAATATTTTAAATCAAATTGACTCTTATCAAAAAGCTTAAAGAGAGTTTTATAGCCTCATAAAAATGTTAATAAAATATATTAAATCAAATAACATTTTAGTTAAACTAAGTTATAAAAATTAATAATTTTACTTAATTTACATTTTTATTATTTACAAAAGTAATGCATCTTATAATAATGTAATATATAACACATATATAATATATTATATGTGATTTATATAATTATATTTTACACTAATGTGAATATATACAGTGATATTATAATAAATATAACATAAATGAAAATAAACAATATAAACATAAACATAAATATAATATATGTAAGTGTTACAAATTATTTATATAATTATATTAATGTATTATATAATAAATAATATGTATATAAAATAATAATTAATTGATATTTTATTAAAAATGAATTATCTTTCTCAATTGTACTGCTTTAGATTTCCAGAAGCATTTTTGGGCATGAAATATTTTCTAGATAAAGAATTAAACTTGGAATTGAGCATTTCTATGCCTGTTAATTTACATATATAAATAGCTATTGACTAAATAAGGGTTCTGACATCAAATTTTCAATACAAAGATTTCTGCCTTTAATTTTTAAAAAGATATTAATTACAAAATAAGCTAATATGAATATATAATTGATTATGGTCGTTCACCAAAGTAAAGCATTAATATTAATAATTCAAGTAAACTCTTCAATAGAGATCTATTTGGAACCTGTAAGGAGATTCTGTAATAAAGTGGTCCTCAAACTTCAGAATCATGTGAAGGCTCATTAAAGCACTGATTTCTGGGCTTTATCCCCAGATCTCTGATTCAGGAGGTCTGGGTGGAGGTGAGAATTGCCTTTATAACAAGTTTTCAGGTGATACTGATGATGCTGGTCAGAGAACCACACTTTGAAAACCACTGCTATAATTCATTACAAGAATTAAAAAGGTTGGATTCTTATTGTCTCATATGAACAAAACTTTATTAAGAAATCTGTTATATTATTTTTCTCTTCTTTGAACCAAGGACCAATTATTTGTATGTTTTTCTTTTGTCTTTCTTTTTTTTTTCTCTTTAGATTTTTTTTTCTTTGAGTACAGTTGACACACAATGTTACATTAGTTTCAGGTGCACAACATAGTGATTCAATTTATCTATATATTTGTTCCTGAATTCAAAGAGTAAATAAAATCTAGGAAAATCTGTTTCTTGGAAAACGATTTCTGGATTCCATTGCTGACATTTTTTCTTCCACTTTAGATATGCTCTACTAAGACCTCTTTGTATTTTATTTCTCCTCCTCACCATACTTTATTTTAGTGATAATGACAATCTCCCTTTATGGGATTTTAGGATTTTTCTTTGCCTAAGTCCTAAAAAAAAATATTTCCTTGTATCTACCTGTACATTGTCTTATAATGTATAGTTATGTTGAATTACCACCTGAAAATACAATTTCTGGAATGTGACACTTTGGAAATAATCCTTAATTGCAGAAAATGTTGCTTATTCAGCATAATATGCATTAATTTCATGGAGGATAAAGGGGCAAAAGAGGATAAGAATATGTTCAAGCCTGAGTAAACATCAGAAGTATCCAACCACAAAAAATACAGATGTCATTTAGGAAAAATAAAAAGATGTGACAAATAGCTAATAAGAAGTTGCCAATTTTCCTATTTCACCAAACATTCATACCAGGAACTTTCCTTGCAGGTGCTGCACCAAATATGCCTGAAGCCAGTGCCTTTTTTTGAGGCAAGTGCTCCATTCAAACAACAGGGCTTGAATTGCCTTCTATAATTTTGCTCTGATGACCAAAATATGCTCTACATGAATTCAGACTTCTAAATCACCTTCTTCTATCCTCTTCTTCCTGCTTTCTTCCCTCATCCTGTTTTTGTCCATTTGATTCTGCATCACATCTAGTTTTGAACCTGAATCTTCTAGACACACGGCTATCTCCTTCCCTTCCTGGTGCCTGAACAAGAATGTGCAAGGAGTACTGCAGAGTTGGTCATTGCTGCCACCCTCCCATTTTTGTAGTTTCCTTTGCATTTGGAAAAAAGAGTGTGGTTTAGTACACACAGTGTGGCATTAAAATGAAGCTGTAGGCTCCAGTCTATCCATTAACTGCGATACCTTTACCTACAAATTTAGGTTCCTTATCATATTTGTTTGATTTCATGAGATAGTAGTGAGAATCAAATTAGATAATCCAGGTAAGTTTCTTTGTATGCTATGTAAGCATAACCTACATAACAGGGCTGGGACTAGGGTAAAGCAGGTGAATTGCCTGGGTGCAACATTTAGGGAGGTGCTCACTCTCAGGGTTGTGGCAACGCAGAGTGTGAAGGCTGCCTGCAATTTTCCACCCTTAACTGTTGTTGTCACATGCAACTCAGCTGTGATTAAGGGGTTAAAATCAGAATGAAAAACTGGCATTAAATAGATTAAACACTATTCTTTTTCCCAGGGGGGATGTAATTAACAGAGACAACATTTTGGGGATTAAAGAAAAAGAAATAAAGCTCCTAGCTGGTGAAAGACCCCTCAAAAATTCGCAATGGATACATGGCAACATACTCTACCCACGAATAAAGCTAATCCTGGGTTTCAAGAACACTGATTTAAGAGTACTAGCAGGGAGGAAGCTTGCACTTTTAAAAAGAATTTGCATTGACTGAGCGCCTTCTCAGAACAATTTTCCCACTTGGGTCCTCAAAGAAAAGAATTTAGAAGAATTTTACTATATTTAATTCAGAACCCACATTAAAAACAAACAAAACCCACACATAATTAGAGCAGGAAGCCTTCTCTCTGACTTATCCTAGAAACTGTTATGCTTCACAAGCAGATTGAAGGGAAATTTCTCCCTGCCTCAACATAACATTAAGACAAAGATTACTACATAGTGACAAAGCTAAATCATCTCAGGAGGATAGAGTTCCTTGCTCACTAATGATTATCATGTGCCAAGAACTAGCATGCTATTAATACTTGCAAAGTTCTCTGGACTAGGAATCCATTACTAGCAAAAGTACAAGTCCATTTTTATTCTAGGTAATTAATCTAATTTGACTTTCTCCTGATTGCTGCTTAGCAGAAATGGATGCTGACTCCCTTCTCTGTAAAGAACAAGTAGATCTTTACAGTTCTCGCCGAGTAACCTTACAGCATAGTTATCTCTCTCTTTATCATACCCTGTCTATGTTCAGTGAGTTCTCCAAGTGCAGAAAATTGTCCAGGGCTATGATTATTAGCATAAAAGATATCTAGTGCCCAATGGCTGGCATGTAAGGAAGAAGGGGGCCTGGGGAGAAAGGCCCAGGAAAGACCCACAATCCAGGCCCCCAATCCCAAAGGAAAATAATAACTAAACCCTACACATTCAAGGTGATTTCCCAGAGAATACAGAGTTAGGCAGCCTTCAACCTTCATATGTTGCTTCCTTTAAAGAGAGCTGAAAAAGCATTTACCTCACTATAAATAAGATGGCTTTTAAAGAATGAAGTTCAAAAGTGTTGATTTCAGGGATTTACTCAATCTGTAAAGATGCTTCAGGCAAAGAAACATGTTTGAAAATATCCTTCCAGGGTTCCACGCAACCCACTCTTCTACTGAAAGTGAATTAAATTGGACAAAATCAGAGACTGCAGAAAAGGGCTGAATACATATCAGTCATTAAAGCAGTCAGTGGAGAATTCTGGAAATAGATATGACATATATTATAGATATTTCTGGATTAAATTGATTTTACTCTCTAATCTGATTGTTTGACCTACTCTTGGGTATGATTAATTTTGCTATTCTAAAGTCAAATTGTTCTAAGCAATACGTCAGAGAAAAATAAAAAGGCAGAGATAAATGCAAAATAAAATCCCTGAGAAAACTGCCACCCAAAAATAACCTCTGCTAAAATGTACACTGTGTATAAATATTTCCTTCCAGACTTTTATGCATACTTATATACATATGCTTATGTCCAAAAATGTTTAACTTGTGTTGTCACTTTAATGAGCATTTTTCATGTAAATAAATAAGCTTTCATACATTATTCTTACCCACTGAATTGTGTTCCACTGTGTAGATATCATGGAAGTTATGAATGCTAAATTTAGATTAGACTGAAATATACTATAATGAATGGCATCCTCATTAGTCCAGATAGACCACAAATGCTTGGTTTTCTTTTTTTTTTTTTTAATTATGAAAAAATACCCTATGTTAGATATGGTCTTTACTAGGAACTCACTTATGTGGTGTAATCTCTAATCTTTGACCTGATGTGCAAGCCACAAGAGTAAAGCCTGCCAGAGCCCCACCATGTTCCCTCAGTCTCCTTACCACTTCTGTGCACTCCAACCTGGTTCTCAGGAACTAGCGCCTTCCTCTTTGATGGAAGACTGCCATCACACCGCCACACCGAGCTCACTGTGCCTGCATGCACAGGCAGCTGGCAGTGCCTGGGAGTCCGTGTTCTCCCTGGGGCAACCCTCAACCAGTAACTGACTGACAGATGTAGAGGTATTAATATCTCAGCTCTTTCACTTCTGGGCAAAGATAATTCCGAGGTTGAATTTTGCACTGTACTTTGGTGTTGTCCCACAGGATTCAGAGCCAACTGCTCACCATGGTTGCTGGTTTAAAATGCACTCCTTACTGACTGCCTTGCTTTCCCTGGTCACGTCTGTGCACTTCCCAATATGCTGCTTGCACTTGAATCCTTGGCCCAGGGTCTGCTTCTGGGATTACCCAAACTAAGACACCTGTTATGGTCTCTTCACCAGGAGGGTGCTGAAGGCGCCACCTCTGTGTTGTTGCAGAAGTAATGTAGGAATTCACCCAGTCACCAGACAGGAATACTCTCCTCACTGCACATCCGTATAGCATTTGATGTATTCACAGAAAAGCAAAGCAGTGAAGGCCACGTTTATTTTTCATATTGAAAAACTGTAGACTCTGAGGTTAAGAATATTTTGTACAAGGTCATGCAGCTAGTTACCAGAGGATCTGTTTTCTTATTAGACAATCGTATCTTTACTAAGTAGCAGTTGTGTTTCAAAAGTGAGGTTAGCTTGGGATGGATATGTTGCCTGAATATCTTTTATGAAGTCTCAACCTTGAAATGTATAGTCTATTCAGAGTATTTTAAAAGCATAGTTATTTGCTTATTCCTGATCATAATCTCCGCTTCCCATCCTCTTTATGTTACGTCTGCAGCACCTCTCTCACTTCCTTTGTCACCTAAGGGTAAACTGTCTCTGCCATGCACTCTATGGGGTCATAAACTCCTAAGTGCCATTTAGCTGAACCTTAGTAGGTTGGACTCAAGGGGGGACAGTGATGTGCATAGTTATAGTTCAAGGCAGTGTGCGGTAAGCACTCTAAGAGAGGTGGAAAGTCCTTTGGGAGGACAGAGGAAGGAAAGATAAATTCTGGCAGAGGGAGCAGGGAAGGCTTGATGGAACAGGTGGCCTTTAAGCTGGACTTGGAAGGATGGGTAGGATTTCAACAGGCGGATGTCAGGGTGGGGAGGGGCAAGGAGAAAAGAGCAGCATGAGCAAAGAAAAATGAAACATGTGTTCAGGGAACGTCAAGTGGAGTGGGGTAACGGGTTCACAGAGCACATCGTCAGAGATGGGAGAGACGTGTTTAACATTACATGCCGAAGGACTCTACTCTTAGTGCCTGGGGGGTATCATTTTATTTGGTGAGCAGCAGATCTGTGAGCAAGGAAGTGTCTTACTTAGTGTGTATTTCAAGAATATTTATCTGAAGACACAGTTTTTTTTTTTTTTATTAAATGCTACTGTGTTGTACTCAGTCATCTTTTTGCTATAGAATAAAGTTCACACAGAATAACATCAGAGTCTTTTGCCATGACTCTGACACTGTATAGTATCTGGCTTTGCCTGCTTTCCACCTCAAATCGTGCCACTGCCATTGGTACACTTAGCTCTGAGCACATTTGCTTCTAGAAGTTCCTGGAAGTTCCTTCTGGTCATCTCTGGCCCAGGGATTCCACACTGCTCCTCCTTCCAGCCTCCAATGGCTTCCTTCCCCCACCCCCCAAGTTTTATTGAGGTATGACTGACATAGATCATTGCATAAATTTAAGGTATACAGCATAATGGTGTGACCTACATATATAGTGAAGTAGTTACCACAGTAAGTTTAGTGAGCATCCATCATCTATATAGAAACAATAAAAAGAGAAAGAAAAAAAAGAGACATTTTTCCCTGTGATGAGAACTCTTAGGATCTACTTTCTTCACAACTTTCCTATACATCCTGTAGCAGTGTCAGCTGTCGTCACCGTGGTGCATGTCACATCCTGGTGCTTACTTGTCTTGTACCACAGGTTTATACCTTCTGACCATCTTCCTCCAATTCTGCGCTGGCTTCTTCTTAACTGACATTTTTTCAAAGAAAATCCCCTTGCCCACCCAATCTAAAGTAACATTTGTGCAATTTTCTACATAGAAACTAACAAAATTATTTATGATTTGTTTGTTGTACCCTCTCTGCCACTGTAATTGGCTCGTGAGGGCACGGATCCTATAGTCACGGTCTTTCAGGGCATCCCCAGAGCTCGGCAGGGTGACTAACACATACAAGAATCTAAAAAAAAAAATTGTTGAATGAATAAATTGAATGAAGTAGGATTAATATTGTTAGAAAACTGAAAGACATTACACTGCTTTGAGATATCTCTAAATAAGGTATTCAGCATCTGATTATGGAGGTTTGTATCAAGGTCTCTGAAACATACTGGCTCAAGTGTGTAGAATATCATACAGTTTTGGATTTCCTTGCTAGCTGATGCATCGTTTCTAGGTGGAATTTCCTTTCACTACATTTGTTCCTTCTTCCCCACATTTCCCACCTCCAGCATTTTCTGGCCATTATTTCAACTAAGTGCTAGGCTTGGTAATTTTCCTAATGATCTGGAAATGGATTGCTCTCTTGCAGATGGCCATCGATTGAGTTGCCCAAGACCTGGTCATAAGTCATGACTTGCTGAAAAGAAAGGGAGTTTTTTTGAAGTGGAGGGGGCCTTTGGAGGTCATCCAGCAGCTTTTGAAACAGCTCCAGCATCCAAACTAGTAGACCCAGTACCTTCCCGGGCAATCTGGTTTCCTGATTTACTATGAGGTACGGAGCTGTTTATGATGCTTTTGATAGAAAATAAATGACTCTTAATTCCACTGTATGATGAAGTTCATATTTGAAATGTTTGAATAGGTTTTTCAGACCATGGTCCTACAATTGGCTATAAAATTTTACAGTCTTGTTTCAAGGATATAAAAATCTGTGATTGGAGCCTCTACTCCAGGCTACAACTGGAAGAATCATAAAGCTGAGGCTACAGCTGAGAGACACTCCTTCCTGGCTTTCGAGTAAAAAAATGCATCAAACTAAAGAATCAATGTATAAAGGTTGGTAGGCCTGATTTAAGACTACTTCTAAAATTAAGTTTCACCTGGAGGCTGAATGAAAGAACATTAATTAACACGCCCAATGATCTCTAGAGTGAAAGGCAATCAGAACTGTCAGACACAGTTTATTCCTAAACTGAGTTCACGTGGAAAGGAATTACTTGTTTTATAATTATTTTTATCGTGCCAATAAATGGGCACAATGAGATATCATCACAATAGTGGCAGTTTTGATATTTGAAGGGAAGCCCTACCTTTGTTTATCATGTGGAATTTCTTCCCTTCAAGCACATGATTTCTTGCTGTACCTCCACGAACATAACACAACTCATTCTCAACATTTCAACGTTAGAATAACCCAAGGAACATATGTATATGAATTGCCCGAAGTTATGTTGTAGGTAAGTATCCATGGCTCTGAATAGAAGGTAAAAGTTTGTATTTCCTGGAGCTGTATGATTAAAGTGGCTCCTCGTATATGTAAATATTATTTATCTCACATCTTTGAATGCAGTCAAGAACCGGAAACCAAGTTAAAATGATCTCTGAATAGCAAAAATACGTGGTGCAAAATTCATGCACAAAATCTTCTCCATTTTTTTAGAAGACCGTCTTCCACAAGCTTGTGTACTTTTATTTAATACTTAATTTTACTAAGCTCTGTTATTTGGCTTTCTGTTGCTAATGAAACAAATTCACCATGGTTGAAAGTAAGGAATAAGAAACCACAGATTGGAAGGAGGAAAAGGAATAGAGTTCTTATGTGATTCAGTACACAGCATACAGATGAGAAATGTCTCAGTCTCATAAAGATGACAGGACTTAGTTATAAAGCATTTGGAACAGTACCTGGCACATAGCGAGCACACTATAGATACTTATTAAATTAATATAAATAAATGTGTGCTTAATAAAACATGAGGGCCTACGGCACAATTGATGTTCTCTAGGATGATAATGATTTTACAAAGGAGGGTTTTATCACTTTTAGTACATTATGTTTAATAGGGCAGGAAAATAAACAATTTTGAAAATATTTCCATCAGGGAAAACAAAACATTTAAACTTTAAAAAAATAGCAGTTAGAGTGGTACATTGTGATTATCTTCAAAACTCACATAGGGTGGAAGTCCAACACCTGATGTCATCTGACAGATAGGGTTTTCCGAAGTCTTTCTGTTCTTGATTTATTCCTTGATTTACTATGTAACATGGAGTCTGTCACAATTCTGAGATGTGACAGAAACTACTTTCTAGTGACAGCAGTATACTTGGAGTCACTTTGTCATGTGAAAGGAAATGCTCGACGTCCAGTGGGGACCGAGCTTCTGCATCCATCTCTGGCCTTAACAGTGATCTTACAGAACTTACAGAAAACTGCCGAAAATCATATGCTTATGCACCTTCAAAATGCTGTCAACTTTGGGCCTTCTGCTCTCCACCACAGAGACAAGCACTCTGAAGACACAGGTCCTGTCACTGCCCCTTACACCATGATGCTGAACGGGAGAAATTTGCTTCCCTGGCTGGCCCTTTGCCTGGAATGTCCCCATCCCACTCCTCTACTCCCTGATGAAATTCCAGGATTTCTTCAAGGCCCATCGCAAATGCTACCTCCTTGGTGATGCTTCCCCTCCCCGCATGCTCCACACGCACCACAGGAAACGGGAGGCTTCTTTGTGCTCCACCATCACTGGGCATCTACGTCCACCATGACCTCTGTCTTAGTGTCCTCCACTGGGAAGCAGAAAAGCATGGCGGCTATGAGCAGAGGCTATGCACCCATCGAGGCTTGTAACCTGTTTCCACCGGTTGTATGTTGACAGACCTTGGACATGTTCTCCTTGCTGAGTCTCAGTATCCCAGTTTGAAAGGCCAGCATAAATATACTACTTAGTTTATAGGACTGAGTGAGAATTACACGGGATAATGAACAAAAAATCAATTAACAGAGAGGGCGTCATATGGACAGTTCTCAGGGAATGCTGGCTGGCACTGTTACTATTACTAACATAAGTCATGCATGTATCTTTTTTCACTAGATTGTGAGTGTCAACAGTGATTTCTTTTTTTTTTTTTAATTTTGTTTAATGTTTATTTATTTTTGACAGAGACAGAGAGAAAGACAGAGCATGAACGGGGGAGGGTCAGAGAGAGGGAGACACAGAATCCGAAGCAGGCTCCAGGCTCCAAGCTGTCAGCACACAGCCCGACGCGGGGCTCAAACTCCCGGATCGCAAGATCATGACCTGAGCCGAAGTCGGATGCTAAACTGACTGAGCCACCCAGGTGCCCCAATAGTGATTTCTTAATAGTGCCCAGCCCCACCCTGGCACACAGGAGGTTCTTAGTACTTGTCAATGAATATATGTGGTTGCCTTCAGTGTCACATGTGATTTTCCAGGACTGTGTTTTCCTGAAGGGCTTACACTCCCCGAGGGGCCAGACCACTCTTCTTCCATGCCCTTGTTTTCCTGTAATGGCCTGCCTTCTGCCTGTTGTCCCAGAATATTTATTAACAGCACCCACTTAACCTCTGAAAAATGTCTGGTTTGGACAATAAATTTTATGGTCACCTAGTTTTGAGTGGCATCTCATCAGCTTTATTCCCAGAAACTAAGTTCCTTGATGTACAGAACACATACTACATTTGACATTGTGGGGAACAGTCAATCAGTTGCCTTCTGGAGCTAAAGTCCTTCCTACAGAGGAAATATTCAATAAATAGTTGATAAAAATAAATGGATGAAAATTGAGTCATTATTTTCCTTTTTAAGGGGGAAATAAAATAGGGTGAAATACAGGATATGAGTCTAGGAAGCTAGGAATATTGGACTGGGAAACTCTTTCTGCCATTTAGAATTAGAAGTGGCATCACCCTACCTGGGTAGAACATGAGAGCATTTAATAATAAATCCATAATGAGATATAAGGGCAAGACCAAAGAAAAACCCAAGTTAAGGGTATATATGCTTATATATATGTTTGGCCTCAGATCTACTTATGAATAATATTTTCAGGGAATACTACTATGAAATTTAAAGAAAAAACTTAGTTCAGAGCTTTCTGGGTGTTTGCTTGTTTGTTTTTTGATTCTAGGCAGTGTGATTCACTGGCCTAGCCCTCAGGAAAATGGTGCAGTACTTGCTTCCTCATTAATCCTCAGGTTCCTTTTCTTAACTTATTTTGCTCTCTCAGCACTAGGCCCCCATCCCCTCCCTGTGTACCCTGTTTCCTGTGTCTCTCTCCCCCTGTGCACCTGTATACTGGCCTTGGCAATCCAGAGTTCTTTGGTCAATCTTCAAATACCCCAGCAGTGTTTTTCTTTCCGAGTCACTTTCCAAATTATGGAATGGAAGGTGTTATTTCCTATTAAGGGAATTTCAGGCACCAGAAAACCCACTGGGAGGAAAGGCAATCTGAGGATGAGGATAGCATCCTGGAACACGTCTGGAGGCAGCATATTGAGTGGATGGAAAGCATGGGCTTTGGAGTTCGGCCGAGTTGGGTCTGAATTCTGGCTCCTTGCTACTGGAAGTGTGGCTTTGGGTCTTCATTTGTGTGAAAGGAATAACAATAAGACGTGACTCTAAGGTTGCCTTGAAAATTAAATGGGATTGTCTTTGTAAAACACCTAATAATACGTGTGTAGGTTGTAATCTTGCTGAAGGTTATGAGTTAGAGCTTTGGAAGTAGATAGACAGAGGGCTTAACTTTTGCTTAAGGGGAAATAACTTGACATCCATGCTTCTGAAGCACAGAGATAGTAGTGCTTTTCTCAGGATGGTTATTAAGGCTTAAGTGCACGTAAAAAAGACTGACTCCAGTCCTTGAAACATAGTAAGTCCTAAATGAGGTGTGGCTATTATAATAACAGTTATAATTAGATTGCTCTACTATGGACGGGCCCGATGGGTGATAGAGATTATTTTTCTTGTCATTATTATTATCAAATCTTTGGCATTTCTGAATTCGTTTGAGAGATGGATATCTTCCTTATTTCAACATAAGGTAGAACCCTGAATCTAATCAATCATTTTATATAATAACATTTCTTATGTAGGGGCAACTTAGTCAGTGTTTGAAATCCATTATGTTTTTCCAGGGAGAAGCTAAGGAAATGCAAAAGTACATACAGATCACTTGTTATTTTCTGTCCCCCATCACCACTTACCACAGTCATTTGCATGCACCCACCCGATATGACAAGGTGACTGGATCTATCTTTAATGCCATCTTGGGCTGCGGAGAGCGGTTTAGAGCACTCCAGGTAAGCCGATGTTATGAAACAGGATTCCAGGTCAGCTGCCTCTAGTCACGTAGATGTACCCAAACTTATGCTCTGACAGAAAAACAAACATTTGGTTATCTCCTTGTGCGTACTTGGGGGAGAGGGGGGAAAAAAAGAAAAAAAAGAAAAGGATCTGACCTTTTGATATTCACTTTCTCCATCCTGCGTTCTGGCCAGTGGACAAGTAAATAAAGGCTGGAAACTACAAGCCTGCCGTGCCATTCTTCGTCATGAACTAAAATCCAGCCAACGCCAGATATGAAACCAGAAACAAGGAGCATTACTACTCTACTGAGGCACATTGCCTTCCTCGGATCATGTTTTTCCGAAGAGCTACACCTGAATGTGACTTGCTGGGATTCCAATAATCCTTTTTTATGATCGTGGTTACGATCCTTTCGGAAAAAGCCAGTAATGAGACCACTGTCTCTGGTGTGCAGCAAAACCCAGAAGCCAGAGCGTTCCGAGAGCAGAGTGCCGAGGGAGCCTCCTGAGCCACGGGCAGGCAGACCAGCAGGACATTTTAGATGCCACGGACTGTCTGCATTTACTCTTAGTTCAAAGAACTAGGAAAAGGTTGCACAGCACATCTATTGTACTCTCACAAAAGCAGAACAACAACAAAAACGAAACTGCTAAGCAGATGATGTGTGGGAGTTGTAAACTGCTTAGCATACCAGGCGCACGCTCTCCTCCCGCACAGTGTGTGCTTCCTAGTCTCTACAAAGCAAAACTAGTGATTCACATTTGCCCCTTTTGCCCCGTTCCCACTTCACTTAGCTCAGAGGTAGCCCTCCCTATTGAATGCTGCTGTTACCTGGTTAGCGTGTGTCTCCCCTGCTGGACCGGGTGCTGCAGGGGGCCCGGAGCACGGCTTAGTCCTTTTTTTATATTCCTCGTGCCTGGCACACTGTAAACACTCAATAATGTGTGTTGATCGTATGTGTGTAAATCAGAACCCTGGCGAAACAGGGCAGAAGTTCTAAACTGATGGCCAACTTGCTAATATTACCTGTGACTTTTTCTACATTTAAACAGTTATAGATCCTTACTTTCAACTCCACACGCTCGAAGTTACTCGTTTTTTCACGCACCCTAAAAACATCTTCAATGCACCTACCCTTCAGGCCAGCTACTGAAGGGGTTTACACAGATGGAAAAAGTCTTTTCCCCTCCTTTAATGAGATTATTGAGTCTGTGTCATGAGCCACAGTCTATATATTCAGAAGCCTCCCTAATAAATATTTTTGGGTTTATTTGATAGTCTTGGCTGTTATCTGAAACAGAAAATCAGTTCAACGCCACAGCAGTTACTATTGACTAAACAGCTCCAAACCTCAATTGGCCAATGTTTTAATCATATGGAGACAATCTGAATTTTACTGCCATTGAGAAACAACAGGAATATCTAATGCAGGAATTAGGAATGCATATCAATTTTCACAGTGCAGTGTGGCCATTATGAGAGTGCACTTTCTTGTTGTCATTAAAAGGGCTTTCTGGTAGCCAAACTATTGTTCTGGTGTGTGGTGAGTCTAAAGACTCCAACAGCCTCTCTGCCTTTGATCTTTTGAGTTTCTAAAGTTGTGGGATTTTGCATGCTACACTGATAATCTGGGAAAATGTACAATCACTATAAAAGGAAATTTTCCTATTAGTCCAAGAATAATCGTTTATAGCAAAACCACCTGACAGAAACATGTGGGTGCATATCACCCTTGTGAAGACCAAAGATATTTTTACAACTGAGGATTATTTTCTTCCCTTTGTACAAATCCATATGGTGCCTATTCAGACATCAGTCATCAGCAATACTGTCTAATTCAACCCCAAGAATAGAGTTCACAATTTTTGCTCCAAATATGGATAAAAAGAAATTTTATGAAGAGTTAGCTGTTTCATCTTCCACAGCCCAATTACTTGAGGTCAATGGCATGTAAACTCAACTGGAGTAGGGAAGCAAACATGAATGAAGTAGCCAAGGAGTATGGCTTTCCTGCCTTGAACAGACCCTGCTTCATCTATGCCGTTTCCTGCTGCTTCCTCTCCTGGAGTAAAACATCTTCCTCACTTTGCAAAGGATAATGCTTCTCCCACATTGAACAGTCCATCTGTTGCCAACTCTCATGGTAATCTGGGGGCACCACAGTAAGGACTGCTGAGCCTCATTCATTCATTCAATAGAGAGTAAAGGAGGGAGGTGCCCACTATTTATTGGGGGATCTGTCCCAGGTGGATGTCTGGTTGTGCATGTCTGGTTCCAGAAATAAAAGGAAAGAGGAAGGAAAAAAAGCACTGTGCCAACATGACTTGGCTAAGGAAGAGCAGAATGTTTTCCTCCTGAGAGTGACCTTCCTCTGACAAACAAGAGGGAGAAGGTTCTGGATGGACTCTGACACCAACTCTTTTCTTTTCCCAAATCCTGTCCAGAGGTTGCATTTGTTGGTGAAAGTAATTCTAAGTATGACCAAGCAAACCAGTCTAACCAGGGCATTTGAACCAGAGAAGACACTAGTTGTTGGGGATGAGGAAAAACCTGACTACATATATCATAAGAAAGATCCATCCTTGATCCAAACAGAAGGAAAGGAAAGTCATTGCCATTATTTCAGTAAGCCAAAATGTACTATGACACTTGGAGACCTGAGAAGAAGAATTTAAGGCTACTTTACTCCTCCTACTACTTTATTCCATTTTCTATCTGTTCATCACTTGCATTGAAGACACTGTTGGACTTCTAAAAATGACTGGGACTATTTCAATGGACCTCAGCCTTGGAGAGTTCAAGCTCTGGGATTATTTAGTATTACAGAGAGCAGGAGAAAAGTTCATCCAAATTAAACAACAACAAACTCCACTGCATTTATACAAAATCCTTCTACTGTCTCCAAAGCACAGTGATTTCTCCCCCACTTTGGCACACATCCTGAAGGCTGCACCTTGGACCTTTGTGAAATCTCCTACAGCACTTCATGTACTGTTGATTTAGGCTTAGCGTAGTGGTGGAGGTCCACTGGGGAACGCGGTGTAGTAGAAAGAGGAATAGACAGGGAGATAGGGAACATGGGTTCTACTACCAGTTCTGCAAAAAGCTAGTTAACTGTCTTTTAAAAAAATTTTTTTTGAAAAAGGTTTATTTATTTTTGAGAGAAAGAGAGAGAAAGTGCAAGAGACAGAGGGTCAGAGAGAGAGGGAGACACAGAATCCAAAGCAGACTCTGAGTTGTCAGCACAGAGCCCAATGTGGGGCTCAAACCCACAAACTGTGAGATCATGACCTGAGCTGAAGTCAGACGCTTAACCCATTGAGCCACCCGGAGGCCCCCAGTTAGCAGTCTTAAAAATCACATGACTTTCTGAGCTATCAGTTCCTTATCTGTAAAATGAGAAGATCAAATGAATTGTTTCTTTGTATCTCTAAAACTGGAAGTTAGAAGACTAATACATAACACGGGTCATAGGGTGGAGAAAACAGAAAGGTAATCATGAAAAACGGCGCACGGTATGATTTGCCCAGGCCTTAAGCATCAAAAATTCTTCAATGGAAGTGACATCTCAATCCTCCAACCCCCCTGGCACCTTATCTGCCCACATCCTTACCAATTATATCCAGTTTTCATCTTGTGTTTTTATTATTGAAATATATGTTCTATCTTCCCCATCAGCTATAAGTTCCTTGAAAATATAGTCCATTGTCTGATATTCTGCCATTTCTAGCTCTGGATCCATAAATAATCGTCCAAAGAATCAATGGTTCGGATTTAATGTTTAATTCTTTAATTAACTTTAATTCTTCTACAAATTATTACATTTGAAAGATAAAATTAAGACTCAAACATTGATCTCAGTTTATAAAATTGGATTTGAACTCTCAATTCTAAAGTATTCACAGAAATGAGTTGTTCTTTTAGTAAACATTCACAGGTACTCATTCTGAGAACCTTTGCTTTTTTGCCCCAATGCACTAATACCAAAAGCCTGCTAAATACATACATACATACATACATACATACATACATAAAAACAAGAGTTACATCTTTGTGCCTGGGTTGAACATATTATCTTATATAATTCTTAAAACAACACTATGGAATTTTAAATGAGGAATACTGCTACTAAGTAGCTACTAAGTCATAGTGCCACTCAGACAGGAATGGAGCCTGGTTTATCTGATTCCAAAGTTCATGCTTACCAGTGCATGCTCCCTCTGTGTTTGATTATCCACCCAACACAACCCACCTAGACTGTTGTCTCTGTGAGTCTTTAGTAGGAACCCTACATCAGTGTGAGGCAATACAGCTAAAATTATTGAAGAAAAAGGCAGTATGTAAGAGCTTTGTTGTAGTGAAAAGGCAGTGAATTTTATTTGGCATTCTTAATTTAACGCTTACTTAGCCCCCTGATGGCTTCACAATGTTAGGAAATTTACTGAAGCTTAATAAGCTTCAGTTCTTTGTCAGTAAAATGTGGACAATAGCACTTATCTCAATAGTTTTTATAAAAAATTCAATGAGATATTGTATGTTGAAATACCTGAAATGCATAGTATGTGCTCGATATGTCCTTCTTTGTCCCCCTCCCGAATCTGCCTTTCAGCATAGGCACTGCCTTCGCAAACAAAGTCTGTAACAATAAAAAATGCTTTACCTCCCTAGAAGTTACCGGAAGCCACCAAGGCTCCAGCCATCCTGAAAGCCATTTGCTATCAACACTTCCATTGAGTTGAATGGAAGTTGCTCATCCTGCCATATACAGGATTCTTTTTTGGGTCTTATTTGAGTACTTCGTGGTCCAGAACTATGTTCTCCATGAGCCAATCTCACAATGATACTTATATTGAGTAAAATCACAAGTATCCTTTCTCATATGTTCCTCCTTAATTTATTTTTTAAAAATGCGGCCACTGGTTCTGCAACAACAGTGACCTCTACAGGGGTATTCATCGATTCATTTGCCAAACATTAAGTATCTTGGACTAGAGATGTAAAGATCAAAAGGCATGGCCCCTTAGATATCTCACAGGACAGTAGAGGAGAAAAGAAATGAAAAGACAGTTAGAATGCAGCATAGAGCTATCTATGACTGACTGGGAAAGCCATGCAAAGAGTCTCTGACTCTTTAGGGCACTCACCAGACCTGATCAGCAACTGTGGCCTTCAGCCATCCAATTCACTCATCCAACAAGTCCTTCCTGATGTTTGAGACTAGCCTAGAAACACTCGCAAAGATATGTGGTATGAGACATGACTTTCAGGACTCTTCTCTCTTTATAGAAGCTGGTTGGCTCAAACCCTTGCAAATCCAAATTGAATAAAGCAACGTCTTTGTCTTTTGGTCTTGACCATGTAGCTTCAGTGTTATGTGGAAGCATCAAGGGCCAACTCCATATCTGATGTATGACTCCCCTCAACTGAACTCAATCCAGTGCCCCCCTCACTGCCGCCTGCCAGCAAAGCTTCCTTGGCTCACAGGGTGGCTCATTCCAGTTGAAGCAACTTCAGCTGATAGAAAGTCTGCCATCGAATAAGCCAAATTTACCATCCTATAGAGTGAGGTGTCTTACATTTTTGTCCCCCATGGACTTCCTTTGGGTCTGATGAATCTCCTTTTCAGGATAATGTTTCTAAGTTCAGAAATGTATACTCTTAATAGAAAACTGTGTGTGTGTGTAATATAATAAAATATAACAACATATATTAAAAACAAAGTGTGATATAGATTCATGTGGTCTTTTTTATAACCTATTAATAATAAGATCTAGAAATAGGTATAATAATTACCATAATTTTGAAGTAGTGATATGTGTGATATTTTGAGACATCTGTATCAACTGTAATGTGATATGAAAATAGCTCTGATCTCTATTGGTGACAAAGTGATGGTTCTGCTAACACTACTGTGGTTTGTTGCTCACATTCATAACTAAAAGAAATGGGAAATTACAATCACAGGGTAGTGGAAACAAGGATGCAGTTTTTTTTCCACCCAAATTCACAGACTCCCCTGAGTTCTCATAGACTACCCCATAGTAAAGAATTCTTTCACAGAGATTTTTAAAAAACTGTTCCTTGCAACCACAGAGAGCAAATAAGTCCTCTTGAACTCTCCTGCTTCTCCTAAATTAAGCCCTCCAATTCAAAAACTGACATTGTTTCCATATTCTTCAGTAACCTTATCACTTTGTCTGTATGAGATAGTTTGCTAATTCCTAATTAAAGCACTGAGACCAGAAAGTCAGCAAGTATCCCAATGTGTTACAACTAGCCCACAAAACCCCAAAGGGATGAAGGATAAACTTGCACTGGCACCCTCTCATAATGAAGTTGTCTCTCACAGGAGAAAAGTCTGTCAAAATGGTTATTAAGCATTTTAAAGTCAAAGCAATACTTTTTTAAAAAGAGGAGTAATTGACTTTTAATGACAGTTGATTTTCTTACTGAAATGATCATTTTAAACAAACGTGTAACACAAGGCATCAGTAACACAAAGCAAAAAATGAAAACGTTTTTTCCCAAGATGACTGGATTTGTCATTTTTTTGGCCTATGCTACATGTGTGTATTTACAGGTTTTTGAAGACTGCACCTTTCAACAGATAATAAGCAGGAGTCTCTGATCCTAGCCATAAACTAGATATAACTGGATCTCAACAGAGGTGCAATTAATTAAGCACCAATTCTGCTCTGGGAAATAAAAAGATGAATAAGAAATGGCTTCTGTCCACAAGGGAACCTAAAATTTATTGAAAGATGTAAACATATGACAAAAACAATTATACAAGGGAGACTAAAACCATCATTTATTGGAGGGGAAGAAATAGCCAAATAATGTAAAGAAAAGATAATAATCAGTAGACTTATATTGTCAATCAAATGGTTTTGTTAACAAGGCAAAATGATACCATAGACTTTCAAGGCATCCTGTATTATAATACTATGTAAACACCATTATCATTACTAGGATATTCTTTGTCTTTCCCACTTGTTTGAGCTCTTCACAATTATCCCATATAACCTTGAAGCACCTCCCACATGGTATCCTCTCCACACATAATATAAATAAGTGAATGAAGGTGTAACATACTATGCGAAAGGTGGAGGACAGGGGTTTGAAACCCAGTTCTGCAATTTGCTTGGCTGTGTTAAATTTGAAAGCTCTTAATCTCTCTCTAAACCTTAGTCATCTCACCTGTAAAACGAGGATAATAACAAGAATACTAGGATTTTGGTATAGATTATACGATACCTATAAACTGTTTAACAAACAATCATCCTTCAAGGAATGTCAGCTATCGTCACAGAAGGAAGCATGTAGAACTGATGCTCAGAGCTGGAATGAAATATGATGACCCACTTCCACTTTCTCCTTTTAAAGAGTGAACTCAAGAGATTGTAGGTTGTCCCTAAGGCCATACTTCCAGTGTGAAAAACAGGAACAGGTGAAATCCCAGTTCTCCTGAGCTTCCCAGCTTAGTAAGTTTTAATAATAACCAGATAACACTCTTCTAGGTCAAAAGAGTCTTAATACCATTTGGTTCTCTAAAACAAAGTAATGTTATTGTCTGTTTACTCCAAAGTTTACATTCTCTGAATTCATAAAAGTGAGATACCTTAAGTACCTTTCCCATATTATTTGTCAAGTTGAAGTCTTGGATATATATCCCTGAAGCATTTCTATTGCTACAAATATTTAATGAGGAACAATGAGGCATGCTCTCTGCAGGCTAGAGGATGTGGCCCTGAGACATGAGCACATCCTTAGCAAAAGTGTTAAAATTGACACCTATCTATTTTTCTCTCAGATAGTAGGCTTGAGGATTAATATTTTTCATTTGTTTATAGTCTATCAAATGAGACACTCCTATGACTACAGATATAAATCAAGCCACAGTCAATCAAGATTATTTCCATATATGTAATTTTAATCATTTAGTGATGAGTTGGTGATATAGAAAGAAGCTTGCTGTTGTTGTTTTTAACCATATGAGTAAATGGCTTATACAGGAATTAAATGCAACAATGTATGTGGAAATATAAAGGGTCATGCTGGTGATAATAACCATACTATTTTATTACTGTTGCTGTTGTTACTGCTATACAAACAAGAAGCTCAAGAGCTATTTGTTGAATGAATGCTTGCATAATGGCCACGTTCTTAGCTATCAAATGTTGTGGTTATCATCAACCGCCTTAATCAATAAAACTTGCAGAAGATAAATCCTCGAGGTTGTAGTAAAGATTAAATCACATAATATGCAGGAACGTGTCTAGTATAATCTGGTAAGTGTTAAGCATTCAAAAAATGTTAGCCGAATCTTAACTTGTAAAATGATTAATAAGGATAAATTAAAGATAGCTTGAAAATTTGATGAAACTTAGATTCCTAGAAAAAGCAGTTGGCAATGAAATCTCATTGCAGAGCTGCTGGATTTAAATGAACTCTAAGTACAATATCACACATTTATCAACTTTCCCCAAATGCCGCTACTGCAATTAGAAAATATAACGCATTACTCAGGGTTTGTGTTGTAATTGCATAAAAGCAGAGCGAAGGTGGCAAGTTTCCCACAGGTGATAAGATTAGCTTCCTCCAGCTTTTAGAATCATGGTCATAGAACCAGGTGGAATGATTTTTAATGCAGACAGTATTTGTACTAGACAAAGTCAACTTGGCTTAGCATTTCACATGAGCTAGTCAAGTGTTCGCCTGCGCAGTGTGGGCTCTTTTTCCGCTCTCTTGCTGTTTAAATAAATTATAGGAGAGGAGAATTTTAGTTTGGAACTGCTACTAATCCATAACATGAAAGTCATGTTTGCGAATATTTGTGCTCTTGGCATCATATCCTTCAAAAACTCTATTTCAGGAGAATTTTTCCATTAAGTCATGTATTTCCTTTGTTTCTAATTCCCTTGCATTCATAATTCAGAAATGTTTTCTTAGTGTAACATACCCTCAAGTATGTCTTTTCCTGAGGGTTCCTGTATCTGCCAGAACACTATGATCTTACTTACCCTGTTTTGCCTCTCAAACAGGTAAGTACCTTCAAAGAGATTTCTCCTTCAGCCATGGGATTCCTTTATTGCAAAGTAATCTAAAAAAAAAAAAAAGAGATGGAAACCAGAGTTTCTCTGACTGAAAGGAGCTTCGAAGCGATACAATAACTGAAAAGCCACGGTGGAGATTCTCAGCCTCTAGGATTTATCTCTTCCTCCCTTGTTGCTAACACCCCACTATTAAAGCATTGTGTTTGGTTCTGTGGTGACCCTGGATGAATCCTCCCCTTTCATCCAAGCTTTCTCAGCATTGGGGCACTGCATAGTTCCAGACGGTACATGGGAGTGCTACACAGGCTAATCTGACTGCAAATGTGGAGGACACACAGTGACCTCCCTTTCTTCCCAGACACCAAGAAATCTTTACTTTGTCCTTGAAAAAACCTTTTTCTCTGATTCAAGGACACCATACCTCCCAGCAGAGTAGAGTGGCACCAGAGAGAAGCAGCGATCAGAGCCTCCAAGGCCTCATTCGTACACACAAATTGAGCCTTGCTGGGCAGCCCCTGAAGGTCCCAGGATTCACTTTCCTGAATTAGCCTCAGAATTATCCTTTCTTGACACAGAGGTCATGGCTTCCCTCACCCTCCTGTGCCTGTCCCCAGCCCAATGTCCCTTCTGCCTCTCCTTCTCCCAGGAGGAACCTCAGCTTTTCACCGAGAATGTTTTTTTCTGGGCCTCTCAGACTTTGTTTTAAAGCCCCCTCCTGAGCTGCCTCCTAGGGCCTTCATATTTAGCAGCAAGTTGTGTGGCATTTGAACTAAAGAGGGCAAAGAGACAAAAGTATCCTGTAGCTAAAATCACCGACCTAGCTAAATTGAGACGAAATGTGCAGAAATTACCACTGCCAGTTGCAGGCTTCCCACTTTAAGAGTGATTATCTCTCCTATGCACATTTATACTTTGCCCCCATGATTTGGCTGATCCGTGAAAGAGACAACAGTTCGAGGCTTATGAGCCTTGAGTTTGTAAAAGGCTGGACCAGGTGTGCTAAGGACTAGGTTTGACCATCTCTGAGATTCTAAGAGGTGGATGCATAATTCTTATTTGTTAGCACATGGTCTTAAACTCTGGAACACTAAGAGACGCTATTCCAGCCCTTCTGTTTTGAAACCAAATTCGCGAGGATTCTAGACACACTATTGATTGCCAGCACATAAAATGTATTCTTGTGGCCTTGAACCTGCCTTTGACACATGCTTCATGTAAAGGCTAGGTTTATGGCTAAAGCAGCACATAAGCCTTTCCCCTGGAGAACCAACTCAAGAAACCTTATTCTTTTTTTATCTTTTATTCTCTGCATTCTACTTCCCTTTTCCCCACCCACCTGTGGGCAGAGCAAAGATAAAGACTGAATAGCTTCAAAGAGTGAAGTTAATTCAAAGCAAGAGAAATTGAGTTCTCTCTTAACTATGTTGCTTTCCTTATTTTGCCAGGCGGCACCAAGTCTGGAGGCAAAGGTGGAAACAAACCTTTCTGAATGTGGTATCCCTTGTTAAGTAAGGCCCTAGACTCTGCTTTCCAAAAGAAGGAAGGTGCAGACAATTAGGGAGACAGGTTCAGCTATTTGGAGATTGGAGTCTCCCCCTGGTCAAGAGGAGGCAACACTTTTCAGAGTTTGTATGCTGCCCTCTCCTGGCCTGTGTATACAGGAGTGTTAACAGCTCATCAAGTGTATCGATTTTCATCCCATACCTGTGTGCAAGGTACCTGTGTACACATGAGACTGTTTAGAATACTCAGAAAATCTCACTAAATTTTATACTTGAAGCTTATTTGAGGACATAAACTCATTATTGCTTTGACTCTTGGATTCGTATTTAAGGATGCCAATCTTTATGCCATCTTCTCTCATACCCTAGTGCTTTGACCCTCTCCTTATTCGTCCTCTTACTGCCATGTGGGGCTCTGCTCTGCAAATCAGTGTTCCACATGAGCTGGGTCCTATGGATGTCCTGGCCAAAGACATCTTCCCAACTAAAAGTGGTGGCCATGGGAAATATCTGTATTTAGATTAGTGGTTTGAGGACCATACTGCAGCCTGACATGTGATCAAGAGTAATTCTATGCATTATTAGTCAGCACGTCCAATTCATATAAAGGAGTACTCTGTCGTAGGAAGAGAAACAGCTAAGTGAACACAGGAATAGATGGCACCGGAGGCCGAATTTATAATTGCATGTTTTCCCCTTCGAAACAATTTGTCTTATTTGGGCTGGTCCTTTGTGTGACTTGTTTTAAGCCCAATACAAGTTGGGCTTAAAAAGTTGCAATAACTTTCTCCTAAATACTTAAAGGACCCTGATACTGAGAAAATGCTTACAATCTGGCATGATTGCTATAGCGACCCTGGGGTACAAACATGGCTGGTCTAATCTGTTGTGTGCCTGTGACTGCGCAGCCTCTCAATGTTTGTCCTTGACCTAGGCCGGCCAGGCCTCTCCATATCAATAGGAACTCGGGCGCCCAGACTGGAAGCCTAATTCCATTCCTTTGCTTTAGAAGAAGAGGGCTAAGGAAGAGGTGTTTACTCTAAAGAGATTTAAAGGCATGTACCTTGTTTAAACTTTACCAAACGGGTAACTTGCGGGCATCTAAAGCTCTGGCTGGCTATACTAAAATGCACAGGGAATGAACTTTTGATTACTTCTCTCAGTGAAGAATGATAGCACAAAACAATGAGTAATCAAAGCATTGTTTACATTTATCTTCAAAAAGCCATCGTGTCTCTTAGTTCAGACAAAGTGTGTATATACATTCAGTCTCAAATTTACTTTGTCGCCACCAACATGACCAAAGTTGCTTTAGAGTTTGAATGGCAAGAGGGAAATGGGCCTCAATTTATTTCAGATATTATATTTATAGATTGAAAATGTTTATAGTGACACAAGACTACACTTTTAACTGTAAATAGAATTTAGTTGGGTCAATTAATTATATTTATTTAAACAGGTGAATTCTTTACAGTCAGTTTCCTTTGTGATGTAAAAAGAGAAAATTATTCATCTATAAAATAAAAATGCTCTCTCCTAAATAAAATATTCATTTGCCATGTATATTCTCTGACATGATTTCAAAAATACCCTGTTAAATCATTCAAACTTGGCAATGGGCAAAAATATGGACATTTTTCATGACTACATGCATGCATTTTCCTTAATGACAAAAGAACATGTTCATTTGATAAAAAAAAAAAAAAGGTCAGTGTAAATTCTCCATTGTGATATGTAAAACAAATACCTTTCTTATAACTTCCTTATCTACCTTGGGCAGGCACATGTCTTGGATAAGGAGTGCCCTGAAAACCAGCCATGACAGAATGGGGAATTGATTGCGAATTACCAACGGATGGTTTGAATATGTTCCACCAAGAATCCACAGAGAACAGTGCTAGTAAGATAAGGTATTCTATTGCTCTTGCACCTGCTGCAGTGACATTCTCTTGTTGAACTAGAGCCTCAATCCGAATATGTTCTTCACTGCAGGAAAAGCTGGTTTTCCAGGCATTCAGAGCAGTTATACACCAGTTATTTGAGGATCGCCCAAAGCAAGACTAATCTTTTAACTCAGGCTTCATTCAATCTCTATTGGCTTTTCGAAGGGCAAGACTGAACTCATTAAGCAATGTTAATTTAATCACAAGTAATCAACAGGGAAAAAAAAGTTATATAACCATCTTCAAATTTTGAAATCAAACATGGTAAAAACCCAGGGAATAGATTTTTTTTTAAAACAAAACTCATGTCTCAAAATAAAATGAAGAAAAAATGGAAAAGAAATGGCCAGATGTCTACCGAATTTAGTATCAAATAAAATCAAACCAAAAATGGGCATTTCCTCACAAGTATCACATTTATAATACATTTCCAATTCACGACTTTTTCATGTAGTAATATATGAGGTCTTGAAACTCATCCTGCCTGAAGGTGCAGAATACAAATGCATTTTCCACTCATAAGACGATGTAAAAATAAATCAGGTACACAAGAAGAGTCACTGACCATTACACTGAGAAATCCCTTTCTCCCTTCTCTCTTCTTCTTCAACCACAGCAAAGCGATACAGAGATATTTCACTCAAGAGCTTAGTCCACGTTGGCCATTCGCTTTAAAGATCAAAACCATGCTCAAGTCCGCTCTGGTTCCTGTTCCTCTGGGGAGGCTATTAACCTGATAGGTAGGTGGGAACGCTCAAAGCCTGCTTTCTAACAATCAGATAGTGTTTGAGTTGCTGTGGGTCACAGTTATAACGGAGGTCACCGAGATACAGAAGTGGGCAGCATGGCAACATGCAGGTACTGATGTTATTTTAAAGGAAGAGATGACGGTCAAGTTTGAAGGTCCTTGTTTTACACTCACGGATAATTCGATAGGTGAATACACCCTGTGGCCCCCAAACACATGTTAACAGCTTTGATTATCCAGGGTGAATCAAGCGAGCCACTCACTCAGTGCTTTCTACTCTGACCGGCAGTGGAACCAACGATGTCCATTACTTTTAAGTGCCCGGCGAACGTAGAAACCAGAAACCTTGTCTGTGCCACATTAGTCGTGACAAGCTGCATACCTGCAATGACGTGATGGAAGCCTCCTCCTCGGGTCCCTCTCCTCTGAGCTATATAGTCCACTGCCGGCCGCGCGCTGGCTCTCCCTCTGCCGCCTTCGGGGGCCGGAGTGCCGCGGACGCGCATGCGGAGGCGCGCGGGGCTGGGGGCCGCGGGCAGCCGGCTCCGCGGGGCGCGCTGGGCTGCGGCTCGCAGATGTGCACGGGCGCGAGACTCAGCTCTGACTCGGCGCGGCGCTGCACCGGGATATTACCGCGGTCTGGGATTTCTATTGGCTCCGCGCACCAAACAAATCACACCCGCCACCCCCCTTCTCGGTTTCACTCAGCGCTTGTTTCTCATCTAAGCCACAAACGTTGCAGCCACACACACTTCACTCGCTTGCAGTGTTTCTCTTTTCCCCCTTCCAGTCTGGATTTACAACCCTGTGGTCAGCTGTAACATTTTTTTTAGCAGACTTCCAATCCAAACCTTCTTGTTTATGTAGAGAAATTCTCCATCCTCTAAACCCGCAAAAACCACTCATTCCCCTCAGATCTTCCTCCTTTTGTTGATGGGTTTGCAATGTGAAGAATGTACAAAGCCTGCGTGTGTGTGTGTGTGATGCGTCCGTGTGTGCGCGCGCGCGAACACACACACGCACACACGCACACACACGCACACACTCACACACACACACACACCAGACTCCTTTTGTTTTGAATAACTGAGGTCAGTGAAATTAAAGGCAAGCTGAGCCCAATAACCTAAGTGAGAGCTCAACTAATAAAATCTTGAATGAATTCAGTGGAAAACACTCATTGCTTGAGTTTGTTTTCTGCTCCAAATAGAGCTTTGGTCATTATCCCTATTTTTGTTTATTGAATGCAGAGGTTTTTAATGCAAATCAGACTCTTACAGCATCCAGTGAACATGGAACAATGACGCCAGACCAATTCTTGTGCTGCGTGGGCTCCGTGTGTTGTATCAGAAGGCTCCAGTGACGCCTGCCTGCTTTCTCTTACTATTTTTTGGTCTTCGGTCCACTGAGGGTCTCAAGACAGACACTCTCTTAGTGGGATTCACTGGCCAAAGAAAGCTGGTGAGACTCTGCTGATAAAGTTTCCTGAATTAAAAATTTCAATCTGTATATGCCAATAGTGAGGAAATGGGCCCCTCAGCAGAGAAGGAGCCCAAGAAACATTTTCTGAGTCTGACAAACTTGGCTTGGAAAATTAAGAATAAAATAAAATTTCACTGTGTTTTCTCAAACAGACCTTCCCTTAGCTTCCATCCCCCCTAAAATCATTTTTACTTGTGCCTGTGAAAATTTTAATGACGGTTATTTTTGATAAGAAACGTTGCTTCTGAAATACTGAGCTCTATTTTGATTTTTGACTTGAAATTTTTTCCCAATGTTATGACTTTTGTATACTATTTTAGTATTTGGTATTCTGGTTTCAGCCCAGCTCGCAACACATTTTGTTGCAAAGTCACAGGAAATAAAAATTAGTTTTGAAATTTATTATCACCAAACAAACTACGTGCTTGTTTTCTTGCTTGGACATGTTCCAAGAAGCCTTATTTTCAGAAGAGGCCAACCTGAAACCAGCCGAAATTGACAAAAGAAATACAAAACAAAACCACATTTATCCACATTGGTTTCTGTCAACCACAATCCAACTTGAAATGGCATCTCCTTATTACTTTTACAACTCCAGTCCGTTCCTTTTCCTTAGTTAAAAAAATAACACTGTCATAAATCTTTGAATGTGTGAAGTGTATTTCCTCTAAAGGTCTCAACATGTGTAGAAAGAAAGGAGGTATAGGTAAGACTTTCCAGATTTTCCAGGTGGAGAAACAGTCAGAGAGTGATAAAGTGATTTGCCTTAGGTTATGAAGGTAGACAGCAAACAGAGCTGGGGGATTCAATGATTGCTTTCCTTCTTATCTTTTGAGATTACTGTTCTATACAAATTATTCAACTCAAAGGAAAGTAAAGTGTTAATACAGCAGATTTTGGATTCCCATGTGCCTTTGCAAAGAAGAGCTAACAATTCGTGAAATCATATGATCAACTTGATAAATAGTTATTTTACACATTATTCCAGGACATGTCATGGTATGTTCTGATAAATTGCCAATAATTTGTAGTTTCTTAGAGTTGTCTTTCTAGAAAGAAAGAATTGACTGATAAAAACAAGCAGTTTATGATATTTTCTGCTTGTTATTGGGGGTTCACTATCACTCTTTGTATCCCTGAAAAGACAGTGTCAATAAAATCATGGATAACTTAAAGTCACAGAGAAATCTTAAACTTTATTTTAGGTGATAATTCAAGCCTTCTTTCTTTTCATTAATGAGGAGCAAAGCTGGATGGTTAAGAGACACCTCTTCTAACCAATTAGTCACGTGATTAAGAGAAAATAAATTATTAGTATTTATTTTTCTACATTTTATTCTTTTGATCATTTTGCTACTTTTAAAAGATAGTTTTCAAATACCTTTCTCAAATGCTGCAATCCAATTTGCTCTTTGTACATGACATAGGTGGCAGTAATAGGAAAAACTGCATCTCAGAATGCGCTACAGTAGACCGGCAAGCAGATTAATGGCAGAACAATCCTATTTTATTTTCCACTCATTCAGCCACATCAGGATCATCCTGTTAAGGTCACTGTGTGTGGCACTTTTTACAGGAGACGTTCACAAATTGGCATGTATCCAGAGGAGTCAATAAGACACATGATTCTGGATATTATAATTTATAAGAGATGATGGAGAGAATTGGGAAGTTTGTCTTGGAGAAAGGACTTGAGGTGAACATGATAACAATTTTCAAATAATATATGTGAAAAAGGAAATATATTTATCATCCATATATGCTTCTCATGTATTGTCATTTTCACAAATATTTTCTTGAATCTTTTAAGAGCCCTATGAGGAATATAGGATAAGTAGTATTAGCCTGATTTTACAGATAAAGTCTGTATAGAAAAGGATAGTAAGCTAACATTATTTAGTTATGGTTAAGCCAGTAAAGGATGGGAAAAACTTGAAAAACATTCCAAGCCCAGTGCTCTTCTGGGGAGAAGGTAAAGAAGGTGAACTAAGTTCCAAATAGGGTAAGATTTCTCATAATAAGGGGATGCAATTAATTGTAAGGATTTCCTGGCAAATTGATGCTTTGGCAAGGACTGAAGTAGTCAAGAAAGGGCTCACATTCATTGAAAGAGATTATTAAAGCATCGCAGAAAGGGTCAAACTGGATGATCCATGGTCTATTTCAGTTTGACAGCATCTTTGATTCTATTATGGGCCTTCAGATGTTGTAAAAGAACTTGTAGTTTCACCAAATGATCTTCATGATATATTATTAAGTTTAAAAAGGCTTTGATTATGATCTAAGTATATTTCTGGACTAAAAATGACTACAGGCAGTCTTTTAACGTTTTACAGGTATTATAATATGTATAGTTTGTAATAGGAAAAAAATAAAAAATGATATATGGGGAAAAATAAAAGAGGTTGCAATTTTTCTCTACTATTCAAAGATATGAGATTTCCACATAACTAGCATACTGAAGACTGATTGCATTCCTAATAATATAAGCATCATACTTGATGTTTCCTATACCTATTTATCATTTTCTTTCCAATTTATATTAGATACCTTTTTAATGCTGATATTTTTTCTTGCTTATCTCATATTCATCTTAGTAGCTTTCTTTTGACCTCTCAATTTATTGATAAATGTATAAATAAATGCTTGTTTAGTCCTTTTATTGCTATAATAATTTTCCTTAGGTTATTATGACAGTTTAAATTTGAAATTATTAAAATGATTTTTATATGTGAAAAATTTTAATTCTTCAATTTAAATTTATCGTCATACATCAGATAAAAATCTTCATTTTATAGAAGGTAGAAACTGTTTATTAATGTTGCATACTCTCATCAAAATCTCCAAATGAAATAATATTTACGATTCCCTGATATATATGAATCTACAGTTTTACCACTCACACATTTCTACTGTTTACATGTATGGAATAACATTTATCTCTCTTGTGTCACAATCTTCCTGCTCCAAATGCATACGAGTGATTTATAAGATTTATATGAGTTTTATAGCAAAAAATATAGCCCTTACTGGGTTGCAGAACAAACTCCTTGAGCATGAGAGTGCCATCTGTCATGTTTGTGTCACCCCAATGGAGCAGAGAGCACAACCCACAGAGGAGCTTGGGAAATTAACAGGAAAGGGAATGACCACATATTCAGCTCAAGCTCTATATTTTCCCTTAAGACCCAGGGAGCAGGTGGCTGTGGGTGTTTTTGATTCATTAGTTCCTGTTCATTAGATGTCAGCAAGGCCTCTGCACTGTACTCTTAGTTCTGAGATATGTATGAAAGGAAGCTAAGAGGGCAGATTCAGAGTAGAGGGAAGATAGAACCACCTCTGGCTTCAATGTGCTTATGACATGGCAGATACAGGAGATAGTTAAAATAAGATTTAGTAATGACAAATGTGGTTGAGATAATGGCCAGGACAGTCTCAATTATAGTGCCTGCCACCCCACAGCTCTTTCCCCAAACTCACAGCCCAGTTAAGGAAGTACTAGATAGTTTCATAGATGAGTGTAAATGCATCAAACTCATGTCCCTATAGCTACAGATATCAGACTGGACTAGGCTCAATGGCAGCCAATCCATGCAAAGATAATGGTGGTAAACTGTCACGGAGATTTCCTCTTTTGAGAATCTTGAACTAAGGCTATTTATGTATCTCTCTCTCTGTCTACCTACCTATTTATCCATCTATCTATATCTTTCCATCTATCCACTTATAGTTGACAATTGATAGCAATAACATAAGCTTAAAAAGTCTGAAAATCAGAGAAAAGAGAATATCCTACTTATGATCATGCTAAAAATGGTCATTTATGAAGTTTTGGCTAAGAATGCAGCACGAAGAATGCAAGCCAAGATGAGGTCCAGTTGTTCAATCTTTCTTAGCTTCCACTGGCTCTATTTATATTTCTCTCGTTTGTATGCATTCTTATACCAAATCTCCCAATGCTTGAGGTAAGTTTTGTGAGTTTCTCCTCCTTGGAAATGAGACTACAAGAGGAAAAGAATGCAGTGAAATATGGGGGAAGCTCCCATAATCTGAAAAGTTTAGATTAACCACAGGCTGAGTTTTGGACGATGGACATTACTGCACTATCATTTGGCATGTGGACTTTGATGTCAACACAGGGGTGAATGCTGAGTCACTTACTGTTTGTGATTTCTGCTTTTCTTCTTGGGTTTCGGTTTTTACATATATAAAATAAGGTTAAAATACCCACAGTGTAGACTTCAAGGAAGATTAAAGTAGATTTTGCTTCAGAGAGATTGTACAATGCTTGGTCCAGAGAAAATACTTAATAAGATGAGGAATCCAAACTCAATAGAGCAGACATTTCATATGCTATGGATAGCAAGAGCTGCAGAAATTCACTAATCAGCATTTGAATGCGGATGGGAGAATCTATGTTCAAAATGAATTGGGAAGAGGTTGTCCTCTCTGGGATTGCCTTTAACACCCACAATATAGTCTACTGATTTGATTTTTAGAGATAATCCCAAATCACTCAGAGCTGTACCATATGGGAAGAGACTAGGCTGCCTATTTCTATTTTAGAATAAATTAAGACAATACAATTATATGATAAGTCTCTCTACACTCCCTAAGGGGAGGGACTATGTCTCATTTGATTTTTTATATCCAGTGCCTACCAGTGTTCCTGGTACATAGCTGGCACTCATTAAAGTTTAGTTGAATGGCTTATTTTATAAATAATTTTATGAGAAAATTGACTGATTGATGAGTTGGTTTGTTAATGGAAAGATAACTTCTTTACATGGATTGTAAATTGGCTTGGAATGTAATTCTAAAAAAGGGGGTTCCAATCTGTTTTGTCCAAGAGAAATACTGTTTGAAGTAAGTGGCTAATGGTGCTTAATTGTATTATTGTTCAAAATACTAATTTCCCCACTCTATTGTACCCATCCCTAAGAGAGAGTTATATAAGTCCTCTTCCTTGACTAAGACTTGGCAATTTGGCTTACTCTGGTCATAGGTTACATTTTATTTCCCCAACAAAGCTTTTAGAGCTATGCATGGCTCCCAGTTGCCCACCGGCTCTCATTTTCTTCCAGGAGACCAGCAAGGTCCTTGGGTCTCTGAATCAGGACAGCATGAGGACAGCCAAATTGATACAGATATGAGGATGAGAAATAAACTTTAGTTGTCACAAACCACTGTGATTTTGTGGTCACTTAGTGACTGTAACAGAACATAGTTTCAGCTGACTGATACCACACACTTTTAAGTCACTTAAGATACCAGAACTCTTTTGCATAGATAAGATCCAGTATGCTTGTTAATAGGCAAATATCCATTTGTCTTACTTACATTGGATATTACACTAATATAAATGCTATGTAATGAAATGCTAATAAAGAAGTATCAGATTTGGCACCTAATTCTCCCTTCTGTGTTCAAGCTTTATTCACCCCAGTGCCATATACTTTCTGAATACAAGGCTCATGTGTAATCAGGAATCATTTGGTGAATATTTCTGAAGCTCATTTCCTGACATGAGGCCACAGAGGACACATTGGGTTGACAACTGTGATGCTCCAGAAGGGGCCCATGCTGGAATGAACATCCACACCAACAGGACCTCTGAATGTGTCTTGATCACTCCTTTCCTTCTTCAGTGACTCTCCTAGGAAGGACAATAGCAAAGGGGGGGTTTGTTCTAATTCTTACCAGACTTACTGATCTATCACACTTTGTTATAGAAGTCAGTTTCCACATCTGTAAGATGGGAATGTTAAGACTTATCACCCGACGTTGTGTAAAAACTATCCATAATATAAGCAAAGTGTTGAGCAAACAGTAATGTGTGTTTACACCTCTGTGGATTTTCATGTGCACTTTCTTCTTTTTGAAATAGTTTTTCACCTTGAAAATTCCTGCCATTCCTTATAGACTCAGCCGGATGCCACCTTGTCCTTCAGCATCCTCTTTTTGTAGTGGATCAGACATTCCTTTCCTTCTAAAATTCCCATTATAGAAAGTCTCCCTTTGTCTTGTTATTCTTAGTGAATATAATATGTTGCCCATATTTTACTGCAAACTGCCCAGACAGATTAACTTCACAATTAAGACAAAGAATTTGGGAGTCAGACAGCCCAGGTTCAAGCCTTCACTCCATCAGTGTCTCAATCTCTCTCTGACTCAGTTCCCCATCTATAAGAGGGATATCAATAACCCTTCTTCATGTATGTATCTGGTAGACTTCTTGGCAGTAGACATACAAATAAGCTTTGTTACATGAACAAGAGGCTGCTTGTGCCATAGTGGAAAGAAACTCTACTTTTCCCTCTCTTCTAGTATATTCTATTTAATAGACACCTTCCATGACTGCTATGTAACATCCATTGGTTACATCTCGGAAAAATTTCTGGGGGAACAGTCAGAACTTAAACACTCTGTAGTGATTTTCTTTGGTTGTGCTTATAATAGTAGAAGGTATTAATTTGTAATTAATTTCTGTTAAGAATGGTAATATACAATATTATTATTTCTTTAAACTCTAGTCTGGGTTATTTAAAATGTACATTGATCGGGTCACCCCTCTCCAGTTCAGAGCCAGAAATAAAATAAAACAGTCATCACTGTCGCTTCTGTTCTCCCACACACACATTCCTGCTGTCTGAAAGGACCCAAAGCAAATGTTCCTGATATATTTGGAAGGGAACAAAAATTAGTACGGAACAGCATTTGACCTCTGTCTTATATTAATGTGAATCTTAGGCTTCCCTACACGAATTTCCGAAAGTGACATATCTCCCTGTGGGATCAGTGACAGGGGGACAGCTGGCCAGCCTCAGAACAAGCTTGGCCCCATAAGGGCTGCAGGGCTGTCCTGTTAGAAAAGCAAGGGTAACAGACTCCTCCCCAGCTGGTGCCTTTGTATGGACTTTCTCATCAAGGGTAGTTACAGAACCAGGGTCAAGGAGTCACAGATCTATGGGGATTTGGTAACAATAGGATTATGTTCTGTTAGGCTTAAGAATTCAGAAATTCATGAATATTGAAGAAATGCATGTGGTCACCATAAGAAAATATTGATTAAACTTCTGTACCCAAGTGTTAGCATATTAGGAGTTAATAAAGTGAACCAAATTGATTGGTAACATTGATCTCTAACTCAGGCAGTGGAATTAGACCTTGGGTGGGTAAAGAAATCAAAACCAGTAGACATACCCTGTGTCTTTGCAAATAGGTCTAAAGTTTATTCTTTGGTTTCATATTATCAAAAATATTCTTTAATTTAATATTTATGTATGTATGCGTGTGTGTGCCTGCATACATGCATGTATGTATGCGTGTATGTATTGACAGTCACTTGTAGACAGGATGCAAGACAGAGTTGAGTTTAGTGTGAGACCCCAAGGCATTCATATAAATCACATTACAAACAGAAGTACCTTGTCCCTCTGTTCTCCTCTTGAATGGTTGGTTGCACTACTGAATAACTCCTTACCACATCTTCACTCAAATTGGGATAAATTAAAAGAACTAACATCTCTTATGGGTATATTAAGCTCTATGTACTTTCAGTGGTTTACTTCATTTAAGCTTAACTATAATAATTTAATTTCAATAGCGTTGTTCTCATTTTACAGGTAAAAAAATCAGAGGCTTCCCCAGCCAGCAAATTTAAGACCTCAAATATGAATTTGAATCCTCCATACTCCACAATTTATGCTTTCTGTCTTGCAATAAATATCTTCCCATAAGAAAATAATGCATTCTTACTGTAAAGCTCTAATGTAAAGCTCTAAACGCACGGTTAAAAGAAAGCATATCAACCATAATTCCATCACTAACTTTTTAGTATTCTCTTTTCTGACTGTTCGTTGTTTTGCTCAGTTGAGATCATACTATATATTAAACTTCCATATTGATTTTCTATTTAGTATTATATGTGAACATTTGAAATCTGAAACAAGATTATTTAAAAAAAATTTAAATGTTTATTTATTTTAGAGAGAGAGACAGAATGTGAGCAGGGGAGCAGCAGAGAGAGAGGGAGACACAGAATCTGAAGCAGGCTCCAGGCTCTGAGCTGTCAGCACAGAGCATGATGTAGGGCTTGAACCCACGAACCATGAAGTCATGACCTGAGCTGAAGTCAGATGTTTAATTGACTGAACTACTCAGGCGCCCCATGAAACAAAACTATTTATAAAGCATGTTGTGGTTACATAATATTCTAGGTTATGAATACATGAAAACAACTTTTCTTATCAGACGTTTGAATTATTATCAGATTTGCTATTATAAATAAATTTGTAAATAAATATGATTATATAAAAATAGCTATACATTGTGGATATCATAAAAGATACATTCTGAGAGATGGTTCTGGGTTTTTGTATATTCAGCTTTTTTTTTTAAGTTTATTTTGAGAGAGAGAGAGAATGAGAGTGGGGAGTAGCAGAGAGAGAGAGAGAGAGAGAGAGAGAGAGAGAATCCCAAGCAGGCTCCGCACTTTTCAGCATAGAGCCCAATGCAGGGCTCAAACCCATAAACTGTGAGATCGTGACCTGAGCCGAAACCAAGAATCACGCTTAACCGACTAAGCCACCCAGGTGCCCTATGTACATTTAACTTTTAAGTAACACTAATTTTCTCATTGTGACGTTCTTAGCCACCTATTCTTGCTAAATTTGGAATTCTGTGCATTAACTAACAAATATCTCAAGCTCTTCAATTCTGATAATATCTTCCTTAATTTAATATTTGTTTGCGCACTTATTTATTGGTGATTAACACCTCTCAGAGAGGATTCCAGACAGAGCCAATTTCATGTGAACCGCAAGGAATTCATATAAATCATATTCTAAGCCTGAGTACCTTGGTCCTCTATGATCCTGATGGGTGCATCAGTCTCCATCTTGTTTTCCCAGAAAAGAAATTCCAGGTATTTTCCAGGTTCCAGTACATTTCTGAGTGAACTTTTATTTGTTTCTGTGACACCAGGTATTTGTCAATCATTTTAATATTTTATAGTATTTATCCTATTTATTTTACAAAAACTAATGACTATTGCTCATGGAGGTAGAAAATGGAAATTATTATGTATGGCCAAAGTGGCAAATTTTTATCCTCATTTGACCCTCACTAGCCTTCAGTTATTTGACTATGTGTATGTTCAGTAATGAAAACACAATTAAGAAACATATGAAATGTTGAAAATGCATGTAAAAGATAGTGTTTAAACAGTGAGGTGAAATTAGGGATATTAGAATGATTTCAGCAATTTGGTGATTGAAACTTCTCTTCAGAACTATTTCTTAGTTTGTGGCCTGTGGATGGTCTGTGCCAGAATAACCTGGGGTCCTTTTGAAGAATGTAAATTCCTCTGCTTCCACCAGGAGTGAGAGGTGGAATAAGAAATGGCATTTTAACACATTTCTCAGGAGAATCTTCGCCACTTTTAATTTTGAAAACAATTGCCCTTAAAACTTCTTTTTCCACTGGTCAGCGTTTCCATGTTTGGCATTTGAGTGGGTTTTCAGAAATATGTGATAAATTCAAGGAATGTCTATAGTACATAATACTGTTAAAGGCTACTCATACACATATCTAAAATTGCTTGAAAACTTTCTATGCTCTGCTGTTCCATAATCTATGAAATTGCTAGTTTCTTATTACAGGTATCATTTTTTTTTTCTCATTTGTCCAATCTTGGATTTGTCCTTTGTTGTTTCCTGTTTTTAATGACAGGACAATTAGGTGTGTGTGTGTGTCTTAAATTATCAGTGTGTGTTAACCAATTTATTTGCTTACAGTTGCCTCTTGCCATCCACTCTTGGCATCCAGGAGACAGTAGAGCATGGTGGCCAAGTGTGAGTCTGGGTTCAGATGAACTGGCAGACCCTGACCAAGGAGAAGACCCTGGGCAAGTCAACCCAAATTAGGTGTTATTTTCATCTGCCCTGTAGGAGCCAGTGTTTACAACAGCCATGTGCCTTGGTATTCTGTAAACTGTTTCTTTGTATATGCTGTATTCCTTTAACTTTTAAGATCTTCGTATGTATTTTTCTGAATCTATGAAGTAGTTCTTTATACAGCAACGGTCTTAATCATCTGCCATGTTTATCATAAATATTTCCACAGTATATTGTTTCCCTATACATTTACCCATGCTATTTTAGAAATATAGCATAAAAGTTTTAAAGTATATTCTGTCAATATATTAATATATTTATTTGTTATGTCTTTCATTATTTTGCAACATTTGAAATCTATTTCCCATCCAAGGGTGAAGTCAATTTTTGCCTATATTTGCTTTTATTTATATTTGAATTATAAAATTTGACAAAGAATAATATATTAATACAGGTTAATTTTAAGTAATATGAAGTAAATTAAATTTAAGTTAGGTAAAATGTATTTCATTACATAGTGTAAGGTGACATGGTTGGTGAATAACTAATACTTCTAATTTATATTAGACTAGATATTTGTATGTATGTTAGATTATATATGTTTTATATATTAATTATATTTTATATAAATGATATACCCATTTCTCTGCTTAAACAGCCCTTAGCTAACAAAATAATGGTCCTGATCCTATTGGCTATGGGAATTTTCATAGTAACATAGATACTAATCAACAGAGTGGTTGTTTTTCTCCTGATTTGAATGGTAATAAGTGAAAGTTTTACTGTTTCCCCATTAGGTATAAAGTGGGTGATTAATATTTATAAATATTTGTCATAAATATAATATTTGTTATATGTTATTTTATATTGGTTAATTATGATAGGGAAACGTTCTTCTGCAGTAAGAGAATATTTTGAAATGTAGTTAGTGTGCACTCCTCCTTATGCTCATTTTGTGTATAACTAACTGTGCTTTAGGGTAGGGACCTAACAGCAAGAGGAGAGAAAGCATTTATTCAATGCTCAGCTTTTGAGTTTCAAAACAGACCTTCTATCTTCCACATCAGGACACTTTTGATTGTGAAAAGAGGCACGTTTAATTATGTTAGGACAACAGGGTAGGCCCAGACTGTTCCCAGCTACATTGAGAGAGTCACAGTCATTCCAATCACAAAGGATAGAGTTGGAATAATGCATGCAAATGTAAGAGGAATAAAAATCCTCAGAGCTGGTGAGACACCAGACAGTCGAAGGAAATGCAATGGATTTGGAAATTGTTCAATGTCCCTCAGAAGGGATTCTGAGCAGATACTCCAATTCCCTTCTGGGTCTAAATCCCCTGAAGGCAGAAGGAACCTGTGAAGTCCTAGTTATTCTTATCCTGCTAGTGTGAAGCTGATATGGCTGAGGGTAAGTTTAGGTACAGGCGGCTCAGTCAGGCTCATAAGACCATGCCCAAACAGGGTGGCATGGGGAGCAGCCAAAGGAGTGAGGCATGTGCATGGGGAGCCAGTGAACCTGGCAAAGCCCCTTGATAGGGACCAGAAGGATGAAGGAGCAGATGTTGACGTGGACAGACACCTGGAGTGAGCAGGAAAACTAGTTTCAAGAAATGACAAAGGGAGGGGGAATGACCGCTAAGGACCATGGAGCAAGGATGTGTATGACAAGATCGGGCTCTATATTTGGAAGATAATTCTGGCAAAGTTATAGAAGATGTACAAGGGGAGAGGTGTAGATGGAATCTGTAAACACCCAGCTACCAATACCGGAAATCATCCAGCCATCTTTGCTTTCCTCTCTCCCTCAGCCAAGCTTCCCGTATAGCTGAAGACCAAGTCCCATTGTGATCTTGAATCTTCTTGCTCTAACTCAGATCTTCTTTACATAATTCATGTACTTTGAAATGACTTTTTTTCTGCCACTCCTTCCACATTTCACTAGCTCTTACTCTTAGGAGGTAAGCCATGGATCTCGCTGAGAGTCTATTAAAATGTATAGACCTACTCAGTCCAATATGGTAGCCAGTAGTAACACGTGGCTATGGAGCACTTGCATGGTGTTGGCTAGTCCTAATTAAGATGTGCTGTCAGTGTAAAATTCATACCTGATTTCAAAGATTTCATATTTTGAAAGGATGAAAAACATATCATAATTCATTTTTTATTATATTTTGAAATGATAATATTTTGGATACATTGGGTTAAATAAATTAAACTTTCTATTAAAAATAATTTTACCTGTTCCCTTTATTTTTTATGTGAATTCTAGAAGATTAAAGTTACATGTATGGCTCACATTACATTTTACTGGGCAGTCCCAGTATAGATACTTGCTTTAGAAAAATACACATAGTCACGTGAACAATTTATTTTTTTCAATATATGAAGTTTATTGTCAAATTGGTTTCCATACAACACCCAGTGCTCATCCCAAAAGGTGCCCTCCTCAATACCCATCACCCACCCTCCCCTCCCTCCCACCCCCCATCAACCCTCAGTTTGTTCTCAGTTTTTAAGAGTCTCTTATGCTTTGGCTCTCTTCCACTCTAACCTCTTTTTTTTTTTTTTTTCCTTCCCCTCCCCCATGGGTTTCTCTTAAGTTTCTCAGGATTCTGAGAAACGTGAACAATTTAAATGCATATTTAATTGCTGGCATCTATAATCCTATGTAGGATTGGTAGAATCCAGGTAGAAAATCGTAGGCCCAGGGGCACCTGGGTGGCTCAGTCGGTTGAGCGTCTAACTTTGGCTCAGGTCATGATCTTGCAATGTGAGTTTGAGCCCCGCATCGGGCTCTGTGCTGACAGCTCAGAGCCTGGAGGCTGCTTCGGATTCTGTGTCTCCCCCTCTCTTTGCCCCTCTCCCGCTCATGCTCTGTCTCTCTCTCTCTCTGCCAAAAATAAAAATAAACATTAAAAAAATTAAAAAAAAAAAAAGAAAATTGTAGATCTAATCTATTCTCCAGAATGCTCTCTGATGGAGCTTTCAAATAACAGGTATAAAAATGTCATGGCTGGATCTCTCATTACCTACAACATGAGATATGAATTACTGTAATATGAATTTCTGTATAATATTTACTTTTCCAGTCCTTTTTCCGGACACATCCTGAGCACACACATCCTGTCCTTCAGTTTCTCCAAACAATTTGACCTTCTCCCAAACAGATATGTATACAGCTTTTTTCCTTTTCTCAGCCTCTTCCCTCAGCCTAGGTATTGCCTCCTTCCCAGTTTTCCTGTCTAAATACTCCTCATTCAACGAGTTTCCATTCAAGTATCATTTTCTCTGTTAATCATTTTCTGGCATCAAAGTTTGAGGTAGTTACTGCTATAGAGTCATTCTGCCCAATTGCAGTGTATTCACATTAATATTATGTCAATGTACTTCATGCTGCAATTATATATACACATAATTAAGGGTATTACACATAGATATATGTATCTGTCTTCCATACTGCAATATGAACTCTTTCAATCAATGACCTTAGTCATTAATAGTAACAAAACCTAACAACACAAATAAACAAGAAAAACACCAAGTGAAAGAGAAAGTTGACCACAAGTTTCATATGAATTGACCTCTTTTTTAGCATATTGTGGGTGCACCATAAAAGTTCGTAATGAATGAAAAAGAAATCTTAGAGAAAAGATCACGTATTAGATTTCTGTTTATGTTAATAAAGGCTCAAACTATGTGAATGGAATTGTGGAAATAGAAGAGAGATAAAAGAGATCTATCTCATGTTTGGATAGAGAAAATAAGAGAAAAAAGGGGCCAAACAGCACTTTGAGCCCACGTGATGGAAATGAATGATGATGGCATTACTGGAAATGGTGGGAGGCTGGGAAAAGCCAAAATGACAGAAAGGTTAAGATAGAGCACAGAAAGTTAGGTGCTGAGCCCAAGTGGGTGTCCGGTAACAGCAGGGTATATTATGAGGAGATTCCAGCAGTTACAAAACATTTGACTAGAGAGTTTGGGTGACATTTGAAAATTATCTGCTTAAAATTTGTAAACACAGCCATGGGAGATGTGATCAAGGGAGAATATGCGGAAGAAAAAGAAGAGAATCAAGGCCAGAGTCCTGGGTGATAACACTTAAGGGTGGGAAAGAAGAAGTGAAACCCAACAAATAAGATAAAGACAAAGAAACTAGAGATGGAGAAAGAGAGGGAGAAAGTTATGCCAGAAAAAAAAAAAGAATGGAACAAAATAAAATATATGCAAAATTGGGCAAAAATAAGTATCAAGATGATGAGGAAGTTGTGAGTGTTAAATGTCACAGAAATCAAGTGTGATGAGGACAGAGAAGAATCTATTAGATTCTATGTATGTGAGTAAAATTTCTTTGCAAGGAATAGAAATTGTTTGGGAACTTCAAGCAGAAAGGGATTTATTATATGAAATTAGGTGTTTTTGAAGTTGTTGACAGGGAAGGAATAGTGAAAATGAGGGGCTGATGATTGGTTTCAAACTCACATGATCCTCGTGGAAATCAGTGGTCAGCATGGTTCTGCTTTTGTTCCTGCTGGTGTCACCACAGCCTTCCACCCAGGGAGCTGACCACACTTGTCCACTTCAGGAGGAAGATGGTGATCACCTCACCCAATATTTTGGGATGAACAAGTTACATGTGACCCGTGAAAGAATGGTTTTAGCAAAATGGTAAGATCTGAAAGCAGATCTGAATAGGTAAGAAATGCAGAATAAAATGGAAGAGCGGCAGTTGAAGCATAACTGCCCTTTTGACATGGTTCACTATTTTCTTGCAGGTTCGAAAAAACCTCGCGTTTGTTAGGAGAATAGCCTCTGGACTAAATCTCAGCTATTCCACTTACTAGTTTTGAAATTCAGAGCAAGTAGCATAAGCTCTAACTATCCACTTGCTTATTTGTAGGATGAGGGTAATAGTAATACTTGCAGGATTCACTCTGAGGGTGAAATTATTCAATCCTTACCGAGTGCTCACAATAGCACTGGGCACAATGCAGCATACAAGGCTCTGGCACTCTTGTTAGTTGGGCCCCATGCCCTTTTGAGTAGGACCCCTAGCTACCATAACATGAATTTCCTAATTTTTATCAAGTGTTACATTAGTTTGCTAAGGCTACTATAACAAAGTACACAGAACGGGAGGCTTTACCAACAGAACTTTCTCACGGTTCTGGAGGTTGGAAGTCCAAAATGAAAATGACAGCAGAATTGGGCTTTCCTGAAGCCCCTCTCCTTGGCTTATAAATGGCTGTCTTTTCCCTGTGCCTTCAAATGGTTTTTCTACTGGGTGACTGAGTCTAAATTCTCTCTTATAAGGAGGCCAGTAAGACTGGAGTAGGGCTCAACCTAATGACTTCATTTTAACTTTAACTCTTAAAAGATCCTATCTCAAATATAGTTATATTCTGAGGTACTTGGGGTTAGGATTTCAACGTATGAATTTTGGAGGGACAAAATTTAGCCCATAATAGGTGTATCTGACTGAAAAAAACTTTACATTTTATCCTTTGGGGAGGGAAATTTGGAAGCGTGTTAAAGGACTAAGTCAGATACAATTTTTCACCAGAGGAAGAACTAAAAAACTCAGTCATTAATTGGTTTGCTTGAATTCACACAGCTGATAAGTGGCAACAAATTCTGCCAAGTTCTAACACAATGTTGTTATACACTTGACCCTCCTCTGTTCCTCAGTGCCTCTTATTTATGTCATCTAAGCCTGAATACTTCTATATATATAAGAACAATTCTTATAGCTTCCGTTACTTAGATATTGGATTAAGTAGTGCTCTTATTCCATTAGGGTGGAAAAGGCAGAGAACTAGACGCTTTTACAACAGAGACTGAGTAAAAGACAAAAATACAAAAAAGCCCTTGGGTAGGGCTGTCCCCAGAAGGCAACTTGCTACTGTGTGGCTACATGAAGTCTCCACCAACTCCGCGTAAAACCTGTTACTGGAATCCTCTAGCTCAGGCCCCATGGCTGCTTTTAAGGCAGTCTGTGCCACATATGTATCTGACTGATGTGGTCAGTGTGGTCATATCCAGCTTATTAATAAACTCTTTTGGCCTTGCAGATTGCCTAGAAGATTCCAGATTTTCCCAACTACTCTGTTTGCTGGACAACTATCATCAAGTCTCAAGTAGGACAGCCATCTCTGTCCTACTATTTAATGATTGGGCATTCTAATAGTATAATGTACTCACTTTGAACAGGTGATCTATTCTTTTTTTTTTTTAATGTTTATTTATTATTGAGAGACAGAGGACGAGCATGGGAGAGGCAGAGAGACGGAGAAACACAGAATCCGAAGCAGGCTCCAGGCTCTGAGCTGTCAACACAGAAATCCACACGGGACTCGAACTCACAGATTGCGAGATCATGACCTGAGCCGAAGTCGGACGCCCAGCCAACTGAGCCACCCAGGCAGCCCACAGGTGATGTTTTCTAATCAGGAATTAAACAGTATATCAACTCTTCCTTCATCGTCCTCTGTGAGGCGTAGGCTTTAGAGGTTAAGGAAAGACACTTGAATTTGATCCTAGCTCTGTCTGCCCATTAGTGGTTTTGTAACTTGGTGCAGATATTAATCTTCCTAACCCTATTTTTCTTACCTGTACAGAGGTGATAATAGTAGTGTCTTCCCTTAAAGGTTATTGTGAGTATTAAGAAAATGCAGGTAGCACGAGTTGCATAGTCTATGGTATATAATATGTACTCAATAAATATTAGCTATTATTAATATATATAACTAGTTATGTTACATATAATATATAATATATAATTACATATAATATATAATAAGTCTTGGAGGAGGAAAAAATGCACATGGGGAAAATAGCTGAAAAATAAGCTTCTAGTTCATATTAAGCAACTGCTCTTTGGGGGCTAAGTTTCCAAATTTATGTGTCACATATAAAATTTTTGTTCAGAGATCTAATCTCCCTTTTCACAGCTCACTCTTATTGATATTTCCAATTTTTGCCATTTATGTTATTATTATAAAATAATTCTGTGATGTAAAAAGTACGGAGAATAATACAATGAATAAGCACATACCTACAATCCAACATGACTTCACACATTACAAAGCACAAGTGGAGCCTATTGTAAGTTTTTATACAATGCCCTTAACCTCTCTCTCCCTCTAGATCTTCAATCTTAAATCATCATTCCACCTTAAATCTTAAATTTTGAATCATTATTCCACATTAAAATGGGCATGACTTCCCCCAGATAATAGTTCTACTTGATAGCTAGTGAAGGAGCAAGGCTAGAAACATCTATAACTGGGTGCCAGACTCTGAAAACTGTGTTTTCCTAGTGAACATTGTTCTATTTGTTAACTTACAGAGAAAACTGCCACCACCATACTTTTCTCACCCACTGTGTTTAGAGGAATGGGCTTTAAATTCTATGCCCTTACTCATTAGTGAGTCATGAAATCAAGTTAGTGGGTTGTGGCCTGCATGATTAAAAATAATAAAATAAGACAAAATAGAAAAGAGAAACGAGGAGAAAATATCAAAGTGCACATAAGAAGGACAAATTTTCTTATGTGAACTTTTTGTTTCACTTGTTTCAGACTTGTACATGATTACATATTTATATATGTATACACAGTCGCTATGTGAATTATGTTTATGTATTATAATTCAGAAAATTAGATTTCTTCCCATGATTTCTATTGAAAAAATCCTAAAAATGGCTGAGGTGGAAGATTTGAAAATGCTACAACAGACCTGCTGTCCAGTCTTCAGCATCTGAGTGAAGAGGAAGCAATGAGATGATAGTGCAATATCAAGGCAGTGCTTCAAGACCAAGGCTTCCATCCAGAAACTTGAGACAGGAAATGTACCCTCAGTCCTTCTTCTCCCATGTAAACCATTCACTGCCTAGGAGTGTGTATAGACAAGAGTGCACCCTCCATCCTGAACACCAATACCTCTGAGAGCCGAGGTGGGGTCTTACTCTTCCTTGTGTTCTCCATCCCTCCCACTACCCAGTGACTTTCAAAGTAATATGCATGAAGTAGGCTTTTCACTAAATGTTTGTTTTTTATGGGGACCTGGGATTTATATTTATTGTCAATGGTAAGATATGTGGACACAGAAAGACTGTCATGAAGAAAGAAGTGTTTTACACTCACAGATTCTGGAAACAAGAACCACAGCATGTCATGCAGGGCCACATGGGGAAACACCGAGGTCAGTCAGGAGGTAGAGAAAGTGAGGGAAGAGCATGGGCCTTTACTGTGATTTCTATGGGAAGGAATGGATGAAACAAGCTAAGTGAGTTTTGGATCAGTTATTTTGAATTATTTCAATGGCCTCTGGGGCCAAGGAGCTGTCCCGAGTTGTCTGGTACCTGACCCTCGGGTGATCAGGGCAGGTGGATAGTGGCCCAGAGTGTGAGAGCCCATGAAGCAGGTGGTTGGGTATATGGGCTCAGAATTGTTGGTTTGCAAATGAAAGGCATACTGAAAGGTGAACTGTTTGCTATCTCTAGGAATTGGCTGGTCAGAACCAGCATCAGCAAGACCTCAAGATATCAAAGCATCAAAAATACAGAAAATAAAGAGATACGATTAATGATTAACACAGTTCGAGAAATGGACATAGACTGAGTAATAAAGTTGTTTTGTAATAGTTGTGCTGTGAAGCATACAGCAGAATATATATATGTCTGTAATTTTATGTTGTTCTCTCTCTCTCTTTCTCTCTTTGTCCCCTATTAATACGTCTAGTTTGGTGCTTGGTATTCATTTTTCTTTTTATATTTAAATATAATAATAATCTTGAGTTAGTAGATATAAATTAGTTTCTGCATGAGAGGAGATTCATTAGAACATCACTTTGCATCAAACCAGGAGTTATAATATATTAAATGAATGTATCTACTCATATGGAATCCTACTTTTTTGGCATAATAAAGCAAAGAAAGAGTGATAATAGTGGTTTATATTTGTTAAGATTTCCAGGTAAGATACAGAATGCCCAATGAAACTTGAATTTCAGGTAAACAACAAAAATTTTTAGTATAAGTATGTTTCTTATACTAAAATATTGCATGAGATAGACTAAAGAAATATATTGTTGTTTTCCTAAAATTCAGTTTAACTGGGTATTCTATACTTTATTTTTTATTTTTTTTCCTTTGGCTAAGTCTAATACCTTAATGTGGTAGACAGAATTCTAAAAATGGCTCTCTAGGACTCCACACTTTAATCTCTGGAACCTGTGAGCCCGAGGAATTTCCACTCCCATGATTACATGATGATACATACAGTTCTATAGAACACAACTGACCTTAAGATTGGAAGGTTTTCCAGTGAGCCTGATCTAAGCAAATAAGCTTTTATAAGCAGAGAGCTTTCCCTGGCTGATGGAGGAAGAGGGAACAGAAAAGAGGGCAGAAGAAGAAATCAGAGAGATTCAAAGTGGGGACGAAGTGAAGACTCTACACTCCATGGCTGACTTTGAAGATGGAGGGGGACCACATGATAAGGAGTATGGGCAGCTTAGAAGATGGGAAAATTGCAAGGACCTGAATTCTGCCCAAACGTGAATGAGCTTGGCAATGGATTTTTTTCCTAGATGCTCCAAATAAGAACTCAGCCCATCTAATGCCTTGATTTTGGCTTTGTGACAAACTGCACATCATACCCAGATGAGCCCATCTAGACTTTGGATCTACAGAATAGTGAACTTATATTATGGATATTGTGATTACCATCTATGTTTGTAGTACTTATGCAGCAGGAGAAAATAGATATAGCCTTTATATACATTTGTTTTCAATACACTTCACATATATTTTTTTTAATTTTTTTTTAATTTATTTTTGAGACAGAGAGAGACAGAGCATGAACGGGGGAGGGGCAGAGAGAGAGGGAGACACAGAATCGGAAGCAGGCTCCAGGCTCTGAGCCATCAGCCCAGAGCCCGACGCGGGGCTCGAACTCATGGACCGCGAGATCGTGACCTGAGCCGAAGTCGGATGCTTAACCGACTGAGCCACCCAGGCACCCCTACTTCACATATATTTTATAACTTGATTTTCAAATGGAAGATAGACACAAGATGAGTTTTACTGCAAAGTTTAAGGTCCCCTGGCTTTGCAGATATAATTAAAAATCAGATTGTCAGGAAGCTTTTGTTTTGTTTTGTTTTGTTTTTGTTTTAAACAAGTGTTATAATAAAATACTTGAAATAAGGCATGGATGTTTGTGAAAACCTAGATTGTTTGTTCTTTGCTTTTTGTTTTTTAATCTCTCCCTTAATTTTCCAGATATGAAAGCCATCCTTTTGGAGAGGATTTCCCATGTTTGGTACCATGGAAGAGTTTTTAAAAGAAGTGAGCTTTAATGGGATTGAAAACTAAAGAAGGAGTCAGTTTGGGGGCCTAAAGTAGAAGAGAGAGAGAGGATTAAGGGCCTATATATAAGGTACCAAGGGAGTAGCTCCAAAATTATTCTGTCACTTTGGTTGTAGAGATAATCCAAGGCTTTGTGTGTGTTCTACAGACCCCTAGCCAAGTATTAAGTTCAAAAGCAGCCTGCTCCATTTTTCATTCCACATCTGAGCATGGCCAAGGAATAGGATTAGAAAGCAGTGAGCTGGGGCTCATACTCTGGCCCATGGGGCTTTGAGAACATGATCCACGTTTTCACAAAGAATGAAGACTGACAGTACGGAAGCTTGCCTGTTCTGGCCTAAGGATTCACACTGCTGAGAGATAGCGTGTCCTGAGCTATACCAGGTGTTTATTGTAAGGCCCACCCCAAACAGCTCCACAGAAGGAGATTCACACCATTTTCTTCACCCCAGCTTTCTCTGACTATACACACAAATTCTCTCTTATTTCCATTGTCTGTAAGGTCAATAGCCCTTTCCCTTTAACCTAATAGTTAAGATCGTAAGCCCTAGAGGCAAATCAACTTGGGTTCAAATACTGGATGTAGAAAAAACTCTGATTTTCAGCAAATTACTTAACTTCTCCAAACCTCAATTTCCACATCTGTAAAGTTGGAATAATAATAATCAAACTCATAGGGTGTGATAAGAATGAAATAATATGTAAATGAAGCTATCATTATGCTTGGCATATGTTATACATTTTTAATAATTAATACCATTGACTTTATTCATTATTTGTACTATAATTAACTGTTCATTTATGTTCATCTCTTATCAGATTATGAGTAAGTTTGGAGAGTAGTGGCCATATCTTACTTCTATTAATTTCCCTGAACGTCTACCATGATGTTTGGCACGTAATAGATACTCAATAAATGCTTGCTGAATGAATGGATTGATGAGTCAGAAATTGCTTTGAAGTGTCCCTGCTAGAAAATGTGTTTGGCTGATTTTTTAAAAAATGAAAAGTATGCAGTGGGTTTGGGTAAAGACAGAAATTTTTCCTTACCAGGTCTGGGACAACACATTGTCAGCATCCTTGTAAACTTGGAAAGAAAGAATTGGATGGCATGCTTTCCAGATATATTACATTAAGTGACAGGCCAGCTAAGTTTCAGTCTTGTCCCCATGTACTTTTTTAATTGACCAGCCATGGCAACTACCCTATCCAATGGCTTGCCTTCTCTCTGCCCATAGTCTGTTTCCCTAAATTTATCCCCATTATCAAAGTGAGAAAACTGCTCCCAAACGCACTGCCATGTGGACATACCAGCATGGTGTTAGTTCATATTTTGCCTGAGGTGTTAGAGCCATGTGGATGCACTTGAAAAACAGGAAAGCCAAAACGATTCCCAAAGGATTCCAGAAATTACTTTTGGAAGCACATTTAAAAAAATTCCAAGTGGATGTGTCTGGAGTAAGGAAAGCCTGCAAGTGTGTATGTCCACCTTCAAAGTTAAAGTTTCTCTAACTCAATTGCATACTTATGGTTTGTTGTTTCTAAATGTCTGGTAAGATGCCCTGAACTATTTGTGTACTATCACATACATCTCCATATTTCAGTGCGATTTTCCATCTAAAAACTTTCCACATTTTTCCATGGAGATAATGCAGTTTTCTTAAATCCACACATACTCCTTATGAGTCAAGTAACCTACATCATTATTCTCAGACAGGAAGTTTGTCTGTGTGTTTGTGTATGTGTGTATAGGCACACATGTGTGTGTGAGGTGGAAAAGTAATGTTTATGTTTGACTATTCAAAAGATTTCACTGATTTCCATCCTCATTTCTAGAATACGGTCCTCTTTCATAAGATATGTTTCTGTTGGAAAGATTCATTTGGTTCCTAAAACCAATCACTTATACCTATAAGAGTGTTTGTTCAACAAACATTTTTGAGCACTATGTGCATAAGGCTCTGATAAGAATTCTGGAAAATGCAAAGTGATACAACAAAGCTCTGGATAAATAGGAGTCTGATTGTATACAATTATACAAAATGCAAGCAAAAGCAGAAATGATACCGCTTATGGAGTTCAACAAAGAGTGATCATTTCTGGCTCTAGTGAGCTGGAAAGACTTTGGAGGAGGTGAAATTTGAACTCAACCTTGAAGTATGGGCAGGATTTTTGTCAATGGAGTAAAAGAAATATGGTGGGAGAAACTTCCCAAAAAGTAGATGAATAAGGAACAAAGAGACAGAGCTAACAGATTATAGGAATGTGTCAGGAATGCATACAGGCTTGTTTATCCAGAACAGAGCTTTTATGTTGAGAAGGAATAGGAGGAATATTTGCAAGGTAGAAAAAGTCACTAGAAAGGTCAAGAATGGCAGCTGTATCAGGACTCATTAGTTTGTAAATAACAAAATACAAGATAAATAAATGACTTAGAACCCTTCAGGAAAACAAATAAACAAAAGAACCCAAAATTGATACAATTCCAGGCTTCAGGAAAATAAGGTGTTGGAAATACCCTGTGGCACTTCAAAGAATCAAGAGAAGACTATAGGAACCAGAAGAAGGGATATAACCAGCAATCAGTGACTCCAGGACTCCAAATCCCCCTTCCATTTGTTTTATTTTATCCCTTTTGTTTAGTTGTATTCTTTTCTGTTACACAAATCTTTGCAGAATAGAGTTAAAAACAATGGCCACCTATAAACCCCCACTTCACATACCTCTACTGTCATGCTGTTAGAGGCAAAGCTGCCTCTTCTTCTGCTCTAAATCAGGAAACAAAGTGATTGGACTCTAATTTACTTAACTTCAGTCACATGACCACCCTAGTCCAATCACATAACAATGGGAATTGCCATTATGATTGCCAGGCCTGTATCACATGCCCACCCTGTCATCCTATGAGAAATGAGCAAGCTTTCTGGAAAAAACAAGTACAGTAACAGCCACAATTTATTGCACCATGCTAAGAGTTTTATTCTTTTTGAATTAATTCACTCATTTATACATTTATTTCTTTGATTTTCATCATATAGACAAAGGGGAATCATTAAAGGTGTTTTATCTAGTAAATAAACCAATCAAGGGGCGCCTGGGTGGCGCAGTCGGTTAAGCGTCCGACTTCAGCCAGGTCACGATCTCGCGGTCCGTGAGTTCGAGCCCCGCGTCAGGCTCTGGGCTGACGGCTCGGAGCCTGGAGCCTGTTTCCGATTCTGTGTCTCCCTCTCTCTCTGCCCCTCCCCCGTTCATGCTCTGTCTCTCTCTGTCCCAAAAATAAATGAAAAACGTTGGGAAAAAAAATTAAAAAAAAAAAAACAAAAAACAAACAAAAGAAACCAATCAAAGCAGAGATTATAGTGTTCTCCAGGGTAGACTGGAATGAAGAAGAGAAAGCTATTTGATTATCATACAAAAAGTGATGCAGCTGGAACCAGGGAGGGGTCATGTGAATGAAGAGAAAGGAAGTGACAAACTGGATAGTTAAGAGGTAGATCATTATGGAAGAGACAAGAAGACTGCAATTTAAAATATGAATAATATAGGAGTCAAAAATGACTATTTACTGACCAGAGTAAGGGAGACAATTAAGGCAATACAAATTGAAATTGGAAAGTCAGAATGAAAATTAGACTGAATAAGAAAAGAATATTCCATAATAATAACATTCTGGGAATAATGGGTTTGAAGTGATAGGGAGTCATCCGGGTGATATTTCTTGCAGGTAGTTACAAAGTGCTCCAGAGGGAAGTTGAGCTAAGGATTCACACTGGGATCATCTGAATCAAGATGCAGTTTGAAGTTATGGGAGGGGACCAAAATTCCATAGGAAAGGATATAGAAAGACAAAAACCAAGAAAGCATATAGGATGATGGGGCAGGAGGAAGAAATCTTTAACCAATGATGGTTCTTATTATGAACAGAATTGTGTCCCCCTAAAAAGATATTTTGAACCCTGGGTACCTGTGAATGTAACCTTATTTGGAAATGAGGTCTTTGTAGATAAAATCAGGTTAAGATGAGGTCATTAGCATGGACCTTTAATCCAATATGAGAGATATCCCTACAAGAAGGGGGAGATTTAGAGACAGACATAGACACAGAGAGAATACGGCTATGTGAAGGTAGAGACAGAGACTAGACTTCTGCTGCCCCAAGACCAGGAGTGCCTGGGACCATGAGAATCTGGAAGAGATGAGGAAGGATCCTTTCTGAGAGGCGTCAGGGGAAGTACAACTCTGCTGACATCTTGATTTTGGAAGTGGTGAAAAAGGGCACACAGATCCTATTATTGAGAGTTTGGCCCTCTTCATGTTTGGGAGTGAGTTTTCATCTACTCCGAATAGAAACAGTCTGCGGTGTAGACTCTTCCACAGCTGAGCCATTAGGGAAATTCAGAAAAGAGAAAGTTTTAGGTTGGGAGGAAACATTTTGGGACTGCTATGTATTCCCAGGCAATAAGCCATAAATGGAAGGAAAGGAGAATCACCTGGTCTCCTATTTCCGGAGTTGTGAACACTCCTGGATAATATCACAGGCAAAATTAGGAGACAGAAGACATCTTTTAAAAAGGGCCCAGTGTTTGGGATACATATTTACTAAATTTTGTTAATATTTTAAAATTCCCTTTAGGCCCATGGGTTCTCTGTGTTTAAAACTAGGGGATTAATGTAGCCAACTGGACCATCCACTGGAGAGATTAGCCCATATTCTTGTGAAAAGCTTGAACTAAGAAAATCTGCCAGCTGCATAACAAGCTAGTCCTCTGACAAAAGGGCTACACATATTTTCACTATGCTTTGTGTGTTCATGAAATGATCCAATAGCTTTTTTGTCAGTGAAGACCCAATGGATTGCTTAAGATTACTGGAGACTTTCACAGACCTTCAAAATTTGATCTCTGTACTAAGTTGTTTTAGGGCCCAACGTATTATGTAGCAAGAAATGGATAATGTTTTATAACAAATCCTTTAAAAAATATGTCTATAAACATCCAGTGTTGTAATACAAATGCAGTAAATGTTATTCCTGGTAGCCAGAATAGGCTCCCATACCAGGAGCAGGCTCAGTTCTGCTTAGTGCACCAAGCTGAAATTCACCATCCTCAGGGTGGCCAGGATTATGAGTTTTGCTTAAGATGAGGCCAATATCATGGTCAAATCAGAATGTTTCCTCCCCTATACATGCAATTCCTTTAGGAATGAAGAAATGCTTCTAGAAGTCAAACCTTGGGAAACAATACTCTCTTTGAAGTGTTTTCCTTCAGTTTTTGCACAAGTAGCTTAAGAATTGCCTGATTGAGACGTGAAAACTTTCTCCCGAGTTTTCTGCTGAAAGGAACATTTTGGCTACCGTTTGGAATGAAAAGCATTCTTCTCATATAGGAAACCTCAGTTAAAGTACCACTAAATATATTAGCTATGTGACTTAGGGCAAGTCACTTCACTGCTCCAGGCCACAAGTTTCTCTTCTGTAAAATGGACAATAGATTATTTCTGAGCAGGTTGATCCTATAATTTACTTTCTCAAGTGAATTATACTAGCCACAGGAATGCACTGGAACTATCCTGGGGAAACTAGAATGTACACTCATTCCTCTCTCAGGAGTTTTGAAGCCCTGTAACCATATGGTTCTCAGGTTTACTGTCTGTACCCAAATCTAATCGCTGGGCTGGTCTTTATGTTACAACTTTCCTCTGGGCAGGATGTGTCTATTCTGCTTTGGAGAATAGTTCAACTTAATGGAAGTGTTTATGTCTCTTAGGTACAGCAGAGGTAAATGTTAGGGCTTGGGTAGCTGCTGGGGAATAGTCAGGTCTCTTATGTCTTATCTAAGCAAAACCCAACTCCAGACTCACTCTTCTCCCACATGGGTTGATATCCAGGTCCCAAGAGAGAATGTTTTATTCCTACAACCTGGGATCTGGGTAACCATGAGCCAGTACTAATCCTTTGCTGTTCTGAGAGTGATATTAAAAACCATTGCAGTGAAGACTGTGCATAGGTTACCATCTTTCATTTGTGGTGATAATAGCCATGATTCTTACATTGGAGGAGGTAATAGAGTCTAAAGGAACCTAGGAGTAGCCCATCTTTTTATCATTGGCAGATTGGAGACTAGAGATACGATTTGCAGTTTAGAACTAACCTACTTCACTTATGTAATAATTAATTCATCCAGCAAAAACTTAATGATTATAACTATGCACCAAACATTGTAGAGGAGACTCAGCTTATCGGCTGGGAAACTGATAATTACAATACATTACAAAATTGATGGAATAGAAATCTCAACAAAACATTAAAAAACCACATACTTTGTGAGGTGGTTCTTATTTCTCTCCTTAATATGCTTTTCCAGTCTACATTATTTAAATTACTTCAACTTACTAAAATGCAGGAATTTAGTTAACCCTTTGTCACCCAATTCTACTACCCTGTTTAGCCCAGAGGAGTTTAATGTTGGTTTAAAATGGATTTCTTGTCTCTAATTTTTTTAAAAAATAGTATTAAAAACATATTTCATATTATTAAATGTGCATTTAGGAATAATTTATTTGGGGGACATTTACTTTGGCACCCATTTTAAATTTATTTCTCCTTTGTTATTTTAAGAGATTAAAGGTAATTCATGATATAAAAGTAATAAAATAAAAAAAATAAAATAAAATGGATTTCTTGTTAATGACATTGAATTGACATCCAATGCAGTTATACTAGAGTGACATTGTATTTACACAAATTCCCTCTTGCTGGAAAGAATCTAGTTTCATCCATGTTTTTTCTCTCTTCTCATTTCTTTCATTTATTTTCCTTCTCTGTTCTCTCGCACAGACACTTAGTCACACATATGGTGTTTCTGTGACACATATTCGTCTTTGCCTTCTTCACTCTGTCACACGCTCACTGTCCTGGGCACATACGCATCCCTAATCACTCATCCTGTCGAAGCCTCTTACACACTGAGTTTCTCACTCTTAACTACACATGATCTCAAGTTTGTAATTTCCTACAGATGCTCTCTGTCCCTGGAGACACATTCTCTCTCCTTTGAGCACACATCCTTTCTCCAACAGCTTTGCTCTCATATGCACACACCCACATCTGCAGGCACTCATGCTTTTGCCCCCGGCCCCTCCTACACCTCAGGCTTCTCACTGGTGATCAGAGTAAGGATAGGAGACAGGAAGGGTGGAGGAGATACCAGTAAGTCATCTGCCTTCCACCCACATTTTCTTTAATTTTTTTTCTTCCTTTCTGGTAAGCAAAGAGAAAACTTGCTGTCGTATGGTATGGCTTTTTCCAAGCATAGCTGTGGTGCTAAGGATTAATGTAATAAGAAGGCATTTGAGAAACCTTCAGAGTGATGTCTTTACAGGGGACAAGGAAACATTTTACTGTCCCCAAAGAGAAAAACCTATCTCATTAAACAGCTATTCTTCTAAGAATTGTGACCAATGAGGTAGTTCATTAAATAAGGCACTGTGTCTCTACCACAAATATTAGAATTCTAGAAGAGACAGTACATGAAATAATCAGGAGTTATTATTGAATATTGATCTATATCAGGAATTGGCAAACTTTTATGTAGCAGAAGCCATATAGTAAATATTTTTGGGCTTTTAGGCTACAACGATTCAACTGTGCCATCATAGAATGAAGGCAGCCATAGGTAATACATCAGTGAATATGTGTGGCTGTGTTCCAATAAAACTTTATTTATAAACACAGGTAGTGGGCTGGATTTGAACCATTGTCCCTAGTTTGTAGACTCCTTATCTACATAAACAACACGATGTTTAATTATACTTTTTCTTTTTTCTTCCTCCCCCCCCACCCCCCACAGTTTCTCTTACCATTTGATTTGAAAATGGCTGGATGAAATTCTCATCAAATTTGGAAGATTCATTTAGAATGGTCAGATGTAAAGAAATCAGCTTTGTACTTCATGAAAAGTTCTCATTTGCTGGATCTAGAATCATGCTAAAAAGATAAGAAATCATTTTCTGAAGTAGTAACTGTATCATGCAATGAGAACAGATAAGTAAACAACTGTTTCAAGTATAAGCCCCAATTAGATTTTTACCAGAATCAGGCTGCTGCAGCATATGTAGCCACCTCTCTCTCTATCTCTTAGGATATTCCTGGTGTGTAAGGGAATAACATACAAGGGGAATGAGCCCTAGTACAGAGAAGCTGAGACAGTGGGAGTGAGCAAGACCTTGCTAATGGGCATGTTGAGGAAGGTTACATCCACACAAGGGAAGCTGGGGAGAAGGGTGACATGATCACCTTGGGGACTAGTTGACTCCAGTAATTCATAGTCTAATTAAGGTTTTTAATTTTTTTCTCCTCCAGTAAAATTTCATCTGAAAGTATTTTCTTCTTTCTTTTTTATTATATATACATATATATTTTTTGAGAGACAGAAATATTGAGAGCATAATCAGGGGAGGGATAGAGAGAGAGGCAGAAAAAGAGAGAATCCCAAGCAGGCTCCAGGCCACTAGCACAGAGCCCAAGGTGGAGTTCAAACTCATGAACAGTGAGATCACGACCTGAACTGAAATCAATGATCCAATGCTTAACAGAATGAGCCATCCAGGCCTCCCTGAAAGTATCTTGTTCTTGAGCCAACCAGCTAGAAAGTAGTTGTAGATTTGCATGCTGCACTCTTTATTAGTTTTCCTTTGTTTTTGAAATGCTATTTAAATTTGGCAACCATTTCTGAATAGTAGAATATGGTGAAGATATGTGCATATTAAGATATTTATACAGTATATTGTTAAATGAAAGAGAAAAGCAGATTTTAGTGAGGTCCTTATAGGAAAATCTCACATTTTGTGTGCATGCATATAGACATAGACACACATACACATATACACACTCTTGTCTAGAAAAGTTCATACAAATATGTACAAATTTTTAACATGGTCATTTCTGGGCAGCATGGTACTACTAAGGTACTATACTTTCTCCATATCTATTTCAGTCTCTTTGTCTTCGTCTTTGTCTTTCTAACCATAAGCAAATATTAGGCTTATAATTCAAAAGGGCAATGAGGATATTTTCACTTAGAATATTTTTTAAAGTTGAACAGTCATGACTTCAATTCTAGAAGGAGGGTTATTCTTATGTTGAGACTGGGGAGGAGAAAGCCTTCCTCTTATTTACCTTGCCAGGTCTTCTTGGCCCTTCCTACATGAGTTGTTGGAGTAAAGTTACTTCCCATATGATTCAAGAACGTGCTTTATGAAGTGAAAGGATAACTTTGTCCTTGCATTTAACATTATCTATGAGTCAACAGTTGAGCCATATTAAAGAAAAAAGAAGATTTTGAATGCAGTGTTCTTTGTAGATTTGGGCAAATTACTTAACTTCTGTGAAACTCTATTTCCTTATTTCTATAAAAGAATTAATAACACATCTTACAAGTATATGAAGATTAAGTGATGGGGCAACTGGGTGGCTCAGTCGGGGAAGCGTCTGACTTGATTTCAGCTCAGGTCATGATCTCACAGTTCATCAGCTCGAGTCCCACATCTGGCTCTGCACTGACAATGTGGAGCCTGCTTAGGATTCTCTCTCTCCCCTCTCTGTATGCCCTACCCTGCTTTCTGTCTCTCTCAATATAAATATATACATTTAAAATAATAATAAAAAAGATTAAGTGACCAAACAGAAAACACTTAGCAGAGCCTAACCCATGATAATCACTTAAAACCAAAAAAACAAACAAAAAAATCTAACTTCTTTCTCTTTCTCACATTTTCCTTATCCTCCAGCAACAGCTTTTCCAAATGAAAGGAAAAAGAAATGGGTTATACTGCCATGTTTAATAAGTCCCATTGGATGTTCTCTAAATTCCAAGCCATTTGCTTTCTCTTTCATTCTCTGAGAAGGCAAATACCCAGACAGCAAGAAAATACTGGCGGAAGAAACAGATGACAATCCAATCTGTGCTTTGAATGGTCAATATAATTTCATTTCATAATGAAAGGCTAGAAACAACATTTGAAATAATCCAATTATTCTTGATAATATCATTTTGGGGAAAAAAATCTTGATTCAGGCAGGTTTTATTTTAAACCAGAGATTTAGTTTACTGCATGTGATATCATTTCCCCAAATTCCCCAGTTCACCACTGAATTACCAACCCCTTTCCCTGATTCCTTGTGACCCAAAGACCACCAAAATTTACATAACATCCAGTTTCTTCCTGTTAGTGGAAGACTGTCATTCAAATGTGTGCATATTTCTTGATTTTTCACTATTCTACACATCACTACCTCATGGTATGAACTGGTATGTCATGCCTCCCTATCAGGAATGTTGGGGTTTTCATTGTAGACAAAGATATTAATACTGATTATGTGGCTTTTCATATAAGGGAGAAACAGTGTCAGCCTCAGCATATACCAAGGTGAACTCACAAATGTTCTCTACAATCTCCTTCTCTTGCACACACGTTCTCTCATAATAGTATCACATTTAATTACATCATCCAATTTGAAGGTATCATCCTTTGCTCCTCCTTTGTTTTTCTTTATAGTCCTCTCTATCCCTGCCACCAATGCCGAATTCAGGCCCCTATCATCTTATCTGACAGCTGCAAGATGGCCTTCCCATTTAGTGTACTTGCCCTCAGTTCCTTTTCCCTCAAATCCATTCTCCACGTCTATGTCATTACCAATGTTAATTTGATGGGACACTTTTTTGTTTACAAATACTCATTGGTCCTCAAGACCTACAGAAAAAACTCCATATTTTCTAACATGGCACTCAGGACCCTTTGTAATCTTGGGTCAGCATCCCTGGCTAGATACATGGATACATATCTTGCCATTTTCTGCTTCCAGTGTTTCATTCCAACAGCATAAAACCGATTCCAAATTCCCATATACATCATCCTATCTCATGAATTCTGTTTTTGGCTCATGTCTTCTCCTTTTGAAATGTATTTTTTCCCTATTGGCTAACTTCTAGATGTTCTTTAAGATATAATTCAAGTATAAAAATTCTATGAAGCTTTGCCAAACTCTCCTGGATAGATTAAGTCCCTCTTTTTTGTGTGTGTTTTTATGTAACTTTTTCATTGCACTTATCAACTTGAACTAAAACTATTTGTGTATCCATATTTCAAATGGTTCTATTAGCTCTTAGAGGGCAGATAGCTTGTTTTATTGTGTCTCTGATGTGTATCATAAAGATTGAAAGACTGTAGATGTCTGCAGATACCTACTGAATAAATTGATTAATCCATAGGTATGTATTAGTTATCTGTTGCTTCATTACCTCAACATTTAGAGGCTTTAAATAACAGATATTTGTTATGTCCCATAGTTCCTGAGAGACAAGAATCCAGGAGTAGCTTAGCTGGATGGGTCTAGCACAAGGTCTCTCATGAAGTCAAGATGTCAGCTGAGGTTGTAGTAACCTGAGGGTTTGGATATGGCTAGAGCATCCACTTCCAAGCTCATTCACATGGCTGTTGTCAGGGACACTTCATTTAACCTCTCCACGGGCATCTCCACAGAATTACTCATGACATGCTAGCTGGTTTCCCCCCAGTGAGTGATCTGAGAGAGAAAGAGAGACCATAATCTAGATGAAGTCACACTGCTTTTATAACTTAATTTCAGAAGTGCTGTAGCATTACTTCAGTATTACTGTAGTATTACTCCAGTATTCTACTGGACACAAAGACCAACACTGATACAATGTGATCTGGATATCAGAAGGCAGGGATCACTGGGTCATCTTGGAGGCTGGCTACAACTGGCAAAATTTGTCACATTCCTAAAATCCTCCTAAGTAGATATTCTCTCATTGCCTACTTATAGGTCATTTCTGGACATAGAAATTATTCACAAAGCAATGGAAATAAAAACAAAAATAATAGTCCAGTTGGGTTCCTAAACAAATGGTACTCAATTCAGGGCAGAAAAGCATTCAGACAAGAACAAATACAACGGATGCAGTTTGTATTGAGCTCTGTAGACAACAGCTCAGCTAGCCAAACTCTTTGAGCCCTTTTGTTTGCTTGTTTGAAGAATGAGTGTACTGATTCACATATAAATATATTTTTCTAAAGAAAGACATACTCACTCATAGACAACCTTTTTTTAAAGAGGTGAGATGGCAGCTAGCCCTGCACAGAGGTTGCTTCCTTCCTGGCTGGATGCATAGTTTCCATGCCTCACATTTCTAACATGGGGTAGAGTTCTTGCCTCCCAGGAGGGAATGATTTTTTTCATTCAGTTGTTTTCCATATTCCTTACTGACTTCCTTCCAGAGGAGGAGTAACTTACCTGGCTGGAAACTGGGAAAACAGTGCAGCTCTCCATTTTTGTTTGTTTCTTTGTTTTGGCTGTATCTCATATTTCTGGCCACTCATGACTATATGGACTATACCTATTCTCAGGCAGTCCATTTTGTCATTGGGTCCAAGCCACTTCCTCTGAACCTGTTTATTGTTAAATAAAGTTGTTACGTTGAACTTCTATGATTTCCATATCTGTCCCTCAGCTGGTTCCAATACACTACAGAATCCCAGGTTCAGTTAGATTTCCCATGTATACATTCTCATTACACTCTAATTTTTCATGGCACTCCTTACACGTGCAATGTATTTTTTCCTCTTCAGACAGACATGCGTTATGCCATAGCAGTTACAGTATGCACATGGAAGTCATATCTTCTGGGTTTACATTCCAGCTGTAATATTTATTATTTATATGCAGTTTAGCAGGTTACTTAACCTTAAGAAAATAGTTCACAGAAAAATTGAATTCTGAAAAAACAGAGTTCTCATATACTCCTTCTCCCCTTCACCACAATTTTCCCTATTCTGAACATCTTGCTTTGATGTGATACATTTTTTTTTACAATTGATGATCCGATGTTGATACATAATTATTAACTTAAAGTCCAGAGTTTAATTTAGGGCTTATTCTTTGTGTTGTGCAGTTCTCCAGTTTTTGTCAAGTACATGATATTGTGTATCCACCATTATTACAGTATCATACAAAATAGTGTCGCTGTCTTAAAAATCCTTGTGTTCATCCCATTCATCCCTCCGGCCCCCCAATCCCTATGAAACCAATTAATAAAAAAATAAGATATTGGATTTTACCTTTATTTATTCTTTCTTTAATGTTTTCTCTTTCATTATGTAGATCTGTGTTTGTGACCTATATCACTTTTCTTCTCTCTGAAGCTTCTTTTAACATTTACTGCAGTACAGGTCTACATGAACACATTTCCTCAATCTATATTTGTCTAGGTCCTTTTTTTCTGTGTTATTTTTGAAAGATAGTTTTGCTGGATATAAAATTCTAGATTTTTCTTTCAAGATTTTTATTTTCCTTTGATTTTTCTACAGTTTTAATTAATTTGTCTGTGTGTAGGTTCCTAGGTATTTCACTTGTTTGGTGTTCTGTGAAGTTGTTGGATCTATGGGTTGATGTCTGTTATTAATTTTGGAAAATTCTCAGTTATTATTACTTCAAACATTTCCTCCATTTCTTTCTCTTTTTCTTCTCCTTCTGACATTTCCATTATAAGCATGCTGTATCTTTTATAATTGTCTCATAGTTCTTGGATATTCTGTTGCATTATTAATTTAGTTTTTTAAATATCACATTCCCAGGACTTATTTTTTTTGTGATTGGAAGTTTGTAGCTTTGACTGCCTCATCTGTTTTGCCAACCCTTCTACCCCCTACCTCTGGCAGCCACCAATCTGGCCTCTGTATCTGAGTTTGATTTTTTAAAATCCATATATAAGTGAGATCACACAGTATTTGTCTTTCTTATTTTACAGCATTTATCATACAGCATTTGTCTGACTTATTTCACTTAGCAAAATGCCCTCAAGGCCACAAATGGCAGAGTTTCCTTCCTTTTTAAGGCCTATATATGAATATTACTAATATTCATATATTATATATTCATATATATTATATATTCATATTATATATATTATATATTATATATATATATATATATAATATATATATATCGCATTTTCCTCATCCATTCCTGTTGATGGACACTTAGGTTAATATGTTTTGGTTATTTACAATAGGTTATTTAAATACACAGAAATGGAATTGATGAATTCATGGTAGTTGTATTTTTAATTTTGGGGGGACCTCCAAACTGTTTTCCATACTGGCTGTACCAGTTTACAATCCCGCTAACAGTGCATCATGGTTATCTTTTTTCCACATCCTACACATACACTTGTTATCTCTTGTCTTTTTTATGATAAACCATTCTAACAGGTGTGTAGTGATATCTCACTGTAGTTTTGATGTGCATTTCCCTGATGATTACTGATGTTGAGCATCTTCTCATGTACCTGTGGTCCATTTGTATTTCTTTTTGGAGAAATGTCTATTCAGATCCTAAATTTTTAATTAGATTGTTTGTTTCTATTGGGTTTATGGTTTTTTTAAACCCATATATTTTGGTTATTAACCCCATGTATAGCCTTTATGATTTGCTCATATTTTCTCCAATTCAATAAATTGCCTTTTGATTTTGTTGATGGTTCTGTTTGCTATATAGAAGTTTTTAGTTTTATGTAGTCCCACTGGAGTTTTGTTTTTGGTTTTGTTGCCTTTGCTTTTGGTGTCAAATCCAAAAACATCATTGTCAAGACTGGTATCAAGGAGCTTAGCCCTATGTTTTCTTTTATTTCCTCTGTTTCTTTCTCTTGTCCTTCTGGCATTCCCATCACGTGCATATTGTATATTTTGTAATTGTCCTTATAGTTCTTGGGTATTCTATCCCCCTCTTTCTTCTTATTCTTTTTTTTTTTTTTTTGCTGTTTTAGGGTGGTTTTTTTGCACCTCAGCTTTAGAAGTTTGATGTATTGATGTCTGTTTAAGCCCAGTGATTCTTATATATCTAGTCTACCAATCAACCTGTGAAGTGCGTCGTGCACCTCTGTTACAGTTTTTTTTTTCTAGCATGTCTCTTTGATTTTTCCTTAGATTTCCCATCCCTCTGCCTACATTACACATCTGTTCTTGCATATTGTCCACTTTTTCTACTAGTGTACTTAGCATATTAATCATAGTTATTGTAAATTCCTGGCCTCATAATTCAAAACTCTGTGCCATGTCTGAGTTTGTTTTTGATGCTTGTTCTGTCTCTTCAGACTGTGTTTTTGCTTTTTAGCATGCTTTGTAATTTTTTATTGAAAGCTGGATGTAATATATCTGGTAAAAGGGACAGAGATACATAGGCCTTTAGTCTGAGGTCTTATGACTTTGTGGCTAGGAGTTAATATGTGTTTCTCGCTAGGAGTTAATTTGTGTAGCTCTGATGTCAGAGGCCAAAATTTCATCTAGTGTTATTGTTTTGTCTCCTCTGTTGGTTTTGGGTGTTTCTATAGACTATTTAAGTAGGGTATGAGGCTTGCAGTTATTTTAGCTCTAATCTTCTGGAAACTTCATGAAGTAGGGGGTAAGGTAGAGAGGAGGGAAAATATTACATAGTCCTACAATTAGGTCTCTTTTAGTGTGTCTAAGTTAGCTATTTCAAAACTCAGTAAGTTAGAGGAGACTGGGGCACCTGGGTGGCTCAGTCAGTTAAGCATCCAACTCTCTGTTTTGGCTCAAGTCATGATCTCACGATTTCATGAGTTTGAGCCCCACATCAGGTTCTGTGCTGACAGTGCAGACCTTGCTTCGGATTCTCTCTCACCCCCTCTCTCTACCTCTCTCCTGCTTAATACTATCTCTGTCTCTCTCAAATCAATAAATTTAATAAACAAATTTTAAAAAGTTAGAGGAGACTGGAGTTGGATTTTTCCATTTTTCCAGGTTGTTTAGGCTTTGGTAACAACTCCTGCTAGTTAGGATCCAGTAAGAGCATTTTCCTTGAGGCAGCCTATTTTTAAGGAGGACAGAGGATTTGGGTCATATTTAAAATGGCTACTTTTCCTTTCTCCTGCTGGAAGAAGGAGAGGATTTTTTTTTTCCTCAGGTTTTCACTGTGAGAACTTGGTAGGGATCCTGGAGGTAAGACTCACAAAAATGTGGAAGCCACCCAAGACTGCATCCGTACGTTTATTCCTCAAGCTAATCTACACTGAGCATCCAACAATGCACCAATTACAGTTTTAAGTGTTCAAGCTGATACTGGATCCAGCTGTGGAATTTTGCTCCCGGGCTTCCTTTCCTCACAAATTGTGGTTCTCTGCATCTATGTGTTTGTTTCTCCAGTTTTCAGGGCAACAGTTTACCTCATTGCCTCAATTATCTGATGCATCTAAGAAGAGTTCTTGAAGTTTAGTTTGTTTAGCTTTCCTTTTTTCCTGTTAGGAGGACAGGAGAGATGGCTTCCAACTTCCTTATATTTTGGAACAAAAACTGGAACTCCAAATTACTTAATTTTTTGTACTTTACTTTCTTCATTTATACAATGAGTAGAGTCATATCTACATTACAGGATTGATGTGAGGTTTAAATGAGTTAAGGGGTATGTAGAAATTGCAGCAGAGCCTGGCATGTACTAAATTGACAATTAGTAGTATTATTAAAGGGCATAGGGAAGGGACCAGGTTTGTCTTGTTCATTATGCTCCCCGGCGCCTAGCACAGAGTAGGCCATAAATATTTGTTGACTAAATGGTCTTGAAGACTGACTAAAACTTTGTATCTCTAACATATCACATGTTTTCTTTCACTTCTACAATCATAGGATTGTGTTCATGTCTGTGGCTCTTTAACTCCAGATCACATGCAAATGGGGCCAATGACACATGTGAGGAGGGACGGCATTGTAGCTACTTCCCACAGTCATTCATTGGAGAAGAGGGGCTGACCAGTGACTAAAGAGATTCACATCATAGTACCATTTTATATTTTCATTAATCCAATAGAATGTATAATACAGGTCTGAACCAACTGTTAACTACTGCATAGGATGATGGCTTCCATCACCAACTCTATATCCCTGTGACATCTTGAGGGTTTTTTTTTTGTTTTGTTTTGTTTTGTTTTGTTTTTTTTTTTTACCTAGTTGGGTCCTTTCTATTGCCTACATAGGGTACATCACATCCTTCTTACCTGAAAGTCTGGTCAGTCTAGGAAATTATGAACGTGACAGGGAACACATTCAGAATTCCTTATCAGAATGAATTTCACAACATCCATGTCAGTGAGAACCCTTTACTATGTAGGTAATGGGATATTCTCAACATTTCAATACCAAGCAGATATTTTTGGCTTTACTCCATCTAGTGGTTAAAATCAGAAATATTTCCTTTGGCTCTTTCCCTTTCTTCCCACTTTATCCTTGCTTTTCTTCTAATTTCTTTTAAAATTTACTTTCCTTAATTTTAGGTCATCCAGTCTTCTCCAGATCTTCTGACTCCTATAGATGCAAAGGGTTGTCTGAGATTGTAGATCTTTGGTTTTACACTTTTTGTCTTTTTGTTAAGGTGTTTTCAAAATAGCAGGTATTGAATAGGTAAACACAATTTATACTTCTTTAAAAAAGATAGACTTTGGTCCTGTCTGTTTCCTTTTAAAACCCCTGTCCATTGAGAAAAGTAGCAAAGGTAGGCTCGAAGAAAAAGAATTAGCATTTAGCCAACATTTTATCTCATTATTTTAATTACATGTTCTAGAAAATAGTTAAGGTAGTTTACAAAGTCTTATGAACTTCAGGAAGAATTCTGCAATAAATAGAGTAAAAATAGGAAAAGGAAAGAGGCAAGGGCATAACATGGAAGCTCAGACAATAAGACAATCAATAAAGATTGAGAAACTTATATGAGGGCCACAAATTGCCTATAGAGTGTCCAGCAGTGACTCCTGAAAGGGAAGTCTGATTAGTCACTAGTTTCATAATTATGTATCAGAAAAAATGAAATCAAAGATACTGAAGAAGTGCAAGCATTCCTAACAGACTAGAGTGGAATATCTGCCCAGATTAGCATAAAGATTGTCCAGTGTGTTATTCTGAATCATACCTTCAACAACATTATTAATGTCAGTACAATGTTAAGGTATTATAACGCCACAGGGGCATCTTTCATGATTCACATTACCCTCCTCAGAGGTATACATGAAAATGAGATCCAATTCATGTGGTTTGACAGGAGGTCAAGATGCTAAGGTTCAAAATCATGTCTTGTGGATGGTCTGCCTCCATAAATGGGTGAAATTTAGAGCCACAAGAGAAATGACTGAGTCTATCTATCCTGAAAGTTGTTTCTCTCCACAGTTGTTCCTAAATGTTGGGTGTCAGTGAGCTGAGATTGTTACAGTATCTAGTGATTTCTAATAAAATAGTGGTTTCTATCTTCGTCTCTTCATGAGGGTTTCCCTGAGATCACCCCAGTTTAGACCAGCAGCCTCACACTTATTTGGTTGCACATGGGTATCTCTGCCAACAACCTGTCTAACATATTCCCCCAGACTAATCCTTCAAAATTTGCCTCTGATCACACCATTCCCTGTTCATAAAGATGAAGTGGTTTCCTTATTGTTTGAATACTTCAAATCATAAATCTTATCTTATTATTTAAAACCTTTCAAACTTACCATTACCGTGTAATGGTAAACTAACCTATCACATCCCCCTGCACAAATGTTTGAATCATCATACCATTGTTGACAGTGTTTTTGCAACTGTCTTATTTGTGGCCTCTTACATACACCACCAAACCAGCAGAAAGTGTATCATTTCTTCAAATCGTATTTCAAATACCAGCTCTTCCATGGTATGTTCTAGATCCCGCTTCCTCCTTCATCCTCTGTGTTCTTATGTAGTTTGCACATCTTGTGGACCTCATCTTGTTCCAATTTACCTTTTCATTTAATTTCAAGTGCTCTTCTCCTAGCTCGCTGTGTTTCAGCCACCCTGGCTTCCCTTCAGTCCCCAGGGCCACCATGAACTTTTCTGCCTTGGAGCCTTTGCCACCCGTCTCCTGTCTGACAGGGTGTCCAATTATTGACTCTTTGCATGGTGACACTTATCTCAGTTCTCAAGATGTCCCTGCTATAAGCCTTCCTTAATAAAGCTCATAAAGTGGATGTCCCTCTTTATTCTCCATTTTTCCCATATGACACATTTTTCAAGACATAATTTACAGCTGCATTCATTTGTTTGCCAGTTAATTTTCTATCTTCCTCCACTAGATTGTGAACTTCAAAGAGTGGGCTTATAATAAAATTTTGTTCAGTGAATGAATGACATATATCATGCATGCTGTTATAGTAAAATATTGTAATTATTTGTTTTTATGAAACATCACATCTTCTCTACGCCTGGTACAGTACTGAAAACAGAAGATGATTGATAAATAAAGATGTTTCTTGAAATCAGTTGATTGTGTGGCTTTCTCCTTCATGATTTGTAAGACTTTTGAGGACAACAATGGTGTTCCTAGGTGATACTATTTCTCACAAAATGGTACACATGACAGTAGTTGTTTTATTGTATTGAAACAATAAATAGAACATTGGATTATGGAAAATGCTTCCTTTTTATTTGTTCCAGAAAACCAGTACATTGAAACTATGAAATTTTATGGAAGATCATTATAGTGTGTTATCATAGTATCCACATGTAATTAAAGAAACACATTATAATGGATGTATAAATAACAGGCATGTTTATATAGCACTGCACATTTTTGGGGCAATAACTTTAGTTGATAATGTCAGGGCAATCACCCTCATTTTCTTCTAAAATGGGCATGTTGCCATTTCTAGTGCTTCTTTTCAGGATTGAATGAATGTTATTTTCACTGGCTATTTTTATCACCCACAAAACACCGTTTACACACACACAAAAAAAACCTTTTTTTTTGTTATTTTGGTTGTCACAAAGTCCAAATGTAAATATCAACATGAATTAGCGGATTGGTAAAATAATGTAGTGGAAAAGAGCTTCAGCTTGAGCCTAAGTCTGAAGTAGCTTTAAGCTAGGAACCAAACCACAAGAGACTCTTCAAAACTGAGAACAAACTGAGGGTTGATGGGGGGTGGGAGGGTAGGGAGGGTGGGTGATGGGTATTGAAGAGGGCACCTGTTGGGATGAGCACTGTTGTATGGAAACCGATTTGACAATAAATTTCATGTTAAAAAGAATGAAGTAGCTTTAAGCTGTGGCTTTACAGTGGACAAGTTTGACCCTAAGAAAATAACTGGTCTCTTTTCAACCACAGTTTCTTTCTCCTTTTTGCTTAGGATTGTATGCAAAAGGGAATTTTGTATATTGCTCTATACACAGTAAGTGTTAAGTATTATATCCTAATAATAAATAAAGAGGAAAATTTTGAAATAGGAAAATAAATTCTTATTTCCTAGTAATTTTCCTAATGTGATCAAAAACTAGCCAATCTATGTGGCTCAAAAAATTTTCCACTTTATGTATGTTGATTTCTTGCCTGAAGGCATAGTTATTTTCTGGTTTGGAATTTTTCTCAAACTTTGTTTCTGCCAATACTCTTTAGGGTAATGGCTCCATTTTAAAGGAAATAGAGTACTAGATGTATATAGAAAGAGCTGTCAACACCTCTGTTAAGTCAAGTGGAATCCAATCTGAGCCCACCCATTGCACATGGAGAAATGGTTTATCTGCAAACTGAAAAATCCACTTCATTAAAAAAAATAGCTCTTTATGATGTGATCAATTACTCAGAATGACCTGAAAATGTCAGATGTGTGGTCCCTACTCCAGTCCAATGAAGGGAGTAATTTTCAGTCACTTGTCCAGTGGTTGAGCCAAGAAGAGAGTAAATATTTATAGGCTTATCCTAGGGTGCTGGCTAACAGAGTGCCTGGACAGCTTCTAGAGCAAATAAACAAGACTCCCCTACAGTATTTAAACTTGTCCACTATTTCTCAGCCAGCTTGATTATATACCACTCATTTCCAACCACATTTTGATTGTCCTGCTGCTAAGTTATAACAAGTATTTTAGAGGGGACAAGAGTTGTTTTCTTTTTTTCTTTTTTTTTTTTTTTTTTTGGACCGCATGTTTAGATTACATGAGCCATTGTGTTTATCCCATTTTTTACTCCTTAGCTTGCTTATTCCGTCTTAGTAGGTGACCACAATGTTTGCTTTTTCTCATTAAGCTTTTGAACATCACACAAAGTATCACAACAGAAAAGTATTTAAACAGTCTAATACATAAACTGATTAAGTAATTTCATCTGAAATCAAATATCTAACTTTCAAGAGACTTGCAGTTGAGAGACAATTAATTTTATGAGGTTCTGAGAATTCATGAAGACTTTAATTTCCTGTTTAAATTTTCATTGATTACATTAATAAAATCATATCTGTTGTAAGGATTTTTTTAACCATGTGTCTTTTTAAGTTTATATGTGAATCTTCCTGACAAGTCTTAGAATTTTTCAGCTGGGACTGATCTTGGAATTTATTCATCTAGTCCAAACCCCTCATTTTACAAATAAGGCAATTGACATCCTGGGAGGTTAGTAAGGGATATGCCTCAAGACTCCATGATTGCTAGTGATTTTGTGGTATGTTTTCCCAAGACGAGCCTTCTAGCCTTCCTGATAACATTTTAATTGTTGTTTCATGAACATGGTGCTATTCCAAAATACAGAGAAAAAAAAAACCCACCTGGTTTATCAAAATATTTCTTAAGCCCATAAAGATGGTAATTAATCTTCTTTGGATCATAAACTCCTTTGAGAATCTGCTGAAAACTCTGGATACTCCCAATAGAAAAACTCACACAGACAGAAATTCACATCTCGTTTCATGGAATCCATAGACTCCTGAAACCTTAATTCCAGATTTATTCATTTATTAATAAAGATCTATCGTAATAATGGTGGTCTAATTATATTTCTGTACTTGAGTCAATTTAGATATTAAATGCCATTTGAAGTAGTGTGAGGGTTACTTATTAAATGACAGCTATTATTACTAATAAGAGTAAAAATAATACACTCGGCAAAAATACTATTTTTGATTTCTATGACCACATTGTCAGAAATAATGCGACTATTTCCTTTCAATTTCAACTCAAAAAAGTAAACAGGTTTTGTTTGACATGATGGAATGCTTTACAGACAACACAGAATGAATGTTCTCAAGATTCCCTAACATACATCTAAGAAATAGCAATAATAAATGCCATTGATCTACATTCAGGAATCGGAGGGGATTCCTGTACATCATAGCAGAGTGTTTTATCTGATATGCAATGGCCACATCGTAAGGGGCTTTCTTATGCAGTAGGAGGCTAGCACAAGTTTGTATCTCTCCAAGATTCATGCTTCAGATCTCAGCCATGGCAGTGTCAGCGCAGCTGTAAGGAAAGACATCCACACTTATTCACGCTTAAAAGACATAAAGAGAGACGTTATGTTAAAAGGATACTATGTTAGCAGCTTCTAATCTGGCCTCTCCTAACAAATACCCCATCAAAATACCAAACAAGACAGAAAAACAAGCATAGGAAAAGATAGGAATCTGGGTGGAATTTTTAAATTGCCTAACAAAAAAATGCAGATGCCAGTGTTATTCTACCAAACAAAGCAAGTCTGCTTGCCTGAAATAAGGTCAGAAAACACTTCCTATTTTCCCAGCTGTTTACTGTAAACAAACATAAATAAACTGGAAAACTAGAAAACTGTATTTTGCAAAGATGCTGCTCTTGAAGGCAGGTCTGAACTCTCCAGCACCTTTTCTTCCACTTTTCTCCAGCACCCACTCAGAGGCCAACCCAGGAAATGAAGAGGCAGGAAGAAGGGAGTGGAGGCAGTGATGTGATATTGCCTTGGAGGAGAACTACTCACAAGAGAAGCACAGCGTCTTCACAAGTGATCCACAAAATGAGGAGGAAAAGGCTGTCTGACAGGAACATTTGCTGAGGATTATGGTCATCAAGAACAAAGTTTTACTCTGAAGTCACCAGGCATTGAGATAAGAGATCCAGCCTCGTGACAGCTGAGTGATACTAGATGAAAGAAAGCCCTCCAGACTTTTGCAATTGGTTGAGGGGCTCTGCGCATCAGCCCACCTTCCCTCCATTAATAGGAAATGTGGATTCAGCCAGAGTCAATGTGAGTAGAATGAATGAGCCAAGAATAATCCAAGAAGTCTGTTGGGTTTGAAAGTTTTTATTGAGGTCTTCTATTATTCGAGGATGAAGTAAAAAAAAAAAAAAAAAGGAATGAATGTGATAAAATACTTCAGGACAAGGGAACAGAACCATCAGGATCTTAGAAAATTTGAATAAAAGTATGTTAAATCACATACTAATGTATTCATGATATGATAGTGAGTGTAAGAAGCAGGGCACAAATCTAGGCATACACTATGAACTCAATTTCATTTTAAAATTATATAACACACCCATATACTCATATACCCAGATCAGTAAATGGTGAAATTACAGTTTATTTTTAGTTTCATCATAGTTTTATGTATAATTTTCCACTATAAACATCTGTCATTTTTGTATCAGGAAAACAGAAAAAAAGTTTTTAAGAAAATTAATAAAAAGAAATATTAAGGAATTGACTGAAGTAAAGAAACATGATCTCCAGCCTTATTTTAGTTCTTCAGTATAAGACATGAACAAGCAGAGTACCTTACATTTCACAATAATACCCATTATCACAGTGTGTTTGGACCACAGGGTGAATATATTAGTGGCTGATTTCTTTCGGGTTCTTAGGTTTAAATGTTTAAATATTTCATTTTTAAAAATTAAAAAAAAAACATTTCAAAATGTTACTAATTATTTTATAACACAAAATTTTTATTTATTTTTATTTTTTTAAGTTTATTCATTTTTGAGAGAGAGAGAGAGAGAGAGACAGAGCATGAGTGGGGGAGGGGAAGAGAAAGAAGGAGACACAGAATCCAAAGTAGGCTCCAGGCTTTGAGCTGTCATCACAGAGCCTGACTCAGGACTCGAACCCACCAGCCGTGAGATCATGACCTAAGCCAAAGTCAGATGTTCAACAGATTGAGCCACCCAGGCATCCCAACACAAAATTTTAAACCAGTTGATGATTTATTAAATGTGTTTAGTTTTTCCCAACGAACAAACAAACAATAAACACTACTAAATCTATTTTATTGCATGAATTTTTTTCATTAAATCCACTGCTTTAGGATTTCTGTGGCCTCTGTGTTTTGTTCTAAGCCTTGTGCATTGGCAAAATCATTAGATTCCTTTCAGAAATATTGAGGCTATTGTCAGCAATAATTTTTTGCAGGGACTCCATGATCAGCACACTTTGCCTTCAAATGGAGATTGTTGTGGTATTTGTGGTACCATTCAGGCTTTCCAATTCAAAGAATCTACTAGTGATAATGTGACTTATTATTTCCCACGTAAAAAGATCAATGCCAATGGTGCAATGTGGTTTCATTGGCTTGTAGGCAGTTCAGTATTTGCACTCATTGGAGACAACTGGATGTTTCAAGATAAGTCAGGCAGTTCTCAGACACAGTATAAGCCATGAGAATATACTCGGGTTTTTGGTTTGCATTTTTCCAGACCTGTGGGCTAAGGTTGACTTATGTTAACATAACTAATCTCCATGCATGTGGAATAACAATTTTCATACCATTTATGAATAACTCTTTTTATCAAATTTAGAAGTTAGCAACACTAAAGATTGTCTTGCTGATTTGCCCAACTCCTTTACTTTAAATTGTTTTTTAGAACTAACAAATCTTGTACATTAATCTAAATTTCTCTAGTTATTGAGAAAAAGCTGATAAAAACATCTGTGTTAGCTTATATGTGGAATCTAGAAAAACTGAACTTGTAAAAACATAGAGTAGAATGGTGGTTAGCAGGGCCTGGGGGCTAAGGGAATTGAGAAGATTTTGTTTAAGGGTACAAACTTACAACTAATAGATAAGTAAGTTCTGGAGATCTGATGCACAACATACTGATTGTAGTCAACAATACTGTATTATAAACTTTAAAGTTGCTAATAGACTAAATTTTAACTGTTTTCAATACAAAAGAAATGATAAATATGTGACACGATAAAAGCATAAACCAACATATTGTGCACCTTAAACTTATACACTTAATATATCAACCACATCCAATTTTTAAAAATTATGAAAAAAGATCTGGGTTAGTATTTGTATCTTTGACATCCATGCTGCCGACGAATAACTAATGCTTTCCATATTGAGATGTCAGAGAATATTGAACTGTGTGGAGTTCTCGAACTTGCATATACCTTTGGGCTCACTGTCCCACTTTTAAACATGATAGCATGTTTACAGGGAACTGATTATGCTGTAGGGGGGAGGGAAGGACATTACAACCCCCTTAAAGGGAAGTCCTTATGTATCAGTATTTTGGTGTTGCCAGACTAATGCTATGTAACATACATTCCCATAATCAGTATCTTAATAATCATAATAACATATTCTCAAGGATGTGCTAGTTGGTTAGGGTGACTCTGCTGCTTGTGACTGAGCTCATTCATGTAGGGTGGCTTGGATTTCTTGATCTAGCTGGGACACGGATGTATAGCTCTACTTTTTGCTTCAGGTATGTGGGTTGGCCAGTAAGCTCAGCTCCACATGTTTCTCATCCTCCTTGGGGCAGGAAGCCAAGTAGGCAAGTTCTTCTGATGGCATGACAGGGGCTGAGAGGGCTGTGGAGCCAAGCACATGCATCTAAAGCCCCTGCTTGCATCATGCCTTAATGTTAATATCCCTATAGCCAGAGAAAGTCACAAGGCCAAACCCAAGGCCAAGTGGAAAGGAAGTACCCTTCTCCCAAAGTGGTTAGAAGAAGGAACGGGAATTTTTTGAACAACAATCAAATGTATTACATCGTGGTAAGTTAAAATGCTGGTTGAAAAAACCTGCTTCTGGCCATGATGAAGTAGCATCAACTGGACTTAGCCTCACATTGGGAACTACTCTAAAAGCTGGAAACACTACCGACACGACCGCTTGAAGACATCTCAAGTCCTAAGGCAGCCAGGAGTTGAGAGGCTGAAACCCAGAGACGAGAGAAGCACAAGGAACTGAGCACCACATCGCCTTTTCTTTCTCTGTTTGGAGCACGTGCTCATTTGCAGCACGTGAAGTAGAGGCCACATGTAGAGAAGCTGTGGGGCTTGCAGCAGTCCCTCTGAGCTAGAGAGCTAGAGAACACAGATCAGTGCTTCCAAGGCATCCACTACTTATGAAAATCAGATCAGAGAGAGAAGGAAATAGAACTCTAGAGACTTGAGCCTAAAAGTCTGTGTGAAATGCTTCCTGGAGTGTTGTTGTTGTTGTTGTTGTTGATGCTGCTGCTGCTTAATATGTACCTATGTGATGGGGCGCCTGGGCGGCTCAGTTGGTTGAGCGTCCGACTTCAGCTCAGGTCATGATCTCTCCATCCGTGAGTTCGAGCCCCGCGTCAGGCTCTGTGATGACAGCTCAGAGCCTGGAGCCTGCTTCGGATTCTGTGTCTCCCTTTCTCTCTGTCCCTCCCTCGCTCATGCTCTGTCTTTCTCTCTGTCAAAAGTAAGTAAAACATTAAAAAATATATATGTACCTAGGTGAGGCAAGTATTACTGGAAGGGTAGAGAGCTAGGAAGAGATTTCATCAGTCTTACAGTGCTGCAAAGACAGAGGTAGTTTAGGGTATGCCATGCAGGAGGAGACCGAGGAAATACTCTTCAATGAGAGTCTTCTAGAAGAGAACTACAAAATCTATAAGTATTTGTAAATTAGGCAATACATTTCTAAGTGACTCACAGGTTGAAGATGACATCAACATAGGAATTAGAATATTAGCAATAAGAAAATATTTTGAATGGATGACAATGAAAAATAACATATACCTTGTGGGATTCTGCTAAAGCAAGGCCTGGAAGAAGATGTAAGTGCGCATTCTAGAACAGAAAAAAAAATGCTAAAAAGAATTGATCTAAGTATTCATCAAATTAGCTGGGGGAAATATGGTAAATTAAGACCAAAGAAAGAATAAGGAGTGGAATAACAAAGCAAATGGCAGATATCAGTGAAACAGCAAACATAATATAGAGAAAATCAATAAAGCTACAAGTTAGTTCTTTGTAAAACCTAAGGTCCGTAAACTACTAGGAAGATTGATATCATAAAGAGACGAAAACACAAATTGCCAGCATAATCATGTCTCATAGATATTGGAGAGGTTTAAAAAAGGATATAATGAACAACTTTTGCCAAAATTAGGTTATGGTCAAATGGACAACATTCTTTAAATATAAAGGACTACTTAATAAAACCAAAATAAGAAAAAAAAACAGAAATTCTGAAAAATGAAATAATGAAAAAATTGAATCTGTGATTACACACCTTTACACACACATGCACGCGTGCGCGCACACACACACCCACACCCACACCTCCCCACCCCCTCACACACACCAAAACAAAATCCCAAACCAAAAAACTCCAGGCTCAGTTGTCCTTACTGGTAAATTCTTGTAACATTTAGGGAAGAGATAAGGCCAGTGCTTCAGAATCTCCTCCAGAGAATAGAAAATGTGGCAACGTTTCCAAACTCACGTTTGAGACCAGCGTAACCTGACTACTAAAACTCCTGAAAAAGATATTAGGAGAAAGGAATATGAACATACATAAGAATAGCCTCCACAAAGTAGTAGTAACATATCAATTCCAGCAACATTGGACAATAGATAATGACCACATTGGGTTGATTTCAGGAATGCAAAGTTGTTAGATACCTAGAAAATAATGTAACTCACCTCATTAATAGGATAAAGGAGAAGAAAATAACATCATCTCAATAGATTCAATAAAGTATTTGATACATTTAATGTCTCTTATCAAACTAGGGATAAAATTGAAGATAAATGAGTCTTCTGTATGTAAAATTATAAAACATTACTGAAAGAAATTTTTAAAACACCAAGGTAAATAGAGGGATAAATCATGTCTATATTGCAAAACTATAAATTGATCCCAAATTGGTTTATAAACTGAATACAACCTATGTAAGATTCCTGCACATAGTTTTGCATGTATGGGAAAATGAAAAACTAACTTTGAATTTCATGCTAAAATGGAAATGGCAAAGATAGTTAAGTCAATGTTGAAGGGAAAAAACCACAAAGAACTTGTACCCACACATATCAAGAATTGTCTTAAAGCTATAGCAATTAAAACTATGCAGTATTGGGGGAAGTACAGATAAGGAGATAAGTATAAATGTAAGAAGACTGCAGAAACAGATCTATTTATATGCAGTCATTTAATTTATAAATATGCTGCTGCAATACTATGGGATTGTATCCAAAATATGAAGTTGTTCACAAAAACGATAATCATAGGGATTGTCTTTTATCAGTAAACACATCATTTCCCTTTGAAATTGAAAGCATCATTGGTTGATACCTGAAGAGCTCATTCACCTTTAAGAGAAGCACCTTGTCACTTTATTGTAATTTTGACAAACAACTGAAGAACACTGTTTCTTAAATGCCAATCTCTCGTGTATTCTGTAAATTAGGCCGGGGCAAGGAGGCTCCTCTCTAACACACGAGGACATTCAGAGCTAAAACGAATTATTATTATTATTATTTGGAATGAAACAAAGTGGAAAACAGTCTCCACTCTGCCGGTATAGACACTTCAAATTCAGGTAAAGTGCCTTGCACTTGGGTCATTTGTACTCTTACAAGAAACTGAAATTTTTACAGCTTCAAATCTATTATAATTTTTAGCTGGGATGAGGAGAAAAGAGTAGGAAAAACCCCAGTTGTCAGGCAGAACAGGTATCTGACTTGGTCTGAAGGCCATGCTTTAATTTCCAGCCAAACAAACAAGGTTTTTTTCTGTCTGTTTGTTTGTTTGTTTGTTTGTTTGTTTTGGTGTTTTTTTCCCCCAAGTTATATCAAATATCTGCTACCCAGACCCACCCTGGTATCCTGCAATGAAGACCCTTGGTTTTAATTTGACAAAGTATCAAAGAAACAGGGAAAACTCTTTTGGGACTAGTTTTAACATGAACTCTGTGCCCCCAACATGCCATTCTCACTTAAATTTCTATTACGTGGCTGTTCTGAATCTATTCACCAATCTATAAATGGTAAATGCTCAGACCCGGTTTCCTTTCTTGCGTCAAACATTCCCATTTGGCCAAAGTAAGGGAAGTAGAGAGGGCAGGATCAGCCACTGGTGTTTCTACTTTACATTGTTATTCATTTAGCTATTTAGGGTAAAGAAACTTGGAGAATCAAACTACTGGTGTTGAACTGGTTAAGCAGATTATTTTAGGGGATTTCTCTCTGCTTTTCACCAAGAATCCACTACATCAGGAGGAACTCTATTAATACGAGAGATGAGCCATCAACTATTTTATATTTTCAAGGCTTTGGAGGCTGATGTCAGCCCAGACGCATTATTCCCTGGAGCTCTCAAGTCAGGCCCACTACCTTTTAGTGCTGAGAATTTGAGTGATCTGCGTGTTCTGGCTTTAAATAAGAGCATGTCGTAGCAGAAAAACTGGAAAGTGAGGCTGGGTATTAAGTCAGTTACAAACTAAGTGGTTCTTAAGGGTTTTGCTGCTTTGCCATGAAATTTGCATCTAGGAAACTGGATCTGTGCTCTAGGCACCACATATGTTTCATATTTGCCAAATAAAGTTTCAAACCTTCTCCTCTTGTTCACCGATTTCCCATCTGTGATGTGCATCTCTTCCTTTTTCTCTGAACGACAGTCATTGTGTTCTGCCCTTTCAGATTATTATCTTATAGTGACTGGAACTCATTGGCTTCAGAAGGGTTCTTTCCCCCACCCCTTCCCCCTGCTTCGGGAATGTAACCAGACAGCTAGACCATTCCCAATGCAAACTATGATTGAGAAAATACTATTTTAGAGCTGGGAGACACAGTTTCGTGCCATGGCAGGTAACTGTTTTAGGTAAAAGATATAAGACCAACACAATCATGCAAAGGTCTTAATGATCGGAACAAAAACTGCCAATAAATAGAAATAGAAGAAAAGGGTCCACATGCTTAAGTGCCAGTTTACACTGAAGAGCATTTGGAATTCACCACTCTTGGTATGCCGTTGTCTTCTCTTATTTTATTTATCTGGTTTTTCTTTGGGGCAGGGTAGGAGGGAATGACCCGCCACTAATAAATCTGTGGGACACAGCTAATCACTGTCCCTCACTAATAACCTTGACTGACCCTATGTTCTCAAGCATTTTCAAACCTCATTTAAAAAGCTAGCCTGCACAGCAGGAGATATTAATCTATTGTATCTGCTAAAGAATTATACTGTCAGTGAGATTTCATGAACTGAATGCAAAATCATGTATAGATACATATGTTTATTTTTGGAGAGAGGTTGTATAGCTTTCTCCAGATTCTCAGAGCAATCCAATGCTTCCAAAAGGTTAACAGCCACTGTAATTAGAATTGCTTCTTTGTTAAAACACACCCGATCTCTGGGTTTTATACAAAGTACTGAAATTTTAGGTCTCTCTTGCTTGCCTAAGCTACCATCATTTCTGTTTATTTTCTGAATTATTAAGAGTAAAGGGATCATATTGTTCTGCCTTTTGTGTTTTTTTAAATTTTATTCTTGTCTACATCTGGGCAACTTTCAGAAAAGCAGAAATCTGTGTTTGGCTTCTCATCTTACTTTTGAAGGGCTGGCAGAGCAGTGACTGCCCACCCTGGTTGCTACAGGACTTTTGTTATTGTTGTTAATTATTATGTTTCTGGGATGCTTTTAAAATATTCTTTTTTTTTTTTTTTTTTTCATTTCTGTCTCAATTACCCTCAGCTTTCTTAGCTCAGAGGAATTCAAATAAATTACTTGTTCCTAAGAAATTTTATGCTGGTAGATTCTTGAAAGACCTTCTCTGCTTTTCGCCTTCCATTCTTAGACACAATGACAGTTTCCTGCTTATCTTAAGGGTTATCTTGTTTCCATAATTCACTTCAATGAAATTGCCAACTGTATAGAGAATTAGCTCTCTAGCTCCAGAGAGGTATTTGGGATTTCAGTAAGTGGAATTGCTATATTCTATTTACTAAAGAAAAATGCAGTCACCTTCATCTATCCCCCAGCTTTGCTTAGATCACAGACCCACAAAGCTGTCTGGGTAGCCTACAGTCTGGCCATATTCAACCAGTTCATTCTTCATTCAAAGATACCAGCCTACAGCCACCTATTACTTTCCTACAAGATCTCTGGGGAGGTGATTTGTCAGTAACTGGGTCAGAGGACAATGGACTGGGATAAAAGTCAAAGTTTGAAAGTTAGATTTTTCAAAGTGCTTTTAAAACATTTTGAAAGAACAAGGAATATTAAAGAACATCCCTTGGTGATTTGAAAATTTTAAAAATTTGTTAATAGGTTCACATTTTTGAACTGGCAAACTGATGTCGTGAGTATTATTTCATAATTTACACATTAAGGTAGATGGAAAGTGATCATTCAGCTAAGACTACTCATCTTCCTAATCAGTTAATTTTTTTAATTTTTTATATGTTCATTTTTTTTGATAGACAGAGAGACACAGAGCACAAGTGGGGGAGGGGCAGAGAGAGAGGGAGACACAGAATCGGAAGCAGGCTCTAGGCTCTGAGCTGTCAGCACAGACCCTGACGCGGGGCTCAAACTCACAAACCGTTGAGATCATGACCTGAGCCCAAGTCGGATGCTTAACCCACTGAGTCACCCAGGCACCCCCTAATCAGTTAATGTTTACTGGAGAGAAACCAAAGACCTAGTCAAATGGCTGGTACTGCTAAAGACACAGAACACAAAAGTTGCTTACGAAAGCGTTCTCCCAATTTCTGCTAAAATTTCAAGAGACAACACTTGAAACGTTGCTTCACCTGAGAATATATTTGAGTGTTTTCCTCAAAACTACTTTTTTCTTTATTCAGTGTTCATTCTATGGGCCCTGTATTTGGAAATCCATAGGCTGGTTTTTGATAAAACATTTGCTTTTTTTCTGAGAATGGAGAGCCAAGGATAGCTGAGGCTAATTGCATAAAAAAGTCTGAGCTACGAGTCAGTGACCCACCAAGAAGCATGCACAGGTTATGAATGCCATTCAGTAATGAAGTTATTTTTATTAATCTTGAACTCAGGAAGTTAAAGTGTTGGACCCACAATCCTAATTTCTTAAAGGGCTGATCTTATGAAAATTTTAACCTTAGTTAACCCAGCTTATCACAATACTGAATAACCAGGATGAGTACGTAGTTGTTTGTTAGGAAAAATAAACTGGGCTATCTGTGTTGTACAAAAAGCACATAAGAACAAATTTACCCTGTAGATTTTAGCACGAAGGAGAAAGGATGCCAGTTATCTAATGATCCCAAAAGATAAGAGCAATTGTCTTACCTCCCATCCTGTGTTCTTGTTGGTCACTTGGGATCCAAACCTATAGTCCCCAAATCCCAACATCACTAATAGTGCTTACAGCCTACTGACTTCAACATAGATAAATGGCCCCGTTAATGTCAGGGCAGTTTTGTTTGTCTGTCTGAAGAACATACATCTGTATTTTAAATTGCGTTATCCAGTTTATCCATGGGATAAGAGATGTTTACCTTCACAAATTCCTGGCTTCTGAGCTGAACTAAACAGGACAAGTTTAAAGACAGGAACTCAGAGCAGTTCATAGCCTTTTGGCAGCTCTGATGTGGTCTGCCAAGGCTGAGTTAGTAAAATCCAGGCTTATCTCTTGGCTTCTGGTTTGACTGCAGTGGGATCTCAGGTCTTTTTTGCTACCTGCATCTCCAGTGGACTCCGTGCAAGGCTGGTACTTGCAAAGACGATAAAATAACACTGCAAAGTATTGTTTGGCATGGGATGAGCGTTCACAGATGTGAGTCCAAGGAATTGCTCAACAGCTTGCGGAGGCCAAGTATGATCTGCCACATCAGTGGCACGCCTTCCTAGGTCACCTCACGCTGGCTCTGGTCCAGTTCAGTTGCTACAGCCAAACCCAGGCTTTTCTCTTATCCTCTTGTTTCCAGTTTGCTGTGTGTCTATGAAATGAGGTGTTTCTTCATTATCAAGAAGGGCAGAAAGGTGGAGGGAGAATATGAGATAATGAGCACAGGACTCTAACAGGTCAGCCCCTCCATTCCACTAGGTTTGTGCTGGCTTGGAAGTGAGCTGCTGACCAGTGTTGGACAGGGCAGCTACCTGCTGCCCTCTACTGCGTTCCCTGCTTCCATCAAGCACCCTACCACAGCTCACAGTGAAGAAGGAATGGGAACCAGAAGAAGCAAGGGATGGGGAGTGTCCTCTTTACCAGGCAGATCCCCATGGTCATGCAGCTATGGATTCATGCCAGAAAAGCAGCCACCTTTCCCATAGTGAATGAGCCACAGTGATTTTCAGGACATTTTTTTCTTTTCACTAAAATGTGATTATTTTTTCCATATTATGACATTCGGTAGGAAGGAAAATGTGTGTGCAAATAAATATAGGTTAGGTCCAATCGAATGCAAGGTGTCTTGTATCATTGACAATAGAATCCATTGGTCATTATTACACGTTTTGAACCTCTACTCAATAAATGTTGAATTAAAATGTAGAACAAAGAATTACTGGTGAGTAAGATTCTAGATGTCAATTTAGAAGATACGCATCTAAAGATGATCTTTTGTCCTGAAGTCATCACATCACCCTCCCTTCCAACAGCTGAATCACTTTACTTTCTAAATCAGACTCCATAAACGATCCCATTTTTAAATTTCCAGATGCCGACAGTAATGTGTCTTCCAGTGGCAATTCTCAAGTGAAACAAGTAAAATGAAATTTTATCTGAATTCATTGTTGGTCTATTTAGTTCTTGATTATAGATATTGCCCTCCCTGACTTCTGCCAAATGCAGTTTCCTGAATATAGTCAGTGTTTGGTCTGATGTCTTCTTTTGAAGACCTTTCACTTCTTTTTGTCCCAGATACTAATTTTAGAAATTCAAAGCAAAGACTCAATTTTGTTTAATTGTAAGCATTAGGAATGAATCTGAGCTTAAGTGTTGAATAGGTTGCCTTTTCAAACTTTGAACTTATTTTTTCTTTCCATCCATTTATTCAGTTTCAATAATGATGAATTTGCTAACGAATTATATAGAAAATCTCTCTTTTGTCTTCCTTCAGTGTTAGTTTCTCACTTCCTAGCACTGTTTCGTGGGATAAAAAATAGTTTTATCCTATAAAGTTTATAGCATAAACTATATAAATTCTGTAACAGAGCCACAGATTAAGTTGAAGTGAATAACCATGGGTCACATTTGGCTCTGGGGAAATAATTACTTATATTACTTTCATGGTTGAGTTAACATCCAGGATCCAGTAGTGCACCTTCCTGAAGTGTCATCAGTCTTTATTTTTTTTTTTTTTTTTTTTTTTTTAATATATGAAATTTACTGTCAAATTGGTTTCCATACAACACCCAGTGCTCATCCCAAAAGGTGCCTTCCTCAATACCCATCACCCACCCTGCCCTCCCTCCCACCCCCCATCAACCCTCAATTTGTTCTCAGTTTTTAACAGTCTCTTATGCTTTGGCTCTCTCCCACTCTAACCTCTCTCTTTTTTTTTTCTTCCCCTCCCCCATGGGTTCCTGTTAAGTTTCCCAGGATCCACATAAGAGTGAAAACATATAGTATCTGTTTTTCTCTGTATGGCTTATTTCACTTAGCATCACACTCTCCAGTCCATCCACGTATTTCATTCTTTCTCATTGCCACGTAGTATTCCATTGTGTATATAAACCACAATTTCTTTATCCATTCATCAGTTGATGGACATTTAGGCTCTTTCCATAATTTGGCTATTGTTGAGAGTGCCGCTATAAACATTGGGGTACAGGTGCCCCTATGCATCAGTACTCCTGTATCCCTTGGATAAATTCCTAGCAGTGCTATTGCTGGGTCATAGGGTAGGTCTATTTTTAATTTTCTGAGGAACCTCCACACTGCTTTCCAGAGCGGCTGCACCAATTTGCATTCCCACCAACAGTGCAAGAGGGTTCCTGTTTCTCCACATCCTCTCCAGCATCTATAGTCTCCTGATTTCTTCATTTTGGCCACTCTGACTGGCGCGAGGTGATATCTGAGTGTGGTTTTGATTTGTATTTCCCTGATAAGAAGCGACGTTGAACATCTTTTCATGTGCCTGTTGGCCATCCGATGTCTTCTTTAGAGAAGTGTCTATTCATGTTTTCTGCCCATTTCTTCACTGGGTTATTTGTTTTTCGGGTGTGGAGTTTGATGAGCTCTTTATAGATTTTGGATACTAGCCCTTTGTCCGATGTGTCATTTGCAAATATCTTTTCCCATTCCGTTGGTTGCCTTTTAGTTTTGTTGGTTGTTTCCTTTGCTGTGCAGAAGCTTTTTATCTTCATAAGGTCCCAGTAATTCACTTTTGCTTTTAATTCCCTTGCCTTTGGGGATGTGCCGAGTAAGAGATTGCTACGGCTGAGGTCAGAGAGGTCTTTTCCTGCTTTCTCCTCTAAGGTTTTGATGGTTTCCTGTCTCACATTCAGGTCCTTTATCCATTTTGAGTTTATTTTTGTGAATGGTGTGAGAAAGTGGTCTAGTTTCAACCTTCTGCATGTTGCTGTCCAGTTCTCCCAGCACCATTTGTTAAAGAGACTGTCTTTTTTCCATTGGATGTTCTTTCCTGCTTTGTCAAAGATGAGTTGGCCATACGTTTGTGGGTCTAGTTCTGGGGTTTCTATTCTATTCCATTGGTCTATGTGTCTGTTTTTATGCCAATACCATGCTGACTTGATGATGACAGCTTTGTAGTAGAGGCTAAAGTCTGGGATTGTGATGCCTCCTGCTTTGGTCTTCTTCTTCAAAATGACTTTGGCTATTCGGGGCCTTTTGTGGTTCCATATGAATTTTAGGATTGCTTGTTCTAGTTTCGAGAAGAATGCTGGTGCAATTTTGATTGGGATTGCATTGAATGTGTAGATAGCTTTGGGTAGTATTGACATTTTGACAATATTTATTCTTCCAATCCATGAGCAGGGAATGTCTTTCCATTTCTTTATATCTTCTTCAATTACCTGCATAAGCTTTCTATAGTTTTCAGCATACAGATCTTTTACATCTTTGGTTAGATTTATTCCTAGGTATTTTATGCTTCTTGGTGCAATTGTGAATGGGATCAGTTTCTTTATTTGTCTTTCTGTTGCTTCATTGTTAGTGTATAAGAATGCAACTGATTTCTGTACATTGATTTTGTATCCTGCAACTTTGCTGAATTCATGTATCAGTTCTAGCAGACTTTTGGTGGAGTCTATCGGATTTTCCATGTATAATATCATGTCATCTGCAAAAAGCGAAAGCTTGACTTCGTCTTTGCCAATTTTGATGCCTTTGATTTCCTTTTGTTGTCTGATTGCTGATGCTAGAACTTCCAGCACTATATTAAACAACAGCGGTGACAGTGGGCATCCCTGTCGTGTTCCTGATCTCAGGGAAAAAGCTCTCAGTTTTTCCCCGTTGAGGATGATGTTAGCTGTGGGCTTTTCATAAATGGCCTTTATGATCTTTAAGTATGTTCCTTCTATCCCGACTTTCTCAAGGGTTTTTATTAAGAAAGGGTGCTGGATTTTGTCAAAGGCCTTTTCTGCATCGATTGACAGGATCATATGGTTCTTCTCTTTTTTTTTGTTAATGTGATGTATCACGTTGATCGATTTGCGAATGTTGAACCAGCCCTGCATCCCAGGAATGAATCCCACTTGATCATGGTGAATAATTCTTTTTATATGCTGTTGAATTCGATTTGCTAGTATCTTATTAAGAATTTTTGCATCCATATTCATCAGGGATATTGGCCTGTAGTTCTCTTTTTTTACTGGGTCTCTGTCTGGTTTAGGAATCAAAGTAATACTGGCTTCATAGAATGAGTCTGGAAGTTTTCCTTCCCTTTCTATTTCTTGGAATAGCTTGAGAAGGATAGGTATTATCTCTGCTTTAAATGTCTGGTAGAACTCCCCTGGGAAGCCATCTGGTCCTGGACTCTTATTTGTTGGGAGATTTTTGATAACCGATTCAATTTCTTCGCTGGTTATGGGTCTGTTCAAGCTTTCTATTTCCTCCTGATTGAGTTTTGGAAGAGTGTGGGTGTTTAGAAATTTGTCCATTTCTTCCAGGTTGTCCAATTTGCTGGCATATAATTTTTCATAGTATTCCCTGATAATTGTTTGTATCTCTGAGGGATTGGTTGTAATCATTCCATTTTCATTCATGATTTTATCTATTTGGGTCATCTCCCTTTTCTTTTTGAGAAGCCTGGCTAGAGGTTTGTCAATTTTGTTTATTTTTTCAAAAAACCAACTCTTGGTTTCGTTGATCTGCTCTACCGTTTTTTTAGATTCTATATTGTTTATTTCTGCTCTGATCTTTATTATTTCTCTTCTTCTGCTGGGTTTAGGCTGCCTTTGCTGTTCTGCTTCTATTTCCTTTAGGTGTGCTGTTAGATTTTGTATTTGGGATTTTTCTTGTTTCTTGAGATAGGCCTGGATTGCAATGTATTTTCCTCTCAGGACTGCCTTCGCTGCATCCCAAAGCGTTTGGATTGTTGTATTTTCATTTTCGTTTGTTTCCATGTATATTTTAATTTCTTCTCTAATTGCCTGGTTGACCCACTCATTCGTTAGTAGGGTGTTCTTTAACCTCCATGCTTTTGGAGGTTTTCCAGACTTTTTCCTGTGGTTGATTTCAAGCTTCATAGCATGTGGTCTGAAAGTATGCATGGTATAATTTCAATTCTTGTAAACTTATGAAGGGCTGTTTTGTGACCCAGTATATGATCTATCTTGGAGAATGTTCCATGTGCACTCGAGAAGAAAGTATATTCTGTTGCTTTGGGATGCAGAGTTCTAAATATATCTGTCAAGTCCATCTGATCCAATGTATCATTCAGGGCCCTTGTTTCTTTATTGACTGTGTGTCTAGATGATCTATCCATTTCTGTAAGTGGGGTGTTAAAGTCCCCTGCAATGACCACATTCTTATCAATAAGGTTGCTTATGTTTATGAGTAATTGTTTTATATATCTGGGGGCTCAGGTATTTGGCGCATAGACATTTATAATAGTTAGCTCTTCCTGGTGGATAGACCCTGTGATTATTATATAATGCCCTTCTTCATCTCTTGTTACAGCCTTTAATTTAAAGTCTAGTTTGTCTGATATAAGTATGGCTACTCCAGCTTTCTTTTGGCTTCCAGGAGCATGATAAATAGTTCTCCATCCCCTCACTCTCAATCTAAAGGTGTCCTCAGATCTAAAATGAGTCTCTTGTAGACAGCAAATAGATGGGTCTTGTTTTTTTATCCATTCTGATACCCTATGTCTTTTAGTTGGCGCATTTAATCCATTTACATTCAGTGTTATTATAGAAAGATATGGGTTTAGAGTCATTGTGATGTCTGTATGTTTTATGCTTGTAGTGATGTCTCTGGTACTTTGTCTCACAGGATCCCCCTTAGGATCTCTTGTAGGGCTGATTTCGTGGTGACAAATTCCTTCAGTTTTTGTTTGTTTGGGAAGACCTTTATCTCTCCTTCTATTCTAAATGACAGACTTGCTGGATAAAGGATTCTCGGCTGCATATTTTTTCTGTTTAGCACACTGTAGATATCGTGCCAAGCCTTTCTGGCCTGCCAAGTTTCAAAGGAGAGATCAGTCACGAGTCTTATAGGTCTCCCTTTATAAGTGAGGGCACGTTTATCCCTTGCTGCTTTCAGAATTTTCTCTTTATCCTTGTATTTTGCCAGTTTCACTATGATATGTCGTGCAGAAGATCGATTCAAGTTACGTCTGAAGGGAGTTCTCTGTGCCTCTTGGATTTCAATGCCTTTTTCCTTCCCCAGTTCAGGGAAGTTCTCAGCTATAATTTGTTCAAGTACCCCTTCAGCACCTTTCCCTCTCTCTTCCTCCTCTGGGATACCAATTATGCGTATATTATTTTTTTTTAGTGTATCACTTAGTTCTCTAATTTTCCCCTCATACTCCTGGATTTTTTTATCTCTCTTTCTTTCAGCTTCCTCTTTCTCCATAACTTTATCTTCTAGTTCACCTATTCTCTCCTCTGCCTCTTCAAGCCGAGCCATCGTGGATTCCATTTTGTTTTGCATTTCGTTTAAAGCGTTTTTCAACTCCTCGTGACTGTTCCTTAGTCCCTCGATCTTTGTTGCAAGAGATTCTCTGCTGTCCTGTATACTGTTTTCAAGCCCAGCGATTAATTTTATGACTATTATTCTAAATTCACTTTCTGTTATATTATTTAAATCCTTTTTGATCAGTTCACTAGCTGTTGTTATTTCCTGGAGATTCTTCTGAGGGGAATTCTTCCGTTTGGTCATTTTGGAGAGTCCCTGGAGTGGTGAGGACCTGCAGGGCACTTCCCCTGTGCTGTGGTGTATAACTGGAGTTAGTGGGCGGGGCCGCAGTCCGACCCGATGTCTGCCCCCAGCCCACTGCTGGGGCCACAGTCAGACTGGTGTGTGCCTTCTCTTCCCCTCTCCTAGGGGCGGGATTCACTGTGGGGTGGCGTGTCCCATCTGGGCTACTCGCACACTGCCAGGCTTGTGTTGCTGGGGATCTGGCGTATTAGCTGGGGTGGGTAGGCAAGGTGCACGGGGGGTGGAGGGGCAGGCTTAGCTCGCTTCTCCTTAGGTGATCCACTTCAGGAGGGGCCCTGTGGCAGCGGGAGGGAGTCAGATCCGCTGCCGGAGGTTTGGCTCCGCAGATGCACAGAGTTTGGTGTTTGCACTGCGCGAGCAAGTTCCCTGGCAGGAACTGGTTCCCTTTGGGATTTTGGCTGGGGGATGGGCGGGGGAGATGGCGCTGGCGCCTTTGTTCCCCGCCAAGCTGAGCTCTGCCCTCCGGGGGCTCAGCAGCTCTCCCTCCCTTTGTCCTCCAGCCTTCCCGCTTTCCGAGCAGAGCTGTTAACTTATGACCTCCCAGACGCTAAGTCGCGCTTGCTGTCGGAACACAATCCGTCCGGCCCCTCCGCTTTTGCCAGCCAGACTCGGGGGCTCCGCTTGGCCGGCGAGCCGCCCCTCCGCCCCGGCTCCCTCCCGCCGGTCCGTGGAGCGCGCACCGCCTCGCCGCCCTTCCTACCCTCTTCCGTGGGCCTCTAGTCTGCGCTTGACTCCTGAGACTCCCTTCTGCTGATCCTCTGGCAGTTTTCTGGGTTCTTTAGGCAGGTGTAGGTGGAATCTAAGTGATCGGCCGGACGCGCTGTGAGCCCCGCGTCCTCCTACGCCGCCATCTTCCGGAACCTCTCTGTCATCAGTCTTTAAAGAGCCATGTCATCTTTACCCTTTAACTGATAATGAGGAGGATTTTTTTTTTCATTCTCAGTCTTGCATAGGATGATATGAAATATTTCTTTCACTGCATGTTACTAGCACACATCTATCCTCTGAAAGTTTATTTGGTAGCTTGTCAATATCAGTCAACTTGAGGATAAGGTAACAGTAATCTGATGAGTAATTCATCCTTTTGTGAATTCTAACAGACAGTGCTGTAAATTGGAAATGAGAAATATGCTGTGATCGGCCGGGTCCTGTGATGTGTGCATCTACTGACAAGAAACCATGAGCACGTGCATGAACCATATATCTAAGTTTATGTAATAATGTATATCTTTAAAGACAATCTTTTGTAAGCGGGCATTAAGCTTCCACTTATTTTAAAAGTTCCACTAAATGTTCCCACTACAAAAAGAAATGGTAGTTATGTGATGTGATGGAGATGTTAGCTAACACTGCAAGTGTATTTCATAAGTGCGTCAAATCAACATATTATACAACTTAAATTTACACAACGTTATCAATTGTATCTCAATTGTATCTCAACAATAATCTTTTGTGTGTGGGGGGGAGTGTCAGACACTGTAATAAGGATCAGAATGACAAAATTGAAGCAGTGTTTACCTCTTTTGTGAAACTTTTACTTAACCACTGCCATCTCATAGTACAGTCTCATTCTTTTATACTTTGATTGTACTCCATACAGACAGTAGAATGTGGATTTACAACATCTGTTGAACTTTTTGTTTATATATATCTCTCACATATTAGACTGTAATCTCATGGAAGAGAAACACTATGTTTTTTTTTTCAATATATGAAGTTTATTGTCAAATTGGTTTCCATACAACACCCAGTGCTCATCCCAAAAGGTGCCCTCCTCCATACCCACCACCCACCCTCCCCTCCCTCCCACCCCCCATCAACCCTCAGTTTGTTCTCAGTTTTTAACAGTCTCTTATGCTTTGGCTCTCTCCCACTCTAACCTCTTTTTTTTTTTTTCTTCCCCTCCCCCATGGGTTTCTGTTAAGTTTCTCAGGATCCACATAAGAGTGAAACCATATGGTATCTGTCTTTCTCTGTATGGCTTATTTCACTTAGCATCACACTCTCCAGTTCCATCCACGTTGCTACAAAAGCCCATATTTCATTCTTTCTCATTGCCACGTAGTATTCCATTGTGTATATAAACCACAATTTCTTTATCCATTCATCAGTTGATGGACATTTAGGCTCTTTCCATAATTTGGCTATTGTTGAGAGTGCTGCTATAAACATTGGGGTACAAGTGCCCCTATGCATCAGTACTCCTGTATCCCTTGGGTAAATTCCTAGCAGAGAAACACTATGTTTTAATTACTCTGAACTTCTAGGTTTTGTTGCCTTACACTTAGCAGATATTTAATAAATAGTCATTGAACAAATGAATTAACAGTTTCTGATCTCAAACAGATGGACAAAAATTTCAAACACATGAATTGTGAAAGAGAAATTGAAGGTATATGCCAAATCCTTACGTAGAATATTATGTGTGAAGATTGGACCCACAAAGCAATTACTGTTGTATTTTTATCTTTTGTCTTAGAGTCAGAAACATTTAAATAAGAAGGGATAATGTGGCCTAATATGTTTATTTTGCAGAGAGGGGAAGAAGGACTTATAAAGGTCAAAAGACTTATCCAAGATAAACAGATGCTTTATCTGTTTAGAATTAGCACTAAAATCTCCTCATCCTTTGAAAAATACACGTATTTTTCAGGTTGCTAGTTGTGTGTTTTCAATGTGATATTTATTATAGATCTACCTCGGTTTACCCTTTAAGTATGCATTTGTGAGAAGTGTGAATGCACGTGATCATTAAAAATTATAGTTTTTATTGAATCAAAATAAAAGTAATAAAATTCATTAGTGTGTCATTCACAGTCATGTATGAAGACATACAATTAATAATAATGAATACTTACTTTTATTGAGAGCTTATATATTACCATGTATCAAGTGCCCTTCTAAGCATTACTCATATATTAATTCATTAATCCTCTTAAAGAACAGGTATATAAAGATAAGACAATAGTGACAAAACAATTATGTGTATTGGCCAGTATCACAATCTAGTAAGTAGCAGAGGATGATTTGAACCCTATCTTTCCCTGGAATCCAAGCAATTGACTTCTAGGCTGTTTTCTGCTTCAGATCAGACATGGTCCTCACCATCGAAACAGGTACTTAAATGTGTGAACACAGCACAAGGCAACAAGTCCTAAAATTTAGATATTTGAGAATCCAGAAGTAAATAGTATTCACTAGGCTTCTAAAAGTGGCCATAAACCAGCAGGGAGCTATGTATGCATTGTCATCTATAAACTTCGCAGGGCGTTAAGACCTATCACTTGACTCCCTCCTACAATAAGCTCACATTATCCTCCTTGATTTCTTCTTCCATTGCGCCAACTTTGGTGTTGAATAAACATGCTGCTGGATCCTGCAGAGAATGTTTGTGGAGTATACCTTTTACTAACTCTTAGTCCTACAGATAACATTCACCAGTTAGGAGCTCTGACACTTAAAAACAAGAAGAGATTGGACTAACTCCGTTTCTCTCTGGATGTCTCTATGAGTTTCTTTCTCCTTTATTCCTCTTCAAAAATCCAATATATCATGTTTATTAAGAGATCTTGGCAGAAGATCAATAAACTCATATTATTGGGATTTTGATTTAGTGTTTAGTGACTTTGGAATCAATACTAGAGTATTCAAACACATATCAGAATTGATCTATAATATAGTTGAGGTCCTGGTAACATATTTGCCATGGGGTTGCTTTGAAATGTGTTCCTGAATTCTCCTACCAGAGAATGTCAATTTCTCCTGTATTTAAATTTGCCCATTGAAAATTACAAATCCCATGAAAACTTGAAATATATTATTGACACTATTTTTCATGACATAATATCATCTGTGTTTAAATAACAAAACCATAATATGGAAGAAAAAGCATTATTTACTTGCTTGTTCTTCTGCTCTTTTCTTTCCATCCCTGAATGGAATAGTGGAATGGTTAGCACTAATGAGCTAAACCAACAATTGAAATGGATATAAGAAATCCAGGCATCCCAAAGCAGACACAGCTTGCTGATTTTAGACTCAATGTGGCACATGAGAAAACAATCAGATGAATTTAATTTACACCTCTATTTTTGCATTTTATATTAAAATAGCACTATGATACAATGGAATGGCCATTTAAATCTTTCCTAGTTTTGCCACGAACAGGCTGTATGACTTTGAATACATTACTCAGCATGATTTTACATTATTTCTTTTTCTGTAAACAAAGAAGGTTGTAAATAGACTGGTTTCTTATTCTACTATCTTTAAGATTCTGAATCAAATAACATGGATAAATTTAATAAGGCTCTCAAGGTATTAAAGTACTTTTCAAGAGTACAACTTTGAGTCAAACAAACCTGGGTTGAAGGCCAACTTTGCCACTTCCTAACTGGGATCGTGGGTAACATACTTAGTATTTCTGAGCCACACATTCCTCATCTATGAAATAGTGAGCTCTTTACCCATCTCACTTGCTGTGTATATTAAGGGAATGCACACAAAGCCATTTAACACAAGATCTGATGTAAAATCAATTCCAAATAAATGGTTATTTCTCTTTTCCCATAAACCCCACAACAGATTATTCCTCTTAAAAATCCAACCAGTAATAGAACCATATCAACCAAGAATTATATCATTAAGTTTTATTTCCATTGACTAGAAAATACATTCTCTCTTTAACTTTTGGTTAAACTACTAATTCGATGATACCTGAAGCAAGGCATAATCAGCAGAGAACCAAAAATCTCTGCTGATAATCAGCATATCATGTGGATGATTAGTTTGGTTGGAATTTGCTTTTTGATGTTTTATTATGAAAATTTTAAATAAATAGAGGTGTTCAAGTAATTGTACAACAAACTCTCACGTAGCCATCATCTATACTCTACCTTAAACTGTTAATTTATTTGTTGTATCACATTTCTATCTACTCATTGTTCCTCCATCCACCTGATTGGTATTTATTGCAAAATTAAAAGAAGTTACCTCCATTAAAATCCTGAGAATAAAAATAAAAACTAGAAATATGCTTCCCCTAGAACCAGACCAAAACATATACCAATGTTTCAGAACTCTTAAAAATAATGAGATGTTTCCTATTCCATAAAATTAGTAAACAAATTTTTTACCTCTTTGATAGCTAAAATATTTATGATAACTATAAAGCAAGAATATTTAAAATAGTGGAACTGAAATACATTGTAAAATTAGACAGTTCAGCCATCATAGCAGAAGACACATATGTCCTTTATTTTTCTAACTTGAGAATAAAGCTAATTAATTATATATATTGTATTCTATCAAAATTAACTCCAAAAAGTATTCTTATATGAACTGAAAATACAGAGGCACCTGGGTGGCTCAGCCAGTTAAGCCTCTGACTCTTGATTTTCGCTCAGGTCATGATCTCATGGTTTGTGAGTTCGAGCCCCTCATCAGACTCTGCACTGACAGTGTGGAGCCTTCTTGCTATTGTCTCTCACTCCCAATCTCTCTCTGTTCCTCCCTCAGATGTGCGTTCGTTCTCTCTCTCTCAAAATAAATAACTTAAAAAAAGAGAAAATAGCATCCTCCAAATGCCATATTTTGACACTTATGCAGCTCAAATATTAGATGAACAATATTTGGTTCAGGCAAACTTTTCTATGCCAAATTCAAATCCAAAGGAATATTTCTGTTTAATTATTCTACAATAATGCTGTCAAATGAGCACTGTTAATGAAGATCCCGGTGGTCACTTTGTTAAGGCACATAGTTGACCCTGGAACTCTCCATATTTCAGTTGGTTATAGCAAAAAACCTGCTTTGCAGCATTGTGAATATTTCTTTAGGAATGAAATATCCAAGGGCATTTATATGTTAGTTTAAACTATCTCTGTGTGCAAACTGTTTCTGTACACTATTTCTATGCAAGCTCGGCCCATCTACAAATGTGATCTTTTAGATTCTGAGCTCTTTCTCCAGGTAGTTTCAGTTTCATGGGATCCATTCTTCTCTCCCTCGTTGTGGCACTGCTGGTACCATTTCTTGCTCCCTTAGGCAATTTCTATCATAATAAAGAGCAGCCTGTGTTTCTCCAGAAATGCTCATCCATTTCTCCTTGGGATTGTCTGCCCTGCAGAGATAGTATGTTCTATAGAAATAACAGAAGCCCTTGGGCCAGTTATTCAAAGAATATTCACCAAGTGCCTGCAGGGTACCAGGCACTGTTCAAGGTGCAAGGGTTACAGTGGAGTGAGATGCATCCCTTGTCTTTATAGAGCATACTTTCATTCAAATGGGATTGAAAAAAGAAGTCTACAAAATGGCTAAGATAATTTCTGGTCCTGATAAGAGCAATGAAGAACATAAAGCAGTGTGATAGGGGTAATGGAGGAAGCTCTTTAGGGTATCAGAAAAGACCTTTCTGAGTAGCTAATGGTTGAATTTTTATCTGAATGATGACAAAAATGGTTGTGGGCACATCGAGGAAAAGCCACTTCTCAAGCAGTTGAGGAGGAGATAACTGGAGGCATTTAGGTCTCAGGACAGTAAGGAGGGATCTAGTGCACAGAGTGGAGAGGTTGCCTTAGGCAGGGGCAGTGACTTACTCCACTGAAACAGGAGGGAGGCAGGTGTGGGCACTGACTCTGGGTGGTATGACAATAAAGGCATTCTGGATGAAGCATGAGGTGCAGACAACATCTGATGGTGAGAGGAGGTGAGGTACTGGATATTCTAGAAGGGAGAGAAAGAGAAGTGACTAGGGCAGCATGGAAAGAGTGTATGGCTTTGCTAAATGCCTGCTTCATACTTGTGGTCTTAAGCTTAATGTGTATTCAGTTATCCTGGTTGTGTGACTTTTCTCAGACTATTTCAGTTGCTCTGGGGAGGGGGGTGGTATGGAGTAAGTAGATGTTTGGAAATTCCAGACAAGTATGACTGTGGGAAAGAGGAGGAACAGAAGAAAGGATGTTGGTGGGGCAGTGGTTATTGAGGAAGATCATGGAAGCTAAGTTTGTTAAGAAAGGGAGGAAGAACATGTGAGGGTGACAAATGATGGAAAATGGTAGAAGGAATGAACTAAATTAGTTATAGGTGAGAACTTGAGTAAGTTCGCTGAAATTAGTAGAAAGTGATGTTGAGATGTGAGATATTTAAAGTGGAGATATTATAGGTGGTGACAATAATTCAAATGATAGTAACCGTTATTGCTTACTTACAATGTGCCAGGCAAAATGCCAGGAGGTTCAGAGTCATGAGTTCATTCAAACTACACGGCAGTTCTCAGAGTCAGGAAGCACAGATGCAGCCATTTTACAGAAGAAACTACAGAAGAAACTACAGAACAAAAAGTAAGCAACTTGTTCAAGTCATGTAAGTAGAAAGTGGCTGGGCCATGTTACAAAAAGATAACCACATTTAGAGTGAGGCAATGTGAGTTGATGTCCCGGGTAGAGAAAAGATTATTGGAGCAAAGGAGAACGTGGTCAGAAAAGCCAGGATGAAAGATAAATCACTGTGTGGACTGCAAAGATGGAGTTATGACAGGGATAGTAGCAATGGAAAGAAAGATGGTCACAGAATCAAATTCATCAGTACTAGGTCGAGTAACCAAGAGGTTGACAAATGATAGCACCAAGAGGAGTAATGGGTGTAAACTTCTGATCACCTATGTCGCAAGCCATACGGAGGCTTTGAAGAACGAAGAAGAGGTGGTTTAGAGGCAGCAGTGAGGACCAAGGAAAGCCTAATACACCTCCAGAGCCTCAAGTATTTGGGAATGTATATGTTAACTATGTTCTCTTATTTTCTGTGTTCTTGATGGTCTGGCAGCTGGGGCCTCACTGACTAGGGAGAGACCCAATGTGGCTAACCAGTTCTTACAGACAGCAAACTTGCCCAGGGGTGTGCCTTTCATATGCAAACAATTGAATGCAGCTCTTCCCCTCCATCCACTACCCAGCCTGGCTTTTGTACTCCAACAGTATAGCTACTCTGAGTAAAGAGCCAGACAAATAGATCTAAGAAAGGCTTAGTCCAGAATCAGAAAGAGCAGTATCCAAAACATAGCACAAGTTCATGTGCCTCAAGCACATGACTGCTGGCATATCATGCCCAAAGACTTCATCTACAGAGATGTTAAGAAAGAGCATTTAAAAGATGTGCGGCACTGAAAAGATGAGTTACACTCAAAGTTACTGTGCTCCTTCTTTTTTGGGTTCCCTTTGACGAGCATTGAAAGGGCACAAGCATAAGCTGACTCCGAAGGGGACCCTCTGCCTCTTGCATCCTTGTTCCATTTCCACACATGCCACAGGCTTTATGTCATGCCACCAGTTATAAGTCAAAGATGAAATAGTTTTCCCTCAGGAAGCTATTGATATCCTTGTTAAAATTTATTTAGCATTTGCACTTATACAAAGCATTTCATCATATATTACCTGAAGAATGATGCCAATAACAGTATAAATGACAGTAACAGAAGCAGAAAGATACTTGGTCACAAAGGCAGAATTCTATGGTTTGCATTATAGCTTTGCCACTTAGGAGATTGTGGTGCTTGGGAAAGTTCTTTAACCCCTCTGGGCTCTGATTCCTATGAGATGCATGATCCTATTCCTCAAAGCTTTATGCTGTAAGTATCGACATAAATAATGGATAAGAAGAAATCTTTAAATTTCCTAGTACATCACAGGGGTTTTAAAATGTATATTGTTTGTGCATGCATATACAGATGTATTAATACATATAATTTTGAAATATAAATTGTTGAATGTGAAAATACCCTAATTATTACCAGTCACTGAAGCTTAATGATTTCTAAACGGTCTTGAATGATGTCACTATTGGTATTTTCTTTTCCAGTGGTATAGCTATCAGCTTATTTGAATATACAAAGTAACATATAGAACAGGGGTTTAAAAAAAAAGGAAAATATTTACTTGTGCCAATAAAGTAAAAAAGCAAACAAACAAGTTAGTTTGAAGAAGATATAAATGGAGATCTAAAAACCCAGAAGATAAAAAATGAAGTGAATACAGAAAATTCTGAATCCTGAGAAAATTCATGGAAAAAACCCAAACAAATAGAATATTTATGGCAAAGAATGGAAGGAAGGAATTGCATACACCAGAAAGACAAGACCACAAAGCAGCCTGGCACCATGAAAGGAGAAAGCATGTCTAAGAGAAATGGAATAAAGCCAGTGAAGATGGGAATCATCAAGGAAAAACTGCTGGAATAGAATCATTGGGTAGGAAATCAAAAGCCAGTGAAAGCCAGTTCAGAACAAGTATTAGAAGTAAAAACATTTTTTAAATATTGTCCTTAGTAAAATGCCTTAAAACTGGATATTAATTAAAAAAATACCTAGATTGTCAAATGGTCTCTTTCTTCTTAAAGAAATTATATAGAGCCTCAATGTACTTGAATGCGCCAGGATGAAAAGTAGGGCATAGTGGTCATCAACAAACACTTTAATCATCTGATGTTTGACTCTCCTGAGGTCAGAGTTTCATCAATTTTTAAATTTGGTTTGATAATTTGGATGTAATTGGGGTATGGTGAATTAGTTTAGATGAAGTTTGCATGTTCATATTAAACATAGTTGCCAATGATTTCAAAAGTCCTTGACTGCCAAGATGAGATGCCTTCACATTTTCCCTGGCAAGGCTTTTCCTGGGTTTATCCTTCTTCATAGACATAAAGCTGAGATGGAGCCAAACATGTCAGATATTTATATCCCTTTGCTCTTTCCATGCCATATTTAATCACTAGTCTTAGTTAAATTGCTACATGAATTTATTTCAGGTAAGATGCAGTGATGGATGGCTGGTCCAAAGGGCCATTCGTTGAAAATGTCTCTTACATGACGTCAGAAAACACTTTGATAAATGATAGATTCTTAGGAGGACATTCATTCCAGGCTCTTTGTAGCTTTTTCCCTAATTCCCACTCATCTTTCAAGTCTAAGTTTAAATATCACTTTATCCATGAAGGTTTTCCAAACCCCCTCAGCTATGTTAGGAGAGCCTGTTTTCTGCTTCCTTAGCTCCTGATTTCTTAGTAACACACACATCATTCTTCTAATGACCTATCAGTGCAGTACTTCCCAGCCCAATCATAAGATCCTATGACTTGCTCAGTGCTGAAGCCTCGATATCTAACACAAAAGCTTGGAACATAGTCAGCGCTTAATGAGTACTAGCCTAGCATACAAACTGGTAAATGACTATGTAAATAAAATGAATAGAATCTGAAGAAAAATTTGATAACAGTATGAACCACAAGGAAAACTTTCCATGTTCTTTTAGTCCCTGGAACTGTCCAGAAGTACCGTGAAGCTGGTAAGGTAGGCAATATTATGTCAATCTTACACATAGAGACTTGATCATTGTCATATGATCATAGACTTCCTACCTTTATGACAAGGAAAACGTTCATCTCACAGAATTCATGTTAGTTCATTTGGATATATGATGACTATAAAGCTACACATTGGCAATTTTATTTGATTTCTAACCTAAGAAAATTACTTATCAGCTCTTCATTATTGTTTTACTTTCTAAGTTCAGTGTGAGGTCAGATCAAGCATGTTGTCTTCCAAGGAGCACACTAAAGAAGAGAAGGCCAAGCTTTCAGTAATGCTGAAGAATTTTGAGAAAATTTTACATTGATACAAAGGGCCAATGTGGAAAAGACTTGGACAAAACCAGAGTTTTGTCTTTGAACATGGGTGATGAAGAAAATTGAAGGGATGGACAACAGTCATTGTTACAAACCAGGAGGCCAATTCTATTACCCATAAATCTTGACAGATGCTGGAATTTTCAGTCACAAAAAATATCTGAATATCTGGTAGAAATCATCTAATGGCCCCTTCACTGCCTGTAGAACAAGTTCTTTGCACCAGATACAAGATCTTTCCCAGTCTCCCTAGAACCCACCTTCCCCTTCTCATAATCCATCCAAGCACCCTGCACTATGATCACGTTACCTCAAAACAACACGCACTTCTCCATTCTGGGCCTTTGCAAGATGTTCTCATTCTTCCTAAAAGTTCTTTTTTGTGACACTTTTTTTTGGTATGCTTAGATTCCCATACAGAATATTACCAGTTGGGTGGCTTGAAAACAGGAATTTATTTTACCACGGTTCAGGAAGTTTGAAATCCAAGATTAAGGTACCATCAGAGTCGGTTTCTGGTGAGTGCTCTCTTCTCAGCTTGCAGAAGGCACTTTGTGCATCTTCAAATGGTCTTTCCTCTGAGCACATGAGAAGAGAAAGAGATCTCTGATATTCCTTCCTCTTCTTGTAAGAAAGCCAGTACTACCAGATTAGGTCCTCACCCTTTACCCCACTTAAACTTATTTACTTACCCCAAAACCTGTTTCCAAAGAGAGTTACATTGAGTAGTAGGGCTTCAGCATGTGAATTTTGGTGGGAGGAAAGGGGGCAGAAAAGGGACAGAATTCAGTCCAGAACACCTCTCCAGGGAAATTCTTACCCATCTTTTAAGATTCACACTGAATACTTAGGTACTAAGGGAATACAATAATCTAGGATTATTGGAGAGGGGAAACTTTAAATTGATTTCTAAAGGATGCGACACATTGTTCAGAGGGAAGAAAAGAAACTTAAGGAGGATAATCAATGAAACAATGAGGCAAGAATCAATGTGTCATGAAAGAAAAGGGAAAAGACTGTGGCAGAGAGGTGCATGCTCAAATAAAGAAGCAATATTGATTAGTCACCAGACTTCGTAACAGACAAACTGAAAGAGACTGAACCCACCAGGGAATGACATACTCTAAAATATAAATCTCTCCTGGTACTCTCAATGTTAGTTAGCAAGTCTTGAAGAACCTGATAGCACCAGAGCTTACGGGTGCTTACGGACTTTCAGTGAAGAAAATGTTTCCCTTCTTCCTTGGAAAGTCACTTGCAACTTCCTAGGATGGAGACAATTACTAGTAATACTGAATGACCAAGCACATACAAATCTCTGTTTTTAAATCTAAAGATGCTATATCACTGCTTAGAAACACAGAGCAAGAAGTTTCAAGAACAGACGTGTAATATCTACACACCTTCCTCCCTTCTCCCTGCTCGATGCACAAAAATGCTACTTCATTTCTTTGTGGACTTGGGAGTCCCAGTCAAGTTCACTCCTGTGGGTGGAAGGTCTTTGGTGAAAGGCTAAATGAGAGAGGTCAGCATCTGGCATGAATGCTAGTTGTTATATATCGACCAGAAGGTTCTTCATCTCTTCGGCTAAAATGAATTATGTTCACAGGATTAGAAAATCCCCTGAACGAACCAATAAAGCAATTTCCAGAAGAAAGAGGTTATCTGAAAGAGTTTCTTCTTGGAAATTTTTCTATCCTTAGAACAGACAAAACAAGTTTCACTTAATGGTCTCTTGAATAAAACGAACAACAACAAAAAAAGAGATAAATTTTAAAAGGCAACATATCCATTCCATTTCGTTCCAGACAGGCTTTTACTAAAAACATTGATCATGAAGGCACCAGCCTTAGTTTTCTAAACTTCAGAATTTAAAATAAACAGCTATCAGTCTCCTTTCCTACTGAGGGAGGTTAAATAGCACATTCTTTCCCACTAAACCAGAAGCAACATAATGCAGAAATTTTACTGACAGTTTTAAAGTGAATTACTGGATACAAAAATAACAGTAACAGTCCCACAGCGTAGACGAATCAAATGCTTTGCATGATAAAAATACAAACATGGCCAAATCCTAGATTTAAAAGAAATAATATTTAGATGCTATTAGGATTTCCATTTCGTAAAGTAAATCCAGCATACGAGCTGCTGTCTTCAGCAACTGAAGCTTTTCTCTACAGCTATTACTACATATCTATACAGGGTCAGGCTCTCATTATTCATGCTTAAATCATTGCCTTTTCATTCCATTCTGGAATCTCACCTTCACCTTTTCTTCACTTCCATTCTTTACTGTACTAATCAACATTGAACGTCTTTATTTCCCCCGGCTTTATTGAGATATAATTGACACATAACATTGTGTAAATATAAAGTGCACAATGGGTTGATTACTTTGAATTACAAGTATGGATGTTAAGACTCTTTATATTCTGCTCCCATGCTACCGATCACCTTCACTCTTGCCCTAAAGTCTTCATGCCATAGTGTTTCTTGTATCCAGGGTACACCCAAGCTGCACCTGAAACACCAGTTTCTTACCCAGGCCTCTCCCTGAAACACCAATGCTGTAAGGCTCAGCACTGCTCTGCATCTGCCCTCAAGTCTTTCCTAAGAAACACAGCTGGTCTTAACAGCTTATTTCTCTTACTTCTTTTGCAACTGCTACTTACCCCTTTTCTCTTGTATTTTACTGTGTCAATACATTATCCTCTCATTTTATGCTTCTATGTTTGTCATTCTAGTTAGGGCTTTAAGAGCCCTGTTGATTTCAAAATAGTCCCCTTGCCCCAGCCAGTAATAAATATAGAATCTACACTCTAAATGACAATTGGCTGGTTGACTCTGGTTCAGCTGAGACCTCCAAAGCCCTTATTGTCCACTATTCTCAAACTTCACTGAGAGATAGCAAATAACAAGACAAACTAATCAAATTTTCTTGCCGCACTTTCCCTATCATTCTCTAAAACAAATTTTAATAAGACAAATTAATATAAGAGAGGAACAACAGTGCACAATAGGAATACTGAGGAAGAGATGAACTCTCTGCATTCAGTGTCCCAGGATACGTTAATTTATGACTGTTGAAATATAGCAACAGACCTTAGTCTTTAGAGAAATTTTAATGTTGTGGTTTTGGAGTAGAGATTCCACCTCCAACAGCTCTGAGACAGTTTGTATTATTATATACTCTCTCTTCACCCTTCTTCCTGCCATATTCCTCTCTCTTGCTGCTCTCCTCCATCAGGGCCCTGATCTGTAGCCTTCTCCTACATGGCACTCCACCGCTAGTTCAGGGGCTCTACCTCCAATGTTCTCTGACCCTTAGGGGCTTTAAGGAATCACAGAAGTGCCTTGCTTACACGAAGGGCAGGTACAGGGCTTTTGAAGGACTGTTTTCACAGTCTTATTGAAAAGGAATCAAGCGTGGTGCCAATCGACAGTGTGCTAAGCATCTCTACACAGCTGAGTTTGACAATATTGACAAAAGAGAATCTATTGGATCTAGATTTCCCAACCCATCTGTGGATAATGTAGCTGACGTCAGAAAACTGTGTCAGCGTCAACATGATTTGGTTGGGATATACATTAACTTGTATACAGAGAGATATTGTAGTCTAGTAGTAAACATCACTGCCCTCCTTCAAATCACATCAATCCATCTATCCATTTGCAGTCTACACTATTTCACCCATGTGTCAACATCACTGAAGTCATCATGATTTCTCATTCTTCCCACTAAGTTTCTGAATTCTTCTGGAGAACTAAACGATGTTCTCCTTGGCCCTCCAAAAAGCCATACTAAGTGGACCTCTGTATAAGCTGCTATTTAAACACACTTCTCTCACTCCAGGCTTGCTTTATCACTTTCTTTCATCTCCCAAACAGCTTCTGAATCCAAACTTTGTCCAGATAATTTTTAGTTTAAATAAAAGATAAGTGATTACTTACTCTCATGCAATCTGCTACATATTGAATGTTTGGATCCCTAAAATTCCTATGTTGAAACCCAGTCCCCAATATGATGGTATTTTGTGGGAAGACTTTGGGAAGTGATTACAGTCATGAGGGCAGCCCTCATGAGTGGGATTAGTTTCCTTATAAAAGAGATCCTAGATAGCTTCCTTCCCCTCGGCTATGTGAAGACACAGTGAGAAGACAACCAGGAAGTAGCTTCTCATCAGACATTGGATCTGCCGGAGCCTTGATCTTAGACTTCTCAGCCTTCAGAACAATGAGAAATATATGTCTGTTGTTTATAAGCCCCCCAGGTTATAATATTCTGTTATAGGAGCCCAAACAAAGACATAATACCATCCTGTCTCAATGTGGATTAGCCTTTCTTTTTTTTTCAGTTAAATATTCTTTTGTTTAGATATAATTACATTTATTCATTTTGTTTAGTGATGTGTTGGTAGAGTTTATAGTGATCTCATCTGTTTCTATATCAGTACCCTGTCTTAAGTTATCCATATCTTCATAGCAAGAAGGGATGCTATAACATAGCCTAAAAAACTACTGAGGGCCAGGCACTGTGCTAGCTGCCTTCACATGCATTATTACCTTAGTTTCCATTGAGTAGGACTATTTCATTTTCTTTACACTGTGCAATCTGTAGTAAATCACCAAAAACAGATGTGTACCCAATCATTCTGCGGTGTAGAAGGAAGATGACGTGGTTAGGATGATATACTTTATCAAAGCAAAACTACCAACAACAGCAGCCAAAACACAGCAAGAGATGATATCATTTCTCTGGAAATACCATGCCTCCCAGAATGGAAAAAGCAACTTCAGAGAGAAAAAGAAAAATCCTTTTAAGTCATTTAAGCTGTGAGTGTCCTCAGGACATACTATTTTCTTGTGACATGATAGGCTGACAGAAGCTGTGAGCCCTCACTTTGTTCTATACTTCTCACTGCCTTGAACAAAAGACTGAAAGGGGCTTGCACAGGATTCAATTGCACAAGGGCTGGGTACCCTGAGAGCCCTCTGCCTTCGTGCTTCAAGGTTAACAGAGAAACAGTTTCCCCCAAAGGCTTTCCAAACAGAATTATTTAGGTCTTTTACACCTTTCAACATGTCTTTCTTCTCCTTTGCCTCTACCTCCTCCCCCACTACCCTATTCACTCCTTCCTCTAAAGTTGGCTATAAAAGACTTTGCATCTTGGTTTAGGGTTGGAGTCACATCAATTCCAAACTCAGCAGGCAGGCTCCAAGCCTGTCTACTTCCAAGGGGAGGCTGTCAGAAGCAAGGCTGCCTCTGTGACGAAGACCAGTGCAGGAGGGGAAGCCACATATTTCAGACCCGGAGGGGGAAGTGCTGGCCCCGTTGTGACGGATGACAAGATGCCACAGGCTGTGAAACAACACCAACCCAGTGGGAGCTGCACCCTGCTGCTTGGAGATGGCTGTGCACATTTTGGCTGGACTTCGTTTCTCCTCTTCTTTAGACACTGAAGCCAGTGATTAATAGTGGGTTCCAAGGGTTTGAAAGTTATGCAAGTTCTCTGTGGTCTCCAGGGAAACTGGTGCCAATTCAATTAAACCTATCACATGGTATTGAACCTCTACTAGGCACTTGTAAGTGAGCGAGGTTTTTGGGGGGAAGGAAGACACAAAGAAGTAAATGATGTCATCTCTAACTCTCAGGGTTGCTGTGCAGATTAGAGATTGTATCTTTAAATTGCATGATACGTAACAGGCACTTAGTGAAAGAGAGCTTTGGGAATTGGAATGGTGATTATGCTTATTTACTCTTAGGTGTGGAGGAAAATGTTGCTGTCCACTTTACAAAATGTATAGGTAGAGAGAGGGATAAAAGGTAGGAAATGTTTCCCTTCTAAAGCGTGTGTGTGTGTGTGTGTGTGTGTGTGTAATCATTTGTACCTTAATAAAAAGTTTTTCCAGAGACCCCAATGGACAGATAACAAGCAACGTGGGGGTGGAGGCATGATAGAATTGATTACAGCCAACTACAGTAGTTGTGATCCTTGATTTGAAATTAAACAGAATGGGGCACCTGGTTGGCTCAGTTGGTTGAACGTCTTGATTTCAGCTCAGGTCATGAGCCCAGGGTTGTGGGATCAAGTCCCACATTGGGTTCTGTGCTGAGCATGGAGCCTGCTTAATATCTCTCTCTCTCTCTCTCTGTCTCTCTCTCTCAAAATAAAATTCAATTAAAATTTTTTTAAAAAAGGAAAATTAAACAGAAATGGCTTCTGGATTGTGTCCAAGTTATGTCACTTCTTTGAGGCTCAGTTAACTCAACTGTGAAAGGAGAAATAACAGTACCTTGTAGTGCTGTGGTGAGAATCTAAATGAGAAAAAAGCTGTTAGGGTAGCACTCTGCCTGCCAAGCTGCAATTACTCTGGCAGTAATGCACCCAAGGGTTGGACCAGAGGGGAAAAGAAAAGGCTAGTTGAAGAGGCAGTAGATAGAGAAATAGAGAGACCTTGTGTTCAAAAGCTCAGTAGGCTACTAGTTCATTCAGCAGTCTTGGACAGTTGGCATCACCTCTCTGGTTGTCAGTTTCCCCATTCTGGAAATATAATTAGAAGCATGTTAGTGTCCTTTCACCTCCAGTGCTCTGGGATTCTTTGAGATGATTTCACCTTCCCTAGAATTCTCCTCTCCAACCAAGTATAGATGGAGGTACTGGCAAAATGTTCAGGCTTTCACTCATTCTCTAACCCTAATGAAGAGTTAGCTCTGTTTTCCTGAGGGGAAGAAAAGGCTAGAATCTTTCTTAATCTCACATTCTGCTGTGTGACCAGGCACATATTATTATTATTCTTTGCTGTCTCTGCATATTATTAAATAGATGCCAAATTCAACTTGGCATTTCAAAAAAAAAAAAGCTTTCAGAAATGCAGACTGCTTTGGGATGTAAGATTTTTATGCAAATATGAAACATTAATACATTTAAAATTTAGAGCACTTTAGTCTCCAGGAGAGAAAAGAGTTTATTTTTAGATACTTAATTCAGTGCTTATTTAATAAGTATTTAATAAATATGAGGCAAATTATTTAACCTCTTCCTTTTTGTGTAAAACTAAGGTACCAAGCCTGAAACAGTCTTCTTGAGAACTTGGGGCTGAATGAGGATAGAATTAGCTTTTTCTACCACCTAGTTGTGAGGAGTGGGCTTCCATTCAATGGCCTCATGTTAAAACTAGCTGTGGAGTGTGGAGGGTGAGGCTCCTACTACGACGGGTTCACCTGTTACCATAGTAACCACACATAGTTTTGTTTTCTTCTTCTTCACCATCACCTTTATGGAATAGCTTTTTGGTGTAAGTTATTAAACTAAACCCCAGAAATGTAGCAATTGGTCTTCCCAAAGATAGGTGAACACAGAGTAAACAAATCTGAAGAAAACCGATTCTTTCCTTGAAGTGGGTGGAGGTCTGGAGCAAAAATTAAATTGAGAGAAAACAGGAAACTTCTTGTGCCCTATGAGACACCCTGCCCCCCATTGTGATGCTCATTACAAATGCAAGCTGCTGGACCCAATGTGTGTGTGTCTGTGTGTGTGTGTATGTGTGTGTGTGCGCATGTGTATGTGTGTGTGGCATTGGGGGGGGGTGAGGTATGCATAAACTCTGAAAATTGGGTTTGCGTTTCATAAAGTCCACATAAAAATGAACCTTAGGGGAACTGGTAATCAGAGACTGGTGTTCTTATGTAACATGGACATTTTGCTTTTAAATAATATTATTAATACACTTGGCTGCTTTAAAAATAATATATATTCATTATTGAAAGTTTGGATAAAATAGAGAAGAAAAAGACACTGGATAATCCCAGGATCTCCAAGTAACATTTTTCACTGATGGACTTCTGACATGATACATATATGTATTTCAGATTACAGTTACATAGTAGTTAAATATAATGCGTATATCTAATGTGTATATTTAAATTTACATTATGAGTGGTTTTTTTGCTACTTTATATTCTGCTTTAACAAATCTAATAGCAAGTTGTGAACATTTACATGGCCACCAAATATTCTATTGTAATTTGGTCAGCAAACTTTTTCTGTTAAAGGCAATACAATAAATGTTTTACTTTTTGAGTCACAAGGTATCTGTTGCAACTACTCAACTCTGCAGTTGTTCAGAGTAAACAACCCCAGACAGACAATATGTAAATGAATGAGCTCGGCTGCTTTCCAGTAAAACATTATTTACACAAACAGGTAGCAGGCTGGGTTCGAACTTCTCCAATAGAACAGCGTTTTAAATGACAGCATACTTTATTCTGGGGATGTACTCAAATAAAAAGAAAAGTCATAATTGTGTGCTGTTGAGCATTACACCTTGTCAGCATAGTGGTAATGTGTATTTTCTTTTCTTTCTTTCTTTCTTTCTTTCTTTCTTTCTTTCGTTTTCTTTTTTCTTTTTTTTTTCTTTTTTTTTTTTTGTAAATCAAACTCATGTGTCTCTAAGATTCTTTCTTTGGAAAGAGAGATTTTAGGAGAAGAGCTGTGTAAGAGCTTGTGATACATACTAAAAGAAACTTTGGAAAGTTTATGGCAATTCCTGTGTAGACAGCTAGGGGTGACAGAGTGTGGAGCATTTTTTAAGATGAAAGAGGTTTACCATGACTAGATGCTAGAGCTCAACAAGGGAAATGACAATGAAATTGATCAGCCATCATTCTTGCTGCAAATATATTTTTCAAAATGTTTATTTATTTTGAGAGAGAGAGAGAGAACATGAGCCCATGAGTGGGGGAGGGGCAGAGAGAGAGAGAGAGAGAGAGAGAGAGAGAATCCCAAGCAGGCTCCATGCTGTCAGGGAACTCAGGGCTCTATCTCACGATGTGAGATCGTGATCTGAGCCAAAATCAAGAGTCAGACCCTTAACCGACTAAGCCACTCAAGCACCCCTTTGTTGCAAAATTGATTTGTAGTGTTTTTTCTATACAGGAAGCTTAAACATTTTATCCAGCTAAATTCACCCATCTTGTTCATTGTTAATTTATGTTAAGAACTAAGAAAGTTTGGGGCACCTGGGTGGCTCAGTCGGTTAAGTGTCCAACTTCAGCTCAGGTCATGATCTCACACACCATGAGTTCAAGCCCCGCCTCAGGCTCAGGGCTGATAGCTCAGAGCCTGGAGCCTGCTTCAGATTCTGTGTCTCCCCCTCTCTGTGCCCCTCCTCTGCTCATGCTCTGTCTCTGTCTCAACAGTAAAAATAAAAACATTTAAAAAAATTAAAAAAAGAATTAAGAAAGTTTTTCAGCTCTTGATATTGAAAAATAGTCTCTTAAATTTCTCCAAAATGCCTCTTTGATATTCATTTTTCTGTTAAAAACTTGAATGCATCAGCAATTGACTTTGTGGTCGGTGTTGAAGGTCAAACTTTCTTCCTTTCATTTCTTTTTTTTGCTTTCTCCCTGCTGGTTTTTTTTCTTGCATTCTGCTTGCCTTCCTTTCTTCTTTGTCTTTCCTTCTTTCTTTCCCTTTCCTTCCTTCTTTCTAATAGTTAGGCAGTAAGAACACACCAATTATTCTATGATCCATAGTTTTTCTATGTATCAGCAGTGTTATTTTGTCATTTAACACTATATTAAAAATCCATGTTTTTTTTTTCTGATCAATCTATGCTTTCCCATTACTTTCTGCCTGTCCCTGAGTCACTGTAATATTGAACACTGTTTTGATAATCATGACTTTATTATGTCTCTTAATACATGCCAACCTTTGTTTTGTTAAAGCTATCATTTATTCTTCTAGAGCTTTAGAAAAATTAAGTTTATGAAGAAAATCAGAATTTTATAGCAATTATATTATTTTATAGATTGATTAGAAAAGAATCAACGTATTTCCAGTATTAATTCATCCCATCCAGTCCGTAAAGTATCTCTTAATTTATTAAAGTCACCTTTTAGTGCCTTGGCAATGTCTTCTACTTTATCTCTACAAGTTGCACGTATGTTTTATTAAATTTATTCCATTCAATTTTTGTGTGTTTTAGTACTATTGTGGATTGTATCACCTTCTCTTACAATATTACATTTTTCTATTGTAGCAGATATAAAGAAAAACATTGAGATTTTAGTATAATTGTAATTAGTCAGCTTACCCAACTCTCTGTTGTTTGTTACAATAGTGTTTCAGCTGATTTTCTGTTACATTTCATCTCCTTTATATATGAGCATTTTCCTTTTTTTCTCTCATTGCATTGTTTAGTGCTTTCAGGAAAATACTAAAAAAGTGTTAATAGCAAAAATCTTTATATTCTTCCTCATATATTTAGATCAATTCTATTTTTTTGGCTAATATGAAATTGCCTATTATTTGATACTCATATGCTTTACCATATGAAGAAAATACCCTTCTCTTAATAGTTTATGAAGAGATATTTTGAAACTAAAAACTGATAGATTTTGTCAAAATAATTTTTTCCATCTTTCAAAGTGATTATGTGGTTTATCTGCTTTAATTCATTGGTATTGAACCATCATTGTATTTTTAATTAAATTACTCTGGTATTATTATTTTATTATGGTATGTAAGGCAGATGTTTGCATCTTTATTCATAAATAATATCTTAATTCTTGCAAATTGGAATAAAGTTAAAATGTCTCTTCCTCCTACTATATTATAAATATATATAATAATATACATATTACACAATTATGTACATTATAATTACACACATATGTATTATATATTTAATGGCCCTATTCTTATTTTTTAAAATTTATGTATTTCTTTAAGAAGGATAATATTAAATACTTATGACAACTTCATTTCTCCCCAGTAAAGTCCTCCAAATCAGTTATAGCCTGGCCTTTCTTGCTGAGAAAACATTTGAAATAGAATTTCTTTTCCTTTAATCCAAATGCATGAGATTTTTGTATTATCTTCATTTTACAAGTGAAAAAAAAAGAATTTTGCCCTGTTTTTCCACAAATAAGTGTTGTTGTTGTTGTTGACTTTTGCATCCAAGATTTTCCCATTCCACATTCACTTTCTGCCATCCAAAACCACCTAGACATTTCTGCTGGTTTGTCTTCTGCCATATATAATCCAGACCTTCTTTTTTTTTTTTTTTAATTGTCATATCTATTTTGGGTCTTCTATTTTACATATCTCTACACTGGTCTAGTGGCTTTCATTCAAACAATCATACCAAGCACTGCTTTCTGGGTAGGGGAGAGAGACATAGTCATCTTGCCTTCAGAACACATGTAGAAGGACATTTATCCACACAATAGTAACTAAATTATAAAGGCTTTTCTAATTCCTCCTCCTTTACCTATCCCTGTTCTCCAAGACAGGAAGGGAAATTCTCGAATATGTGGGATTTGTGTTCTTCACCCCCCCCCTTGCTCATGCTCTTCCCCACCCCACAACTCCCCAACCTCTCAGTGTGACCCTCATTAATTGCTCTGACCTCACAACAGCCCTCATTTGTTCCCCAGAGTATCGCCTCAGATCTGTACATCACTTTGATTACTTCCACATCTGGGATTCGTCACACGCTTGTGTTAACCATGACCATGTGCAGAATTACCCAGCAGGATTTAGGAGACACTCAGTCAGAAAAATCATCCCTACTAAGAACAACATCTGGAGAAAATTAAGGGAAGATATTTTTCCATTGAGAATCCTTTGGAAATATATTTATGATGTAGAGACAGACAGACACTAGCACACAGGCAAAAACGGATGCTGCGTCTTCTGTCCTGACGGATAAGGAAGAGCACTACTTCTTCAGAAGATTCCTGAATTAATTATGCACCATAAATGCAAATGTCTGGCAAATTCACAAATAAACAAGGGATTTTCTCATAAAGTCTTGTTTAGAACCAGGCGTCACTCCCAATAGAAATGTCTCCATGGAGTTTTTTGATACCATGTGTGTGAACAAATAAAGATTTTATAAAAGGGAGGAGGGAAGTGGGCCACATTTTCATGAGTTGGATCATTGAACATCTCCAACTATTTTCCAAAGCTTTGGGGTTGGCAAAAGCCAAAGTTGGCTTCGCCAAGCATTTTTCCCTTAATTTTTAAATCCATGTGCATTAAGGGAAATTTAATCCGTATGTTTCTGATTCATTTACACTTAACTCATCAAAATATTGTTTTGTAAGAGTCATTTGGCCCTCAGAAGGACTTAGGAGCCCTCTTAGCAGCACACAAACTCTCTCTTTCTCTCTCTCTCTCTCTCTCTCTCTGTCTCACACACACACACACACACACACACACACACACACACACACGAGATCACAAGCGTACTCACACATATCCTTGGTTCCTTAGAATCAAGTGTCATTACTCTCCCTGAACCCACATCTAAATGGCTTTGTCTTGGTAAATGATGGCCATTTAATGTGTTTTAGGCTGGAAAAAGTTTTATTTTCTACTCTTCTGAGTATATTTGGAATGAATCATTTCAGGAGTCCCTACTTCAGGTGTAGGCTGTATTCTGCCTCTGGATGAGTGGCTCCTTTAAGGACCTAATGTTAGGCAGCTTAGACCTTCCTGTGTTACTTTAGTGAAATATATAATAAAAAATGCATTAATTTTTAAAACGTGGATTACAGTCAGTTTAGAGGAGATCAATGATGATGGTGAAGATTTAAGGAAAGATAGACATGAGTACCTCCATGGAGCCTGGGGTTGAGGAAAGCCAAGTAATGTACATGAAGGTGTAGGTGTGGGGAAGGCTGTGCTAAGGTTTCATTTTTATATTCCCTCTGCCTTATATAAAGGAATGATTTACTGGCAGCTGTAGATTGTGGTAAACATTTCAGAAGTGTTCCTGATATTAAGAGTTGGAAACTATTAGAATGTATTCTTAAGAGAAGTAGCGAAATATGTAAGCCATCTAACAATACATCTCAAAGAAGTAAGATGAATTCCAGGACATCATAATGCCTATGAAAGTCTCATCTTATACCTATTTTAAATAAAGTCCCATTCTCCTATATGGCAGATGGGAATTTGGGGTGGTAGTTAAGGAGGCAGAAGAGGGTTCAGTAGGTTTGCTAATGGGGGAATGACCTCCATTTCTTTCCCCAAGGCAACCACTAGGGATTTGGTGAACTCAACTGTCATGTTTTGCAAATCTAAACTAGAGGAAACAGGCTATTTGCAAAAATATGTCTGTTACTGGTGACAGCATCTTCTAAAGAGGGATCTGTCTTTCTATTGTTAGTGTGACATCATTTGTTTCACCTGACTTTTTCACAACTCATGTTTTTCTTTTCTCAGGGAAATGTCTATAATTTGATTGTATTTTTCTAGTTTGACAGCAGGTAGTCTTTCTTCCTGAAGCTGTCATCTTACTGTGAACAATTTTGTCAGACTCTTAACAGATTTTACTTTTTTGAACATTTGTAAGTTTTCCTAAGTATTTACTTCCAAATGAAGTTATACTTGTTTAATTTTGCTTAGGATTAAATACTATTTATGTTTCTCCTCCAAGGTTTTGAAACAGAGTATCACATATTGGATTTTATAAGAAGAATACATTTAATAGCCAATTAGATTAACTATCAAATCTGTTTAAAGAAAAAAAAAAGAATCTGGTAATGGCTTGATTTCACCAAACTACTTTGTATATTTTTATTTTCTAAAAAAAATTCTATTTCCTGGAGCTTAAGTTCTTCAAGTTTTTTTTTCCTCACTTAATTGAAACCACTATTTTCAAGGGAAATGAAATTAAAGAAAGATGATATTTTCTCACTCAGTAGAAACTTGTGTCATGTGAACAGCACAGATTCTCCATTGACATAATTTTACTTTTATTTTTTTGTGTGTGAATTTTTTAAAACTGTAGCACTCCAGAAATCCTGCTTTCAAAGCAAAGACAACTAAACATTTGAAACATTTAATCTTTGTTTCTGATCTCCCACTTTCACTCATCCCCAAACCTGGGCAGTTATTTTTCCTATTCCTGCATACTGGCTGTCTTCAGGCAGTGTGGCTCGGCATCCTGAAACTACATGGCCTTCCCTTCTTTCCACCAGCAAGTCTCTGCTTAGCCCAAGAAGATCCGTTCAAAAAGCCGCACAATGTGTTGTTTTCCCACCTCTCAGAACAATTTCCCACCTCTCTAGTCTTAAACAAGTATAACATCAGCTACCATTTACTGAGTGCTCAGCCTGTGCTAGCACTTTATGTAGCTGATGAGGTCAATGCTCACCTCAATGGGCAAAGGCTACATGATTAAAAATAGGATTATTTGTATTTGGGTCTGTTTAATAGATTGGGATTTCCTGAAGTCAGGAATTTGATATGCTATTATATATACCCACCCAATGTTAATTGAGTTAAATATCAACAAACAGTCTTGGTAATGAGGCTTGTAGATATTATCCTTTCAAAGTGGGAAAATTTAGTCAAGAAAGTGGCAGATTCATTCAACTTCACACATCTGGAGTATAAACTCTATAACAGTGTATCCTTATTGTTTCATTCACGAATTTATTCCCATTTTTGTTGCAACTCAATTTTGTGACACTTAATTGGACACCTAATAGGTGACTAATAACTGCTTTAGGTCTCTTGACCTCACAGGTCTTACCTTCTATTTGAAAGAATCAGATAGAAAATAATTAGACAATAACTGAATCCTATAGCAGATGATATAGATCCCGTGGAGAGAAGTAAGACAGTGTAAGAAGGAAAAGAAATACAAAAGATGGAGGTCGGGGGCTTGCCCTGGAGTGAGCAAGGAGGACCTCTTGGGTAAGGGGATATTTGGACAGAGGCACAAGGAGGGTAGAGAAGCTGGCCATGCTAATACCTGAAGGCAAATGCTCCAGCAAAGAAAACTGCAGAGCAACAGTTCTGGGGTGGGTACATGGCTTTTGAGGAGGAGGAAGGAGGGCAGGTGGGTAGCAGCCAGTTAAAGGAGGCTGTGGCAGGTTACAAGATCGAATAAGACAGAGTCAAATCTTGGAGAGACTTTTAGGTGGTGGGGTGGGAAGGTGGAGGGTTTGAACAGGGAAAAGCTGGCATTGACTTGTGTTTTAAAAGAAACATCCTGGACGCTGTGTAGAGAAGCCTGAAGAGGAACAAGGACAGATTGGGGAGACTATGAAAGATGCTAATGCTGTAACCCTGGGAAGAAGAGCTGATGGGTTGGGGAGAAATGGCTGGATTCTAAGTACAGTTTGCAGTTTGAGCCAGTATGATTTGGAATAGTAGAATGTGGATTGCAATAGAAAATGAGGAAGTAAAGACTCCACACTTTTGGGCTTCAGAAACTTGAACGTTGTTGTGTCCATCTATTGAGGTGGAGGAGACTTCAGGGGAAGGAGGCAGGCCAGGGTGGTGAAGAAAATGAAAGTCACACAAGACAAGCCAAGGCTAAGGCCCGGATCTGACTTATCCTACTGGTAAAGGTATACTTTTATATTTCAACAGCTCATTACTTACCTACATAGTGAAAAGAAAAGTTCAAGGTGCCAGTTCCCAGTTCCCACACACCAAAATGATGACCCAAAAAAGAAGGGGCTAACTGATGGCAATGTGAATGTGGGGCAGTTCTGCTCAAGTTACCTCTTGAAAGAAGCAAAGTGGTTTTCTAGTCTGCAGCTCTATTCTCAGGGTGAGTAGGCAGAAAGCTTGGGAGGCGATGAGCAACTGTCTCATGACAGCCTCTCAGGGGATATGGAGAGGCGAGTAAGGGCTGGCCTTGTAGCCACAACCTCCAGGCTTCCTGTTATCTTGTGTTTTTGGGGAATCACAAGGCGTTCCGCCAAGACCTAGAATAGCTGTGGTTCAAGCCTTTGCCTACGTGGCCTCTTTGGATACATGCAAGGCCCCCAGGGTGACATGGTGTAGCCCTTGCTCTATGGGATTCAAGAGTTTGGGTTTGGGGTATGTTGGACATCCACATGGACGTTTGAGACTGGGGTTTGGAAAAAGGGTGGGGGAAGAGGTGCTGGAGTTTGGCCAGGAGATTATACATTCGGGTGTCACTGGCACATACATTTTAAATTAAAGCCAGGAAATGATGAGATCACCTAGAAATGAAATGAAGAGATGAGATGAGGTCCAAGTTCAGTATAAGCTTACTCATTAATTTGCGTGTATTCAATTATGTATTTATTCTCCTTACCAAAGCATATGAAACACTTAGAATTAAGTTTTCAACTACCTCCACAAATTAAATACTAGATAGCAAAAATAAGGAATTGAAAGAACTTAGAAATTATAAAAGGAACCACGAAGAACAAAGCATGATGTAAAGAAACAAGTATTCAGGCCCTTTGCAGAAAAGAAGGAAGGCTGGGTAGGAGAGGGAGGCATGGTGATAACCATCTGCTGAGATCCGATGATCTCAGCTCTCCTGTACTGTCACTGTAAATAGGAAAAAAATTATACTACAGAGGAATTTTTCACTTTATCTTACTTTCTTCTGACTATCTTTTTTTCAGCATGTGGTCAGGACAAGGGCAGGGTCAGAGGTGCATACTTCAAGAATAAAGGTATATATATCCCTGGTACTTCGAATGAATGAAAAAAACATTTTAAAAAATGTCAAAGAAGACAAATGCATCCAGAGAAATAAATTTTATATTTCTACCTTCCCTCCTTAAAACTTGTTATTAGAGTGAGAGCCTCTAACCCACGAGTCTAATGCTTGCCAACCCCCGTAGCTGGAAGTCAAGCAGTGATTAGAATAGAAAGCACCTGAAAACACCTTCTCAGTCACAGCTCCTCTGAGTGAGCGCGTTGAACACAGAAAGTTTGGAGGTGGCACGTCAAAGTATTGATGATTTTTAACAGGCTTATCATGGGATTCTAAGTATCATCCCACTTCACCTACTTTAGGCATAAAGTCAAGCGACATCTATTTATACGTTTGAATTTAAACGTCCCTAAGCTGTTATCCTGTTCTCGTTTGAATACCTTTCTCCCTCTTAAAAGCCCCACCTTGGCCGAGATCATCAGTACCAAAGCCTCATGGATAATTCTCAGAACAAAGGCTCATTCCTAGATACTTTCCATTTCATCAGGGACATGTTGGTGTTTTTCAGGGTTGTGGCTGCTGCTGCTGCAAGGGCTGGTTAGTGAAAACATCTCTGGCAGCCTGGTTCGCCCACCGGTGACCTAGCCAATGCCACCCTGGTTGTAGAGGTCTGACCTTTGCAGCATGTATGGGTCAAGAAATCCCTCCCTATTGGGATTCAATGTTGCTCCCTGACCCCAGGCTGGGCTGCCACTACATGAGCTTGCAGCCACACAGCTCTTCGAGCAAACAGCTTCACAGACATTGTCTGCAAGGCACCGCCTTGTCAGGCGGCTGACAAGTGCCCAGTCAGCCTCTAACATGAAGCAACATCCTGGCCTGGGACAAGAGAGACATTTTCTGTCTGTCCTGATCCCAGGCCTGCCAATTTCCTGCTCTGGTATTTCATTTTGTACAAGGAACTCCTGTTTAGCTTGTTGTTGAACAACCAATGACTGTTGTAGACAGTGACAGTGCCAGAGCTCAGTGAATTTCTGGACACCTGTTACCTCCTGGATGTCACCACACACCCGTCCCTTGTTATCACACTTGTGCACATGTCCTAAGTCATTTGCTCAGTGCCCTTTTGGATCATGCTGCCCCTGGAAGCCTCTTTCTAACTTTTTAGAGATTTCTGACTCAGATAAGGGATCTGGGAGGATCCTCTGGGTAGGCTCTTAGACATTTCAGGGATTCAGAAGAGTTCTCCCAGAAACTGTGAGATACAAACTGAATAATATCATCCAGCTTCCATAGTGATTCAAACCTCAGTCTGCAACTCATCTTAAGGTGCAGTGTGCTTATCACCCGGGGCCCATGATCTATAAATTTAAAATCTTAGAGGCAGTCACCAAGCTTCGGGAGGGCTTGGCTGAGGTTAGAAGAATGTCTAGAGCACTGTCCTTGGCAATCACACGTCATGACAAAGAGCTGCCCAAAGGCTTCTGCAAGAGGGAAGGGTCAGCATTACTTCGAAGGACAAGCAGTCCAAGTCTTGTTGGAGTCTGCTCTCTCTCTCGTCAGAAAACGGGGACGTGAAGGGATTAAGGATTTCTTTGGTTGTCCTTTCTATTCAAATATAGCCTCCAGCTGGAAATTATGATATCTTAAAGGAAAAAAAGCAAACAGGATCAAAAAGAGAATTTAATGTAACTGATACACATACATTAATTGAATAGCACGCAATTCTAGAATTCTACACTAGGGTAGAGGTTTTTTTTTTTTTTCTTTTAGTTGTCTTCAATTTTATAGATAGATGACCCATAATAATTTATTCATTCAGAAAAGAAAAAGCACTCTTACTCACTCCCTCTGCCTTGAACTATAATAGCCAGTAAAGTATTTAGGGCAGCAATTTGGCTTTACCAAATTTTGTCATAAGAAGTTGGGCAACTCAGCAAGTCACTTAGCCCATCAGTTCTATCAGCTATAAATATTGTAATATTTATTTTTTTGAGGTTGCTAGGAAGACGATGATGTTTGAAGCATTTAGTGTGAAATCTGTCCCCTAGTATCATGTAAAATAGTTATTATTAAGATTGTTAGTAACTGATATGTACTACTCCATGCACATTCTCGTTTTTCTGTGCCTCTCTTCCTTGTGAAGTGACTGCCTAGAAATTACATCTTTGAGTTGCCATAAATTAAGTTTTCTGTTTATAAACAGGTATAATAGACTTCAGAGTGATTTTCATAATTTCCATCCTTCACCTTATACTGCAGTCTCACTGAATCTGTCGGTCAGAACTTTGCTTAAAATGTATACCCAACACTTCTGTGACCTTGAACATCTGCCTCTTTCAGCCTCCTGAGAAATACTAAGTGACCACTAGATGTCAGGCTTGTTAAATAGTTAAAATGCACTGTATTTTTCACCCCTATAATTCAGAAACATTTTTTTCTCTTTTTTTAAAACCTTTTTTCTCCTTTTAAATAAATTTTCAGTGCATTTGACCACAGTCTCATGAGGGTCACGTTGCCACTGGTTTAGAATGTTCCAGTATGCTGCTCAATTTTATCTGAGTTTGTGAGTCTGTGATTCATGCCAGTGTAATTTGGTTTGTTCAAAGATAAAACTTTAAGGACAGACTCTAGTGTCTTTGTGCTCATGTGACGAAGCAGCTGACACACACATTCATCCATGGCCCCAAGTTATGTTGAAGAAGACACACAACTGCAAAGCTCTACGGAAATCAAATGGTGAAGAGACACCAGGCTCAGAGAATGGTCCAAGGGTGGCGACAATCAGAGGCTACATCGGAAAGAAAACAGCTAGTATGATTTTTTTAAACGGCAACTAAATTCTGTCTTAGACATTTAGGTTTGTGGGATAAAAAGTGTCTTCTTTTCCCTTAATTGCACTGGGACCCTGAAACTGGACAGTGGACATGTGAGCTTGGAATCTTGAAGGGCTGGTTAAAGAACCAGCTCTGAGGGTAGCCTGCATAAGTGCCTTTGCTTAGCAACATTAGTGTCTGGTTTAAAGAGGCATTCAAATGTCTGAATATAATGACGGAAGTGAGCCATAATAGGACTGAGGAAAGAGCAAAAGAAGAATGAATGACAGAAGAGAGCCCTCTGGGGGAAGAATAAGCTTGCCGAGGCACACAAGAGGAAGAACATTGTATTTTACAAATTATGTAGGTTCCTAGGGCCTAAAGTGCATAAACGAAGAAAACAAATAAATTTGATAAGAAAATTATACTAGTTCACTTTTTTTCCCTACCTATGTTTATAACCTCTAAATTAAAAATATAACTTATTCATTTGTGAACAGTCATACCCAAAATGTAAGTTTGTAAGTTTGCACCGTAAGTGCATTTCACAGTCTAGAGCTAACCATTACACATGGAACCCCATGTAGCTATAACATTGTCCCATAAAAGGCAATATTATTCTAATTAGCCTATCTTTATATTTCACCCTAGTTCTCAAAAATGCTTTTCTGGTGTTTCTGGTGTTCTGGTGAAGGAAACTTTGAGAGTATCCATCCCAATTACTTATATTTCAAAGAGAAGCGAACACCTCCTGGAGTTGATAAATTTACTGCTCAAGATCTCAGTCAGCCTGAGATAATTCTTGGAGTTCGTTTACATCTTATAAACATTTTAATTACTCATGTAAGACAGCATTCTTCAATGTTTCACAAAGCAAACAGGAGAGGGAGGCTTCCCTGGTGTGGATATAGCACAACATCTCTTAATGGTGATGGCTAAGGGGACCCTACTATGAACTTTCAGAAATAAAAATAATAATACTTTATTTATTTTTGAAAGAGAGAGAGAGAACACGAGAGGGCCAGAAAGAGGGAGACAGAGGATCTGAAGCAGGCTCTGCTCAGTGACTGTAGAGCTCAACGCAGGGTTTGAACTCATGAACTGTGAGATCATGACCTGAGCCAAAGTCAAGAGCAGTCACTCAACGGACTGAGCCACCCAGGTGCCTATGAATCTTCAGAATTTGAGCGCAGTTGGCAGACTCAACCCCCTGAGACACTGCTCTCTCTCAAAGGTTTATTCCTTTACCAGTGACATAGGGGAAGAAAAAAAGGGGTGGATCTTCACTTTACGGTTGGAGAACCCTTTCAAAAGGAATCAAGTAAAATTTTGTCGGTTAGTGGAATGAACACAGGGTTTGAATGCATGGCTGGAGTTAAAACCTACATGACTTGTTAATTAGCCTGGAGCTAATTCTCAGAGTGGCAGAAAAATCAATTGTTAAGGTTAAACTGCCCAGTTAGCCTATTATTACAGCCAGAATTAAAGGTAGTTTGTTGAGAATTCGGAAGAAAAAGCAGACATGGGCATAACTTGTGCAGTGTAAAACACGGTAACATAATTTGAAAAATCATCTGGATTTTCCAGGACAGTATCAAATTTCATGCAACAGAATATATTAAATGTCTAAAGCATTAAAAGTGTAAATATGTAAAAAACATAAAAAATGTAAAAAACAAAAAAATATGTAAAATATGTAAAAAATTTTCTCTGTAAGATTTCTTCTATGCTTAGATTAGTTACCTTTTTTATTTATACTAGTCTTCTTTCTAAGAGATTGAAAATGGTTTATAGAAATACATAACTACAAATAAAATAAAATTAACTGCATTAGTCAGCATGTCCTTATGTACTTGCATATAAATACATTCAAATGCTGGAAAAACTCCTTGGGGAATTTTTTATTTCTAAAAATATCCTCATTATATGTCTAATAGTAGAAGAGCAAAAATGTGCTCAAAAGCTCTGAGGGGGAAGTGATTACTTTGGTGAAGGAAATCAAGAAGGACCTCACTAATATAGTACTGTATACTAAGTGGGATTAAAATTCAAAAAAAGGGAGGACCTTTGAGCTGGGTATGCAGTAAAGGATATAAGTGGGTGAGACTTTCAGGGAACCCTGAATCCCACCTGTAAATCCCCAGATGGCTCCTGATGGAGAAGTCTGGGGAGCTGTCCTATTGTGAATGCCTTGGCAATTCTTACTGGTCCTGCTTAAATTCTTCCTAGAGAAAGCAGTAATATCAAGGATTCCTACATGATGCCTTCTGATGTCAGTGATATAAATACAGGACCCTTTTCCTCCTCTCCTCTCCTCTCTTCTCCCTTCTGAATTCTTCTGCCTTCTTTCTTCTCATTTCCTTTTCAAATTTTCTTTTTTCCTTTCTCGCCTCCCTCTCCCCCCTCTCTTTTGGGTTTGATTTGCTAATAGCCAATAAAAATAGCAAATATTGGGGCTTAAGTGGATGAAAAGTCCTCAAACTAATTGTCCATTACTTCTTGAACTAATTATCCCAGGGATATATTTAAATATAAAGTGAGTCTGGCTCAACGACTCATACACTATTTCCCAAATCTCTCTGGCGGGAAGATCTGTGGGAGATCTGTTTTGCCCATTGGTGGATAAAAAGTTCATGTCAGATGTCCTTCAACCTAAGGCCAAAATGCAAGTTCATTCTTGGTTCTTGTTGGAAATGGCATGAAGTTACACTGATTTTTATTTTTTTGTACACTAAGCACTAGTTACCGAAAATCTAGCAGATTTAGATTATATTGTTAGGATTGAGAAGTTTTGTTATTTAACACCTGACAGTGTTTCAGACCTCTACTTTACTTTGCAACATTTCCTACATGATCTCTGCTATGTTCAGGACAAAGATGCTCTATCAGTGTTCTAGCCAGGTTTGAGTTTCTATTAATTTTTATTAATTTCCTAATTATTACCTTAGTTAACTCCATCATTATTAATTTAGTTTGGAATGGGTTTTTTATTAACCTTATGAATATTTCACATTTAGATCTGCAAGATTTCTGGCTCCAAATTGTATCATAAATAAACTTTAAATTGATATACATTGCAGTTCAAAAAGAAACTATCTATAATATATCCAAATATTAACCTTGTTGATATAGCTAGTATATTTAATTCCACCCTGCCCATACCACTTTCCCTAAACAATGACATTTCAATGCTGATGTGTTGCTGATGATGAATTTGAGTACTTAAATACATTGCCATGTTCTGCCAAGGTAAGCATAATCAAATTACTGTATGTAGAACATTGTTGCTATTTATTTATATTTTCTCCACCTTTGATGGTTAACTTTATGTGCCAACTTGATTGGACTATGGAGTGCCCGGATATTTGGTCAAACATTCTTCTGAATGTTTCTATTTTAACATTTAAATAAGTAGATTGAGTAAATCTGATCACCACTCCCTTACGTGACTTCATCCAATTGAGTGAAGGCATAAATAGAACAAAAACACTGACCCTGCCCTGAGTAAGAGAATTCTTTCCCACCTAAATGCCTTCAAACTAGGACATGGCTTGTTTTCCTGCTTTTGAACTCAAACTGAACCATCAGTTCTTCTGGGTCATGACTTACCCTTTAGATCCTGGGAGTCACCACCTCCATAACTCCATGAGTCAATTCCTTATAATAAATCAATCTCTCTCTCTCTCTCTCTTTCTCTCTCTGTCTTTCTCAGTATCTATTACCTATATATATCCTATCTATCTATCTATCTATCTATCTACCTATCATCTATGTATCTACCCTCTATCATATAATCTTCGACTGGTTCTGTTTCTCTGGAGAATCCTGACTATATATCTTCCAACATTTACTTTTCTTTTCCAACAGCATCCCACTTGGAAATTATTTCACTCACACTGTGTACATATTACACACACCATTTTTCACAGTGGGACCGTAGGTACCTGCAATCTTGTTACTGAGACTAAACTGGATGCCTTTCTCACTGGATACTTATAAAGATAAAAGCACTGACAAGATCAATAATCATGCATAGAGAGGTCTTACTATGTGTCAGACACTGCTGTAACTACATTATATGCATTTTAACTCTTTTAATCACAAAGCAACTACTATGCTCTTTTTACAGATAATAAAAGTGAGGCAGAGAAAGTGAGATAACAACCGTTTTAGCCAGAATTTCAGCCATAAACATTCTGATTCCAGAGACTATGAAGGACCAGATAAGGAGCTCGGATTTTTACCTAGATGGCAACTGGAAGCCATTAAGAGGTTTTTCTTAGGAAAATCACATTGAAATTTCCCACCCACATGCGTCTGGTTATGTCAATTGGAGGGGCTGACCCAGAAGTAGGAGGGGTAGGCCAGCTGGGCAAGAAATGGAGGATCCTTGACTGATGTGGCCAGAGCTTCACTTAGGCCACTCACTTCTGGGAATTTACCTGCTTATTCCAAAAAAGCTAATCCAAGCATAATGCTCCAAAGAAGTGCCTCTATCCACTAGTCCTCAAATTGCTACCCAGCAATCTTTTGACTTGTGTTCAAAACATTGGAAACTTTTCACCAGGACTGTGACCTAGAGGGACAGAGTGTGGGAAGATGGCTGGAGTCCTCTCACTGCCCTTTGGGCCCAAGTGACGTGACCAGTGTTCCTACTACTCAGGCCACTAGGAATCCTCATTTCCAGGGCTGATGCTCCAGCTTCCCATCATCTTGTGTGAGTCCTGAAAGCCTTCCCAAATTTCCCTTTCCTTCAGGTGAACTATAGTGGGTTTCTGTTGTTTGTAAATGAAGAATTCAAATTGATATTCTAAGTTATTTAACTCTTTTTATACAAGTGACTAAGTTATTTATATATACGTCTGTTTTCTTTGCTTTAGACAGAAAATTATTCTTAATATCAACACTAACTTTCAGCTGGCATAATAGGGTATATGCTCTCTCCCAATGCTCCCAAATGTTGCAAAATTCCGGGGTACTGAAATGAACAGAAATTAAATTTCATTGTTAAAGCATATTTACATTGCATTTCCTCCATCAGATTAGAAAGTAAAAATCTAAAACGTCTGTATAATATTATGAAGAGATATGCCATTAATATGGACAATTAATGGTAATAATAATATATAATAATGATTATGCACGTTCTCTACAGCATTGGAATCCAGCTATCCTGATATGTGTCAGCACTATAATATTATTATAAAAAGGGACAGAAAACATCCTTATATTCTAAAATTTCAATATTCTGTAATATACTGTATTCTAACATTCAAGTGGATGAGATTAGGATGTACTTTGAATGATGGAACTGTTCTAGCATAATGTTTTGCTAAGATACTTTTGAATATTTAGCACTTTATGGTTAGAAGAGTGACATGGAGAGTCTCATCTCATGGAAGGAAGATCATCTCTTTTTGTCCCTCGCCTGTAAGTCACACAGACAATTTTGTAATAATGGATAAATCAATGGAGACACAGATAAATGCACACCAATTCTTTGAAATATTATATATTTGCCTTGTTTAGTGATTTAAAAAATGTTAACTCATTTGATACTTACTGAATAGCTCTGTGGATAGAGTAAAATAAATGCCATCATTATTTTCCCTGTAATATAAATGAGAAAGCTCAGATTCAAAGATATTAATAATTATTATACTTAATATCTGTTGAGTTTCCACTAGCTATCTTGAATTAATTTCTCACATAATACTTCAATAACGAAGTATTTCTATTATTGTTATTTAACAGATGGGGAAATTGAATCTGTAGAAAATTAAGTATCTTGCCTAAGTCCCACAGCTAAAGAGGATCAGGTTTAGAGTTGTGTCTCCCCTCTCACTCCAAACACTGGGCTCTAAATATTTTTCTTCTGTCACCTAAGATGACACAAATAGCAAACAGCAGACTCAAGGGCTCCAAGACATACATTTCCCTGCATATTTTACTTCTCTGAAATTGGGATGCATCTTATAACCAACAGCATCATGCAATCACTGTCTCCTGTCTTAGCCATTGCTGCCTGTGTATGCAACCCTCCGTTGCTATTCTTGGTGCAGGATTGGAATGCTTCAGTAAGCAGACCCTTTGGGGAAGAAATAAGAGATTTGGCTGTTGCCTGAAGAACCTTCCATTGACACCTTCTGGTAAGGTCAAGAAAAGATTGGCATCCCTACATTAAAGCAAATAAATATACCAATGCAACAGAATCAAGAGCCCGGAAATAAGCCAAATCATATACAGTCGAATCACTATATGATAAAGGAGCCAAGAATACTCTGGGGAAAAGATAGTTTCTTCACTAAATGGTACTGGGAAAATTAGGTATTAACATATAAAAGAATGAGAGTGGACCCCTTTCTTACACACCACACACACACACATACACACACACACACAATGAAATATATTCAGCCATAAAAAAAGAAGGAAATCCTACCATTTGCAATGACATAGATGAAGCTTTAGGGCATTGTGCTACTTGAAATAAGTCAAACAGAAGATCAAATACTGTATGATATCACTTATATGTGGAATCTAAAAACAAAAAAACAAAAGCAAAAGCCAACCATATAGAAAAATAAATCAGATATCCAATTACCAAAGGTGAGGGTTGGAGGTGAGGGAATTGGAAGAAGGTTGTCAAAAAGTACAAACTGCCAGTTATAAGATAAACAAGTACAATGGGTGTAATGTGCAGCATGATGACTATAGCTAATACTGCTATATGGCATATTTGAAAGTTGTTAATAGAGCATATCCTAAAAGCCCAATCACAAGGAAAAAAAACATTTTCTTTCTTTCTTTCTTTCTTTCTTTCTATATGAGATGATAGATGTTACTTAAACTTATTTTGGTAATCATTTTACAATATATGAAAGTCAAATCTTTATGCTGTACATCTTAAATGTACATAGTGGTCTATGTCAATTTTATCTCAGTTAAATTGGGGTAAAAAAGAAAAGGCCAACATCAAAACTTACAGCCTGGGTGCCAACACCCAGTTATAGTAATGCAGCCCTCTTTTAAGAAGTGCTAGACCACCAGCCCTTGATGATATAGATGAAAATGCTATGTGGAAAGATGAGGACATCAATGACTCTGGTTCCAAAAGTGACCATGAAGAACCAGATTTTGAATGAGGAGAAACTTTTGGGATCCTTTGACAACCTATTCCTTTCCTATTTTCCTCTTTGTAGAAATGATAATGTGACTAAGTATTAGCTGAGTAAGTTCTAAAGAAGGTTTCAATACATTGAAAATAGAAATTGTTATATAAAATCATGGTGTTGGTTTGATTGGCAGTGTTTGTGGGCTCTCCCCACCCTTTTAGAGTGGTACATAATAAACTAGTTCATTTTACAGTTGATGCATCTTTGATGTGATGAAATATGGTAATATTCCAATGAGTTAATCTGTTCTTCACCATAACAAGCTGCTGGGTCCTATTTTTATATTTTATACATTTATATTTTGTGCTTCCTTTGCCTTACAAGAAAGCCAGAGGTCAGAATGCAAGATTGAGATAGCATGTTAAACAACTATTCCAAGTGAGTACTATGAACCCATGAACAAGTCTTAGACATTGGAAAGCAGGCCAAAATTACTTAGAACTTTCTTGCTTTGCTTATTGTTCAGAGCCAGGTGTCAGCAAGCCTCTGAGTCTGGCAGACATGAGGACCCAAAGAAGCCTTGTATACTTGAAGTTGCAGTTCACTTTACATCCTAAGAAGCAGGGAGCACACACACACTCTCAACACTGTTTCATTGTAAAGGTATGTAGAACTTCCATGGAAGGTGGCACAGTAGTTTAAAAACTTCTGTCCAAAATTCACTATATTCCATGCCCTGTGCTTACTCCTGGATGGAGCATGGCAGGTCAAACAGCTGTCCACATAAAAGACAGGGACACAAAATAACACAGATATAACTTGTCTCTGGTTAAGATGAAGAAATGCACAGCCTCATGGGGAAGGATCCCTGACGCCAAAGGTAGGTGTTAAACAATGATGTATGAGAAAAACTTTCCTCACCAAGAGAAACAATTTCCACCTTACTAGGTTTCCCTGAATCCTTCAGTTGTTGAAGTTGAATGTTAAGCTAAGTCAACATTTAGTCTTTGGTAAGAATGATAGAACTATGTATATATTAAAGAAGCTGAATAGCCTAATGTGAGATATAAGAACTAAAAAAAAATCTGTCTCATCTAACATTGGATACTAATTGGTCTTCAATTTTGATGATCTATTAGATAACACACAAGTGTATTATTTCCTTTAATGTAAGCTGAGGTCAATCTATTAAGTCAGTTGTTCCACAGACACTAGTTAAAACTTCAATCTGATAAATGTGAAACCTCTGTTGATTTCTGTGAAGTTGATTGCCTACATAATGTTTTCTTCTTTATTGGAAACAGTTCTTGAAATTATGGGTCTTCCACAAAGTCTACACAATATTATTTTTTAATTTTCTTTTTAAGTTTTTATTTTAATTCCAGTTAGTTAACATACACTGTTACATTAGTTTCAGGTGTACAATACAGTGATTTAACAATTTTGTACATCATCCTGGTGCTCATCACCACAAATGCACTCCTTAATCCCCATCACCTATTTCCTCCATTCCCCCACCCACAACCTCTCCAGTAACCATCAATTTCTACTTACTAATTAAGAATATGTTTCTCAATTTTTCTCTCTTTCCCCCATGCTTGCTTGTTTTGTTTCTTAAATTCCACATATGAGTGAAATCATAAGGTATTTGTTTTTCTCTGACTGATTTATTTTGCTTAATATTACACACTCTAGCAACATCCATGTCATCACGAATGGCAAGATTTCATTCTTTTTTATGTAAACAATGCTGCTGTAAATATTGGGATGCATGTATACATTGAGTTAGTGTTTTTGTGTTCTTTGGGTAAATACTTAACAGTGCTATTGCTGGGTTGTAAGGTAGTTCTATTTTTAACTTTTTGAGGAAATTCCATACTGTTTTCCAGAATGCACCAATTTGCATTCCCATCAAAAGTGCATGAGGATTCCTTTTTGTCCACATCCTCATCAACACTTGTTTCTTGTGTTTTTGATTTTAGCCATTCTGATAGGTGTGAGGTAATATCTCATTGTAGTTTTGATATGTATTTCTCTGATGATGAGTGATATTGAAATCTTTTCATGAGTCTCTTGGCCATCTGTATGTCTTCTTTGGAAAAATGTCTATTCATCTCTTCTGCCCATTTTTAAATTGGATTATTTGGTTTGGGTGTTGACTTGTACACCTCTTTAGATATTTTGGATACTAACCACTTATCAGATATGTCTTTTGCAAGTATCTTTTCCCATTCCATAAGTTGCCTTTTAGTTTTATTAATTGTTTCCTTCACTGCGTGAAAGTTTTTTATTTTGATGTAGTTCCAGTAGTTTATTTTTGTTTTGTTTCACTTGCCTCTGGAGACCTTTCTAGAAAAAGTTGCTAGAGCTAATGTCAGAGAAGTTACTGACTGTATTTTCTTCTATGATTTTTATGGTTTCAGGCCTCACATTCAGATCTTTAATTCGTTTTGAATTTATTTTTGTGTATGGTGTCAGAAAGTGATCCATTTCTTTCTTTTGAATGTTGCTGTCCAGTTTTCCCAACACCATTTGTTTAAGAGACAGTCTTTTTCCCATTGGATATTGTTTTCTGCTTTGTTGAAGATTAAATGACCTTATAACTGTGGGTTTATTTCTAGGTTTTCTATTATATTCCATTGATCTGTATATTGATTTTTTTTAAAGACGGAAGAGTTAAGATGGCAGAGAAGTAAGGGGAACCTGGGATTTCCTTGTCCCTCAAACACACCTGTGTTGAGGTCAGATCATTTAGAACACTCAGGAAATTGATTTGTGGAGATGCAGAAGGGTCTCCACAGTTGGAGGGAGACGGCATGGCAATTGTTAGGTGTGTGGAAGAGAGAAAAATTAGGGGAAAGTATAATAACTGTGCTGTGGAAGGAAGGGAACCTTTTTCCCTGGAGAGACAAAAGGGAGAGAAAGAAAGAGGAATTGAAAGAGTGCAGCATTGGGTTCAAACAAGAGGAAAGCCTCTTGGGACCTGGACTGGGGAGCAAGAGATAATGAGTATTGTGGGTGTTTGTTTGTTTGTTTGTTTGCAAAGAACGTGTGGTCCTCAAACTCTGAGGTTTTAGAAGTGCAAGACTTTCTACAAAACAGAGCTGTGGTGTCAGCTCCTGGGAAGAAGGAGGATATGGCCCTAGAGTGCATAGTGTAGTGTAGGGATCTCCTGGGTCCCACTGGGAGACAGCATTACCTTTCCTGGAGTACTTTTGAAAAGGGTATAATACCTCTCCAAGGAAGAAAGGCCCATTTGCCAGCTAAGGGCCTTTCATTGGCAGGGGACAGAGGCACTCACAGAGGGCAGATAACCTGGTTCCCGCTTTTAGCAGTGCTATGTTACAGATTCCAAGCACTGCACAGACATGGGACTGTTTTTCTGGGACAAAGGACATCAGACACAGCACTGGAGAGGGTTCATTCAGGAGCAGAGGGACAGGTCTGTGTGGTGCCAAGTCCTTTGAAATTTTGGGTTTTGAATCCCAACCAGGTGCCAAAGGAAAAACGCAGGAGAGCTGTGGTACAGGGCACGTTGACTGCCCTTGTTATTCTGTGAGGGTTTCCTGAACAGTGAAGTTGTGAGGTCTCCTGTCTGGGGACAAGAGAGTGGGGTAGCACCATTTCCTCCCTCAACACCAACATGGTGGGACTTCAGAGAGCAAAAACAGCAGACTCCAGTGGAGGCGGGATCACTTGCATCAAACCCCATTCCCCTGTGCGTGCAGCTATTTATTTCCTGGGGCAGGACGGTGGACTCTGAGTCATCATGGAGGGCCTCTCCTCCAGAAGACCAGCACAGGCAGCACTCCACATGCACCAAGTATATGGAAAATAGAGTGCTTCAAAGCACTCTAAAGCAGTTCAGGTGGAAATAGAATGAAGTTTACTTTTTTTCTTCTTTTTTTCCCCTTTGGAATCATGCTTATAATTTTTTATTTGTTTATTTGTTTGTTTTTCTTCCTTTTATCTTTTTTTGGGGGTCAGGCTTCTTTTTTCTTTTTTTTTTTTAATTTTTCTTTAGAATCAGGCATATAGTTTTTTTATCTCCTTGGTTATTTTTATTTCATTTCCTTCTCTCTCTCTCTCTTTCTCTGGATTACACTTTTTTTTACCTTTTTTCCCCAGACTTATTTTAACAAACAAATCAAAGCATACCTAGTTAAATGTCCAAACACTCCCCACTGCAAGCAATGAAGAACTCTGCAGAGGACTGAGCAGTGGGAAAGAACAGCCAAATGCAACAGCAGAATGCATACAGCATACATTAGAAACACTTCCTGAAGTGCCAGGCCCTGGAAAGTGTATGACTCCTTCTTAATATAGGATTACATTCAGGTGCAGGAAGCATAACAAGCTTTAAAAACACACAAAAGACAGAAAGATAGCCAGAATGACAAGACAGAGGTATTATCCCCAAAAGAAAGGTCAAGAAGAAATCACAACCGGGGACTTGCTCAAAACAGATGTAAGCAATATATCTGTACAGGAATGTAGAACAACTGTCATAAGACTATTAGCTGGGCTTGAAAAAAGCATAGAATACACCAGAGAAACCCTTGCTGCAGAGATCAAAATCTAAAAACTAGTCAGGCTGAAATGTAAAAAATGCTATAAATGAGATGCAAAACTGACTGGATATAGTTACAATTAAGATTGAAGAAGCAGAGGAGAGAATAGGTGATATTGAAGATAACAATACCGAAAATAATAAAACTGAAAAAAAAAGAGAGAAAGTAGCTATTACATCATGAAGAGAGACTTAAGGAGCTCAGGAATTCCATAAAACAAAGTAACATCCATATCATAGGAGTCTCAGAAGAACAGTTGGAAAACGGAGCAGAAGGTTTATTTGAACAAATTATAGCTGATGACTTCCCTAATCTGGGGAAGGAAACAAGCATTCAAGTCCAAGAGACATCAACAAAATCAACAAAATCAACAAAATCAACAAAATGGGTCAAAATCATGACATATCATAGTGAATGTGCAAAATTCAAAGATAAAGAGAGATTTCTGAAAGTAGCTAAGGATAAAAGGTCCTTAACCTACAAGGGTAGACACAAGGTTAGCAGCAGACCTGTCCACTGCTACTTGGAAGGTCAGAAGGGATTGTCAGGGACTATTCAACATAGTGAATGGGAAAAATATTCAGCCAATAATTGTTTATCCAGTAAGACTATCATTCAGAATGGAAGGAGAGATAAAGAGTTTCCCAGACAAACAAAAACTAAAGGAGCTCATGGAAACTAAACCAGCCCTACAAGAAATTTTAAGGGGGACACTTTTAGTGGAAAAAAAAAAGGACCAAAGCAACAAAGACTGGAAAGGACCAGAGCACATCAACAGAAACACCAACTCTACAGGTAACACAACAGCACTAAATTCATACATTTCAATAATCACTCTGAATGTAAATGGACTAAATTATTCAATTAAAAGACATAGGGTACAAGAATGGAATTTTAAAAAAATCCATCTAAATGCTACCTTTAGACCTAAAGACATCTGCACATTGAAAGTAAGGGGATGGAGAAACATCTATCATGCTAATGGACATCAAAAGAAAGCCAGAGAAACCATACATTTATCACACAAGCTAGATTTTATTTATTTATTTATTTATTTTTTTTTTTACTTTTTAACGTTTTTTATTTATTTTTGAGACAGGGAGAGACAGAACATGAATGGGGGAGGGTCAGAGAGAGGGAGACACAGAATCTGAAACAGGCTCCAGGCTCTGAGCTGTCAGCACAGAGCCCGACACGGGACTCGAACTCACGGACCGTGAGATCATGACCTGAGCCAAAGTCGGCCGCTTAACCGACTGAGCCACCCAGGCGCCCCACACAAGCTAGATTTTAAAACAAAGACTCTAATGAGAGATTAAAGGGCATTATAACATAATTAGGGAGTTTATCCATCAAGATGATCTAGCAATTATAAATATTTATGCCCCCAACTTGTTATCCATAAATATATAAATCAATAATAAAAATAGAGAAACTCATTGATAATAGCACAATAATAGTAGGGGACTTTAAATACCCCACTTACAACAATGGACAGATCACCTAAGCAGAAAATCAACAAAGAAACAATGGTTTTGAATGAAACACTGGACCAGATGGACTTCACAGATATATTCCAAACATTTCATCCTAAAGGAGCAAAATACATTTTTCTCAAGTGTACATGAAACATTCACTAGAATAAATCACATACTGGGTCACAAATCAACCCTCAACAAGTACAAAAAGATCAAGATCATACCATGCATATTTTCAGATCACAGTGCTATGAAACTTGAAGTCAATCACAGGAAAAAAATTTGAAAACCCTCAAATAAATGGAAGTTAAAGAACATTCTACTAAAGAATGAATGGGTAAACCAGTAAATAAAAGAAGAAATTAAAAAAAAAATACATGGAAGCAAATGGAAATGAAAACAAGAGTCCAAAACCTTTGGGATGTAACAAAGTTAGTCCTAAGAAGGAAGTATATTGCAATTCAAGCCTATCTCAAGAAGCAAGATAGGTCCCAAATACACAATATAACCTTACACCTAAAAGAGCTGGAAAAGGAATAGCAAATAAAGCCTAAAGCCAGCAGAAGAAGAGAAATAATAAAGATTAGAGCAGAAGTAAATAATATAGAAACAGCAACAACAAAAATCAATAGAACAGATCAACAGAACTAAGGTCTGGTTCTTTTAAAGAATAAGCAACATTGATAAACCACTAGTCAGACATATCAAAAAGAACAGAGAAAGGACCCAAATAGATAAAGTCACAAATGAAAGTGGAAATATCACAACCAGCACCACAAAAAATAAAATATAAGGGAAAGTATGAAAAATTATATGCCAACAAACTGGACAATCTGGAAGAAATGGACAAATTCCTAGAAACTCATGCACTACCAAAATTGAAATGGGAAGAAATGGAAAATTTGAACAGAGCCACAAACAGCAAAGAAACTGAATCAGTAATCAAAAATCTCCCAATAAACAAGAGTCCTGGGCCAGATGGCTTTCCAGGTGCACTCTACCAGATATTTAAAGAAGAGTTAATACCTATTCATCTCAAACTGTTCCTAAAAATAGAAATGAAGGTTAACTTTCAAACTCATTCTATAAGACCAGCATTACCTTATTTCAAAACCAGACAAAGAACCCACTAAAAAGGAGAATTATAGGCCAATGTCCATGATGAACATAGATGCAAAAATTCTCAACAAGATACTAGCAAATCGAATTCAACAGTACATTAAAAGGATTATTCACCATGATCAAGTTGGATTTATTCCTGGGCTGCAGGGCTGGTTGATATTTGTAATTAAATCAATGTGATACACCACATTAGTAAAAGAAAGGATAAGAACCTTATGATCTTGTCAATAAATGCAGAAAAGACATTTGACAAAATACAGTATCCATTCTTGTTTAAAAATCTTTTAACACTTATTTATTACTGAGAGACAGAGCATGAGCATGGGAGGGGCAGAGAGAGAGGGAGACACAGAATCTGAAGCAGGCTCCAGGCTCCAGGCTCCAAGCTGTCAGCATAGAGCCCGATGTGGGGCTCGAACTCACAAACCACGAGATCATGACCTGAGCTGAAGTTGGCCACTTAACCGACTGAGCCACCCAGGCACCCCTGCAGTATCCATTCTTGATAAAACTCCTCAACAAAGTAGGGATAGATGGAACATACCTAAACATCATAAATGGCATACATGAAATACCCACAGCTACTATCATCCTCAGTGGGGAAAAGCTAAGAGCCTTTTCCCTACAATCAGGAGCAAGACAAGTATGTCCACTCTCCCTATTACTATTTAACATAGTATTGCAAGTCTTAGCCTCAGCAATCAGACAACAAAATGAAATGAAGGGCATACAAATCAGCAAGGAAGAAGTAAAGCTCTCACAATTTGCAGATGACATGATAAAAAAAAAAACCCAAGACTCCACCCAAAAATTGCTAGAACTAATACATGAATTCAGCAAAGTTGCAAGATATAAAATCAATGTGCAGAAATTGGTTGCATTTCTACACCAATAATGAAGCAGCAGAAAAAGAAATCAAAGAATCAATCCCATTTGTAATTGCACCAAAACCCATAAGATACCTATGAATACACCTAACTAAAGAGGTAAAAGATCTTCACTCTAAAATCTGTGGAACACTTAATTAAAGAAATTGAAAAGGACACATAGAAATGGAAAAACATTCCATGCTCATGGATTAGAAGAACAAACATTGTTAAACTTTGCTAACCAAAGCAATCTACACATTTAATGCAATCCCTATCAAAAGGCCACCAGCATTTTTCACAGAGCTAGAACAAAAATCCTAAGATTTGTTTGGAACCACAAAAGACCTCAAATATACAAAGCAATCCTGAAAAAGAAAAACAAAGCTGGAGGCATCACAATTCCAGTTTTCAAACTATATTACAATCTGGTAGTCATTAAGACAGTATAGTACTGGCACAAAAACAGATACATAGATCAGTGGAACAGAATAGAAAACCCAGAAATGGACCCACAATTATCAACTCATTTTTAACAAAGAATATCCAATCGAAAAAAGACAATCTCTTCAACAAATGGTGTTGAGAAAAGTAGACAACAACTTCCAGAAAAATGAAATTGGATCACTTTCTTACACCAGACACAAAAATAAATTCAAACTGGATGAAAGACCTATGTGTGAGAAAGGAAACCATCAAAATCCTAGAGAACACAGGCCCAACCTCTTCGACCTCGGCCAGAAGAACTCTTACTAGAAAAGTTGCCAAAGGCAAGAGAAACAAAAGCAACTGTGAACTATTGGGACTTCATCAAGATAAAAAGCTTCTACACAGCAAAGGACACATTAAACAAAACTAAAAAAGCAGCCTAAGGAATGGGAGAAGATATTTGCAAATGACTTACCTGTTAGAGTTAGTATCCAAAATCTATAAAGACATTATCAAACTCAACACCCCCAAAACTAATAAACCAGTTAGGAAATGGGCAAAAGATATGAATAGACATTTTTGCAAAGAAGATCCAGATGGCTAACAGACATGAAAAGATGCTCAACATCAGTCACCATCAGGGAAATACAAATCAAACCATCATGAGATACCACTTCATACCTCTCAGAATGGCTAAAAATAATAACACAAGAAAAAATAGGTGTTGGCAAGGATGTGGAAAAAGGGGAACTTTTTTGCACTATTGGTGGGAATGCACACTGGTGCAGTCACTAAGGAGAACAGTATGGAGATTATTCAAAAAACTAAAAATAGAACTACCCTATCATCCAGCAGTTGCACTATTCAGTGTTTACACAAAGAAAACAAAAATACGGATTCTAAGGGGTACATGTATCCCAATGTTTATAGCAGCATTGTCAGCAATAGCCAAACTATGGGGAGAACCCAAATGCCCATTGACTGATGAATGGATAAAGAAGATGTGGTATATATATATATATACACACACACACACACACACACACACACACACATACACACACACATATACATATATATCCATATTCAGCTATACAATAGAATATTACTCAGCCATCAAAAGGAATGAAGTCATGCCATTTGCAATGACTTGGCTGGAGCTAGAATGTATTATGCTAAGCAAAATCAATCAATCAGAGAAAGACAAATACCATATGATTTCACTCATATATGGAATTTAAGAAACAAAACAAATAAACATATGGGAAGGGAGGGTGGAAAGAGAAGAGAGGGAAATGAACCACAAGAGACTCTTAACAATAGAGAAGATACCAAGGATTGATGGAGGGAAGAGGGTGGGGGATGCGCTAGATGGGTGATCGGTATTAAGGAGGACATTTATGATGAGCACTAGATGTGGTATGCAAGTGATGAATCACTGAATTCTACTCCTGAAACCAATATTGTATATTAAATAACTAAAATTTAAATTAAAAGAACAACAATAAAGAAAAAGACAGAAGGAGCTTTTACTATATTTACATCCAACAGAACTTCACGAAGAACAATCCTTATTGCACAATCAGGTCCCTTGGTGGGCGAAGCATTTCACGTGGTGGAGTGGATTGGAAGGATTAGGACTGTATGGGGCATCAGTTCTTCCTGAGGGTAGCTTGGGGCTCCTCTAGCTCCCCCGCCCCCAACTTCCACGAGTTTATCTGTGTTTTTGTGTCAGTACCATACTGTTTTGATTACTACAGCTTTATAATATAACTTGAAGTTCAGAATTGTGATGCCTCCAGTTTTGCTTTTCTCTTTGAAGATTGCTTTGGCCATTCAGGGTCTTTGTGGTTCCATGCAAATTTCAGGATGGTTTGTTCTACTTCTGTGAAGAATACTCTGGTATTAATAGGAATTGCATTAAATATGTAGATTGCTTTGGGTAGTGCAGACATTTTAAATGTTTGGTAGAATTCACCTGTGAAGCCATCTGGTCCTGGACTTCTGTTTGTTGGGATTTTTTTTTTTTATTACTGTTTCAGTGTCTTTGGCAGTTTAAATTTTGGTCTGTTCAAATTTTCTATTTCTTACTGTTTCAGTTTTGAAAGTTCATATGTTTCTATGAATTTATCCATTTCTTCTAGTTTGTCCAATTTGTTGGCATTTAGTTTTTCAGAATACTCCTTATAATTGTTTGTATTTCTGTCATTTTGATTGCTATTTCTTTTCTCTCATTGCGATTTTATTTATTTGCTTTGTTTCTCTTTTTTTCTTGATAAGTCTGACTAGAGGTTTACTGATTTTATTGATTTTTTCAAAGAACAAGTTCCTGGTTTTATTGATTTGTTGTATTGATTTTTTAGTTTCTATATCTTTTATTTCTGCTCTAATCTTTATTATTTCCTTCTTTCTGCTTGTTTTGGGTTTTGTTTGTTGTTCATGCTCTATCTCCTTTTGGTGTGAGATTCAGTTGTTTATTTGAGATGTTTCTTGCTTCCTGAGGTAGGCCTGTACTGCTATTACTTCCCTCTTAGGACCACTTTTGCTGCATTCCAAAGGTTTTGGACCACTGTGCTTTTATTTTCATTTGTTTCCATGTATTTTTTAATTTTTTTCTTTATTTCTTGGTTGATTGATTTATTGTTTAGTAACATGTTATTTAGCTTCCATGTATTTGTAGTCTTAACAGATTTATTTCTTGATTTCTAGTTTCATAGCATTGTGATCAGAAAAGGTACAGAGTAGGACTTTGATCTTCTAGAATTTGTTGATGCTTCTTTTGTGGCCTAATATGTGATCTGGAGAATGTTGCATGTGCACTTGAAAGGAATGTGTATTCTGCTGTTTTAGGATGGACTGTTCTGAATATATGTTAAATCCATCTGGCCCAGTATGCAATTCAGTCATTGTTTCCTTGTTGATTTTCTGTTTAGATGATCTGCCCATTGATATAAGTGGGTGTTAACATCCCACACTGTTATGGTATTATTATCAATTAGTTCCTTCATGTTTGCTATTAGCCTTATTATGTATTTGGGTATTTCCATGTTGGGTGCATAAATACTTGCAATTGTTAGATATTCTTGCTGGATTGTCCCCTTTATTATGATATAGTGTCTTTCTTCACCTCTTGTTACATTCTTGGTTTCAAAATCTAGTTTGTCTGATATAAGTATTGCTACTCTGGATTTCTTTTGATATCTATTTGCATGGTAAATGTTTCTCCATCCCCTCCTTTCAATCTGCAGGTGTCCTTAGGTCTGAAATGAGTCAGTCAACTGTAGGCAGCATATCGATGGATCTTGTTTTTTGTTTTGATTTGTTTTGTTTGTTTAATCTATTGTGTTACTCTATACCTTTTGATTGGAGCATTTATTCCATCAACATTCAAAATATTGTTGATAGATATGTATTTATTGCCATTTTATGACTTGTTATGTGGTTGTTTCTAAAGATTTTCTCCAATCCTGTGTTGTCTTTCTCTCTTTCAGGGTTTACTGGTTTTCTTTAGTGATATATCTGCATTTATTTATCTTTATTTTTCTCATATTTGTTAGTGGTTTTTCATTTGCGTTTACCATTAGGTGTGTGTATATCATCTTCTGCTTACAGCAGTCTGTATTAAGTTGATAGTCATGTAGGTTTGAACCCATTCTTTTCTCCTCTCCTCCCCACGTTTTAAGTATATGGTATCATATTTTACATCCTTTTTTTTGTGAGTTCCCTGACATATTTTTTATAGAAAAAAATATTTTTACTATTTTTGTGTTTCCTAGTTTCATACTGTCATGTTTGGCTTTTTTTTTTTTTTCATCCAAAAAATCCCTTTTAATATTTCTTGCAGGGCTGGTTTAGTGGTCATGAACTCCTTCAGTTTTTGCTTGTCTGGAAACTCTTTATCTCTCCTATTCTGAATGATAGCTTTGCTAGATAGAATATTCTTGACTGCAGATTTTTGCCATTCAGAACTTTGAATATATGATGCCACTCCCTCTGGCTTGGAAAATTTCTGCTAAAAAATCCCCTGACATCCTACTGGGATTTCCCTTGTATAGTACTATCTTCTTATGTCTTTCTGCTCTTAAAGTTTTTTTCTTTGTTGCTATATTTTGCCAATTTAATTGCAAAATGTCTTGATGTGTATCTGTTTTTGTTGATTTTGATGGAGATTCTCTGTGCCTCCTGGATCCGGATGTCTGTTTCCTTCTCCAAATTAGGGAAGTTTTCAGCTATTATTTCTTCAAATAAAATTTCTGCCACCTTTTCTTTCTCTTTTTCTTCTGTGATTCCTATCAAATGTTATTACATTTGATGCAGTCACTGACTTCCTAAAAGCTACTCTCTTCAGTTTCACTTGATCACTTTTCGGAGGGGAAGATGGTGGCGTAGGAGGATGCTGGGCTCACCGCGTGTCCTGCCGATCACTTAGATTCCACCTACACCTGCCTAAATAACCCAGAAAACTGCCAGAAGACTAGAAGAACGGATTCTCTGGAGCCAAACACAGACGAGAGGCTCACGGAAGAGGGTAGGAAGGGCGGAGAGGTGGTGTGTACTACACGGACTGGTGGGAGGGAGCCGGGGCGGAGGGGCAGCCCGCCGGCCAAGCAGAGACCCCGAGTCTGGCTTGCAAAAGCAGAGAGGCTGTGTGTGTTCAGACAGCGAGCAGGACTTAACATCTTGAAGGTTATAAGTTAACAGCTCTGCTCAGAGAGCGGGAAGGCTGGAGGACAACGGGAGGGAGAGTTGTTGAGGCCTGGGATGACAGAGCTCAGCTTGGCGGGGAACAAAGGCACTCTCCAGCGCCATCTCCCTCACGCATCCTCCAGCCAAAATCCCAAAGGGAACCAGTTCCTGCCAGGGAACTTGCTTGCACGCACAAACACCCAACGCTGTGCTTCTGTGGATCAATCCCTCCGGCGATGGGTCTGACTCCCTCCCGGTGTTGCAGGGCCCCTCCCAAAGCGGATCACCAAGGATAAGTGAGCTGACCCTGCCCCTCCTGTCCCTGTGCACCTTGCCTATCCACTCCAGCTAATACACCAGATCCCCAGCATCACAAGCCTGGCAGTGTGCAAGTAGCCCAGATGGGCCACGCCAACCCACAGTGAATCCCGCCCCTAGGAGAGGGGAAGAGAAGGTACACACCAGTCTGATTGTGGCCCCAGCGGTGGGCTGGGGGCAGACATCAGGTCTGACTGTGGCCCCACCCACCAATGCAAGTTATTCAAGACAGCACAGGGGAAGTGCCCTGCAGTTCTTTCCAAAATGACGAAATGGAAGAATTCCCCTCAAAAGAATCTCCAGGAAATAACAACAGCTAACGAACTGATCAAAAAGGATTTAAACAATATAACAGAAAGTGAATTGAAAATAATAGTCATAAAATTAATCGCTGGGCTTGAAAACAGTATAAAGGACAGCAGAGAATTTATTGCTACAGAGATCAAGGGACTAAGGAACAGTCAGGAGGAGCTAAAAAATGCTATAAACGAGCTGTAAAATAAAATGGAAATGACCACAGCTCAGATTGAAGAGGCAGAGGAGAGAATAGGTGAACTAGAAGATAAAATTATGGAAAAAGAGGAAGCTGAGAAAAAGAGAGATAAAAAAATCCAGGAGTATGAGGGGAAAATTAGAGAACTAAGTGATGCACTAAAGAGAAATAATCTACGCATAATTGGTATTCCAGAGGAGGTAGAGAGAGGGAAAGGTGCTGAAGGTGTACTTGAAGAAATAATAGCTGAGAACTTCCATGATCTGGGGAAGGAAAAAGGCATTGAAATCCAAGAGGCAAAGAGAACTCCCTTCAGACATAACTTGAATCAATCTTCTGCATGACATATCATAGTGAAACTGGCAAAATACAAGGATAAAGAGAAAATTCTGAAAGCAGCTAGGGATAAACACGCTCTAAGATATAAGACTCGTGCCGGATCTCTCTACTGAAACTTGGCAGGCCAGAAAGGAATGGCAGGAGATCTTCAATGTGATGAACAGAAAAATTATGTAGCCGAGAATCCTTTATCCAGCAAGTCTGTCATTTAGAATAGAAGGAGAGATAAAGGTGTTCCCAAACAAAAACTGAAGGAATTTGTCACCACTAAACCAGCCCTACAAGAGATCCTAAGGGGGATTCTGTGAGACAAAGTACCAGAGACATCGCTACAAGCATGAAACCTACAGACATCACAATGACTCTAAACCCATATCTTTCTATAATAACACTGAACGTAAATGTACTAAATGAGCCAACCAAAACACATAGGGTATCAGAATGGATAAAAAAACAAGACCCATCTATTTGCTCTCTACAAGAGACTCATTTTAGACTTGAGGACACCTTCAGATTGAAAGTGAGGGGATGGAGAACTATTTATCATGCTACTGGAAGTCAAAAGAAAGCTGGAGTAGCCATACTTATATCAGACAAACTAGACTTTAAATTAAAGGTTGTAACAAGAGATGAAGAAGGGAATTATATAATAATCACAGGGTCTATCCATCAGGAAGAGCTAACAATTATACATGTCTATGCGCCGAATACAGGAGCCCCCAAATATATAAAACAATTACTCACCAACATAAGCAACCTTATTGATAAGAATGTGGTAATTGCAGGGGACTTTAACACCCCACTTACAAAAATGGGTAGATCATCTAGACACACGGTCAATAAAGAAACAAGGGCCCTGAATGATACTTTGGATCAGATGGACTTGACAGATATATTTAGAACTCTGCATCCCAAAGCAGCAGAATATACTTTCTTCTCGAGTGCACATGGAACATTCTCCAAGATAGATCACATACTGAGTCACAAACCAGCCCTTCATAACTATACAAGAGTTGAGATCATACCACTTGATTACTTTCCATTGCTCTGTTTTTGAGTCATTACTTGGTTCCTCTGCTTTTCCAAGCCTGCTGTTCATTGCATCAAGCTTTTGTCTAATCTCGTTTATTGCATTCTTGATCTCTGACTGGGTCTTCTTTATGTCTTTATTTATGTCTGATGTCTTCCACTATTTTCTCAAGTCCAGTGAGTATCCTTATGATCACTACTTTAAATTCTGTTTCAGGCATGTTACTCATCTCGGTTTAACCTTGATCTCAGGCTGTGACCTTATACTGTTTTTCATTTGGGATAGACTTCTCTGTCTTCTCTTTTTTTCTATGCCTCTGTGCCTGTTTCTCTGTGTTAGGAATGTCAGCTATATCTCCTCTTTGTGAGGGTAATGGCCTTATGTAGAAGAGGTCCTATACTACCCTGCTATGTGGTGTCCTCTGTTCCTCAGGGCCTGGTGTTTCTGGGAGTGTCTCCAATGTATGCTGCATGTGTCTGTTCTTTTGTCCTGGCTGCTTTATCCTTCAGACTAGTTGCCTGCAGTGGCTTTCTTTGCCTGCTATGGGCAGTGTTTGATCCCTGGCCTGAATGTGCCATGTTTTAACTAGGTGTGCTCTGGTCTGTTTGTTAATCAACATCTGTCATTGTCATTGGAACTGAAGCTCCACAAATCTTTTGAGTCAAGAGAGGTGGTGTTGGCAGGAGTTTGTGCCTATCTTCTTGGGGAGAGGGGCCACCTCTCTGGTACTGAGGAAGGGCTGTTCCACCAGGGCCTAGGGGAGGCAGGACTTGGTATAAGTAAGGCAGGTAGTTAGTGTTTGCTCTGTTGCCACAGATGGCTTTGCTGATTGCCACAGGTGGCTCTGTGCTTATGCTGAGGTGTCAGGGAAGGAAATAGCACCAGCCGGTTCCTTTGTTCTAGAGGGGTCTCTCTGGGAACACTGTCTCTCTGGGACAGCTCCAAGGTAAGCAAATAACCTCCTCACTGTGTGCCCCAGGCGATCTCTAGATTGCTGTTTCCACACACTGTATGCCTGCTGGTTGTTTGCCTGACTTCTTTCCAAGAGCAACACAATGCCCTCTGGGCTCTATCTGTGCCAAGCCCTTTGACCTTTAGAACTATAGGTTTTAAGCCCTGCTAATTGCCAGAAGTCACAAAACTTGGCCCCTTTTGCTTTCCAAGACAATTGCTGTGGAGAATTGTCCACCCCATAAGCTCTTCAGTGTGTTTGTCTCTTGCTCTTCTTCATGACCTTGGCTCTCTCCTAACCACAGCAACCACAATCCATTTCTCTTCCAAACCAAGTCTCTGCACTTCCCACCTTCTTTGATGTGGCCTCTTCTCTTGTGGGACCCAAGGAATTTAACAAAAATCCCCTACCCCTGAACAAGCAGAGCAAGACTAACTCTATTTTGCGCTACACCCACCATCTCATGTATAACTCCCACCCTAGTCAAGCCCCTGAGCACACCCTTACTGGAAACCAGCTCATATAGGAATGTGGAACCCCTAACCGCCAAAGAATGTAAACCCCGCCTTTTGCCCACCAAACTTGTGCGCCAATTCTTAAACCCCGCCTTTTGCCCGCCAAACTTGCGCGCCAATTCTGACCAGAGTGATAGGCTAGTTCAAACAATTACTATAGGGTAAATTGTAATTCAATTGGTCACCTGCGTGTGGACTGACATGAGTATGCAGCTTTCTGTGTGTTACAATCTCATTGGCCACTGGCCCCTATAAAATTGCTACGCCTCTTAACCTAGGGGTACAAGTCCCTGCTCCACTGTGTCGGGTATACTTGGGCCCAAGCTCGAGCTTGCAAATAAACCCTCGTGCGTTTGCATCAGTATTGGCTCCTTGGTGGTCTCTCGGATTCGAAATCGGGGGCATTACACTCTACCTTCAGTTGTGGAGTTTGTCTTATCAGACTTCAGGTTGCTTTCTGGGACATTTAGGATGATTTGATAGTTATCTTGTTGTATTCATGGGACTTTACTGTCATGTTCCCCTCCTCTTGTCTACACAATATGTTTTAAAAAATAATAATTCTCAAGCCTCAATGTCTGCTACTCTGGCATATTTACTATCTGGGGCTATTGACACAGGAAAAAGAGCAAACACAAGAAAATTATGCTGCTTTTTTTCTGCCTCTTTTTCTTAAACATAGATGAAATTCCCCTATTAAAGATATCCTGCCTGAACCAGAGAAAAGTAACATTCAAAGATAAGAATTTGAGACTGAGTGAATTCTATACACACAGACTTTGTCAAAATCATTTTCTTCCTTTGGCCTTTCCACATAGTCACTTCCTTACAATCACCTTTCTTTGTTCAATCTAATATAAAAGTAAGTGGGTTTTCTCTCTTAAACCACCATGACGAGTTTTGGGGGGATAGTGGGTTTCATGGAGTAGGGATCCAGTGACCAAGAAAGAATTCTTGAAGACATCTTTGGTGCCAAAAGGTGATTTTATTAAAGCATGGGTACAGGACCCATGGACAGAAAGAGCTGCCCTGGGACCATGAGGAAAGACTGGTTGTAAACCATGGAGTTGGGGGAGGTAAAGTCCAGGGGAAGTTTCTAATGAGGTTTTCATATGCTAAAGACTCACAGGATACTGGAGGCCTAGCTATTGTCAAGTTAAGATTGTTTTCCCTCTAGCAAAGCATTAACATTAAGACATTAGGGAGTTCCTGGAGAAATGCTGTACTCTGCCAGCCTCAAATATTTGCCAATGGGCTACAGGTTATAAGGAAATTTAATTTTATCTGCCATTTCCTTCTGCCTTTGTTTCCCACATCAAACTATATATTAGAGAGGACTGCAAAAATCTCTAATATTTGCTTTAGAAAATATAGTTATTTTTCTTAAAATATTATTTATGTTACCATGTAATGATTTGTTCCTTTTTATTTTTAAATAAAATAATAAATGTGTTTAAAATAAAAGAAGTGGGTTTTGCCATTTCTTTAGGTCTTCATTCTGTATGAAGCCTCCATGTCATGTAAAACTTTGCATTAAATAAATTTCTATACATTTCTCTTGTTGATCTGTTTTATGGCAATTTAATTTAATTTTCAGGCCCAGGTGGAAAGAATCATAAGAGAGTAAAGGTAAAAGTTTGTTTCCCCTATAGATCTTACTCCTGGGATGTTATATATTAGTTAACTATATCTTATACAGTTCTCTTTTGAACCATAAGGTAAAACTTATTATCTCTATATTCTCTCAACATTTATTATTTATCTGTATGTCTTAGATCATACGCATACAAATGAATTCCCTCCTACTTAGTTAGATATCATTTATGCAACATCATTTTAAGTATACACCAAGTGCAAGATACAGTGTTAACTCACTCATGAGGGGACATATCTGAATATGGTGAAGTATAAGGGCTTTGGAGTCAGGCACACTTGAGTTCAAACTCCACCTTCTACCAATTACTAGCTGTGAGGATGAATTTTCTAATAAAGCAATTAGTAAATTTACTAATAAAGTGAATTTATAAATTCACTAATAAAGCACAGATTTCCACTCTGTGACTTCTTTTCTCATTCTCTTAACAATCTCTTTTGAAGAGCAGAGGTTTTAAGTTTTGATAAAATCCAATTTATTAACTCGTCCTTATATGGATCATGTTTTTGGTGTCATATCTAAGAAATCTTTGCCTAACCCAAGGTCACAAAAAATTTTTTGTTGTTTATTTCTAGAAGTTTTATTGTGTTGGTTTTATATTTAGGTCTATGACCCATTTCGAGTTAACTTTTGTGTATAGATTGAATTCAAAATTTTTGCATATGGCTATCTAATTGTTCCATCATTGTTTGTTAAAAAAGACTATCCTCTCTTCACTGAATTACCTCTGCATATTTGTCAAAAATCAGTTTTGAATATAGGTGAGTCTATTTTTCCCAACCCATGGACAGGGCATATCCCACCATTAAATTAGATCTTCCTTAATTTCCCTCAGTGAAGTTTGAAGTTTTCAATGTATAGATTTTTCACATATTTTCTTTAATTTATCCCTAAGAGTTTCATATTTTTGATGCCATTGTAAATAATTTATATGTATTTTTAAAGTAGGCTCCACATAGAGCATACAGCCCAAAGTGGGGCTTGAATTCACAACCCTGAGATCAAAAACTGGGCTGCAATCAAGAGTCAAATGCTTAACTAACTGAGCCAACCATGCACCCTGTGAATAGTATTTTTCTTTTTAAGTTTCAATTTCTTATTGTTTGTTCCTCCTGTATAGAAATACAAATAATTCTTTACTGTAACTCTATGGGTATATAATTCACACATCATAACATTTATCCTTTTAAATGTACAATTTATTGGTGTTTAGTATATTCATAAATTGTACAACCATCACCATAAATATTAAAATATTGCATCACCCAGAAAAGAAACTCATTACCAATCATTCAACGTTCCCCTCTTCAATCAGACTCTAATGACCAGTAATCTAATTTCTATCTTATTGACTTGCTTGTTTTGGTTATTTCATCCTCTAATTTATGAGATATCATTCTCATATTTCCCATTAATTATTTAGATATGTTTTCCTTTAGTCACTGACCATACTTATAATAACTGATTTAAAGTCTTAGTTTAATAAGTTCAATATCTGAACATCTTCAAGGACAGTTTTTATTGGTTACTACCCCCTGTCCCCCATGTTCATGTTTTCTGTCTGTGTGCATGTCTTATAATTTTTTGGTGAAAAATGGACATTTTATATAACGTGAAGGGGAAATTTTGGAAATCAGATTCATCACTCCTTCCTCTAGTTTATTGTTGTTTGTTCTTGTCATTATTTTTGCTGTTTGTGACTTTCCTGGACTAGTTCTCTTAAATCTGTATTCTTTGTCATATATAGACACTTAAGTCTCTGTTAGGTAGGCTTAGTGGTCACCTAAAATTGGACAGATACATTGAATAAATAAATTTCCAAGCATTTGCTGAGAAGCACTGTGTGTGTGTTGTGTTTATTTTTAATACTGTAGCAAGTGATTTACAATTCTTCCTTAATTCCCCCTTTCTGCTTTCACAAAAGCTGAAGGTCAACCAGAGGTGAGAGATTAAGACCTTCTCAACTTTTTCCTGGTCATGTGTCTGGCCCTGAGCCTATGCATGATCTAGATTTCTAGGACTATCAGCTTTTCAAAGCTCCCCATAGACATCTTATTCCTCAGATTTTCTTTTCATGTTTTTTTGGTCATCCCCTTATAAGCCCCAACAGAATCATCACTTCACGCCGTTGTAATGTTCAGCAATTACCACTGATTTTTTCTGGCCAACACCCTACTGATAGAGCTGTCCTCACAGAGCAAGCTCTGAGTCAGCTCAAATAAAGAGAAGCCCTGAAAATAGACCCTTTCAAGGAGCTGCCAGACAAGAGTGACAAACCTTTTGAGGTAAGTCTGTTGGAGAAGTCTAAACTTATTGCTCCCCCTACACTGACAGAGGCTTTTGGTTTTCACTGTAGTTGTGAGACTCTTGGTTTTCAAGGTTATGGACAAGGGAAATGGAGAGGAAAATAGGACAAGTTAAAATACCAAAAGCTCACCATTTTTACAATTCAGATGGCTTTGTTGAATAAATGCTCTTCCAAGTTAATTGGTTAATTGCCAATTGGCCAATTGGCCAATTGGTTAATTGCCAGAGTTGTAGGGGGGTGGGGGGAAGGATTTTGGTTATTCATAATGGCTAGTGTTCTCATTGTTATTATGGAGGATCAGACTTTTGGAGGCCTTTATCATTCTGGAAGTACTTCCAAAACAATGTTTTTTATATATAGATCTTTCATCTTATAACCTTGCTGAATTCACTTATTAGTAGTAGTAGCTTTTTTGTAGATTTAATTGGTCCAAAATGTGGAAAAATGAATTTTGGCTTCTGGCAGATCTTATTAAGTGTTCCAGTAAACTGAGAGACAAAAAATTGTGGAAGACATTACCTGGGCTCAAAAGCAAGTACCAGGGTTCCTCTTCTGGTTTCCATCCAACTTATGTGGAATTCACATGGACATTTCCTGTCAGGAAATAAGTATTCCATTGTTTCTGTTTTATGTACAAGTGGCTATGGGAAGCAATGTGAGGTCTTAATGTTCTGGCTAGAAAAGAAATCTCAGAGTCTATCTTGCAGACAACTCTTCCTACAGACATGCAGAGAATGTAAGTTCCATGACTTGGGTTTGGACTTAGAATGTCCACACTATAGCCCGAATCTTTATCCATTTTCTCCATTCTATCATTTGTATGAAAGTCCTGGTTTTTAAGACTTTACAGTGATTCTTCCTGGTTAATTTATTAGTCATTAATTCTTAACAGAAGGCATTTTCTTTCAATTTGCTTATAGACATTCATAAGCATTTATGAATTTATTTATGTATTTTTTTGTGGGGGGGGGAACTCTGGAGGAGAGGATGAGGGGGTCTTGTGGTGACACTGCTGGGGAGCTTTCCTAAGCTAAAAAAAATCAGTTATTAATATTTATTTGAATCAATTGTCTAATTTTTAGTCATCCAAAGTCCTGAAGGTTAGAGAGGCACAGGGCCAAGTTTTGAATTTGTGATACCCACATGTGTGTTGACAGAAGAAAACTTTAGACACAGAATTAAAATACAGATCTTTCAATTCACCTTTATATCATAAGGCTTTCCTTGCTCCATTCAAAACTTCAAAAGAACCTATGAGATGAGAACTGCCAGCAAGCTGGAGGAGGGAACAAGTCTCTCTGAGAACAGACAAGACAAAGTAAGACACAGGCTCATGACTGGTCTTTTTGCATGGTATAGCTTGTCTCTTTCCTCAAGGTATCATTGATAGAGGACACGATGGGTCAGGGCTTTGAATATTGAAATCATTATGTAAGCAGCAAACTGATGAAGTTCAATCTGTTTATGTTCAGAACATGCAGCAGTTCACATGCATAATGATATTTAATGGTTCTGATTTTGACAAGATTTGTAACTTGTTCTTCAAATAGGTAATGAGTGCTGACGATGTATACAAGAGAAAAATGAGGCCTATTCAAACACAATACAGAAAGAATACATGTTTTTCTCCACTATGGATTTATATTAGTAAGACCTGCCTAAGAAGCCCATAAGGCTGAGACTTACAAGCACATATTCTCCCAAAAAGCATCGCATCTTCTAGTCTGTGTTTAGTTTATTTGGTTGTCTGGATATCATATATCTACAGTGAAAGCAGATGAATGTGTCAGATGTTTTTCCCTTTTTACTAGCTGATCAGGATCTTCAGTTCATGGCTGATTGGCCGTCATGTCATAGATGTTAGTCAGCCACATGCAGTGTTTTCAGTCTTTGGAACACAAATCCACACCCACACAGATCTGGGGCTTTACATCTTTGGGATATTGTTTCCTCACTCAGTAATCAGGGAGTTCAGAGTTCAGGGCTTTAGGCTTCAAAACCACCAGAGACTGAGAGGGCTGTAGATTACTCTCAACTGACATGGCATCCCTGAGACTAGTCTGCGTTTGGATGCACCAAGCCAGTGAAGTCTGTAAGAAGCTCCGTTGGTTTCACAGTTTATCACTCACCTTTTACAGCCAGAAGCCAAGAGCAAAATGGGTATTAGACTGCCCAAAGATTCACTGTATTAAGTACTCAAGTGTCTTAAATGGAGTGAAGAAACTGCAGGTCATAATCTTCCCTTATCTCTACTAGTTTAATTTGTTTCTCTATACAGAATACATTTCATAGATAATTGCCTCTATTCTCTCTCCACAACCATTTTGAAAATACCATGCTTTCTTCTTATAACAGCTGATAAGTTATTAGTAATAAAGAATTCTGCCTTTTCATTCTTAACTAATTTGAAATGCAATATATTTGAATACTTTAACATTCACCCTCAAACTAATCTTCTTCAGAACCATATCCCAGAAAGTCCGAAGTAAATGGAACTTTTTGGTAAATCAGACTTTTTATTTAGGGCAGGACTTAGAGATATTTTAATCTCTTAGGGCATGAAAGAATTTATAAATTATTTTAAACCAATGAAGAGTAGTATTTATGTATTTTGAATGTTAGCAACATCACCTTTACTGGAATGGGGAAAAGAGAATACATTTTGAAAGAAATACAAGAAAATGCATCCACAGTCCCACCAATTGGAGTTAAGCATATTAACTTTTTAGCATATTTATTTGTTTTCCCCCCTCAGGTTACAAAAATGCACGTTATAAATGAACATACAAAAATTTCTTGAAAAATTAGAATGTTACTCCCATTTCCAAGTAAACTTTCATCTTCACCTTCACCTCTGTCATGATCCATATTGATTCAACCTCCAAGTACAGACAATTGCTTTATCAGAATGTTTCTATGCACTTTTATACACACCACACACACACATACACACACCCACACACACACACACACACAGAAAGTGTTTTTTTTTCTGAGTTTTTTTAAACATAAAATAGTTGTACACTTGATTTATCAGCTTACTTTTGTATTCAACATTATTTTTGAGGGCTCTCTGTATTGGTGAATACAGACAGAATAATTCACTCTTATAACAATTGAATGATAATCCATGGTATTTAATTTCATTATTTCCCTATTGCATTGTGAGGTTACTTTATTTTCTTTTCTGTAATAAAACATATGAAATGTTCACCTTTGTCTCTGTCTCCTTATCCAAATGTATTTCTTTAATCCGGAGACCTGAAAGTAGAATTGATGAGAGATTGGGTATGTACATTTTCACATTTAATACATACAACCAAATTGCTTGCAGAATGGTTGTAATGATTTTTACTCCCATCAGGGAAGTGTTGGGGAATGTGGATTTGTATACTCTCACCAATATTTAACACATTTGGATATTAAAACATTGCCTTTCCAGAAAGATGAAAAATAATTATCATTACTTTATTTTTTAATTTAAACTTAATTTAAATTTTAGTCAGTTAACATACTGCGCAATATTGGTTTTAGGAGTGGAATTCAGTGATTCATCACTTACATACAACACCCAGTACTCATCACAACAGGTGCCCTCCTCAGTCAGGTACCCATCACCCATCCAGCCCATCTCCTACCCAACTCCCTCCATCACTCCTCAGTATGTTCTCTATTGTTAAGAGTCTCTTGCTCATTTCCCTTTCTTCTCTTTCCAACTCCTCTTCCCATATCTTCATCTGATTTGTTTCTTAAATTTCACATATGAATGAAATCATATGGTATATGTCTTTCTCTGATTGACTTATTTAGCTTAGCATAATACATTCTAGCTCCATCCAAGTCATTGCAAATGGCAAGATTTCATTGTTTTTGATGGCTGAGTACATTGTGTGTGTGTGTGTGTGTGTGTGTGTGTGTGTGTATAATGGATACCTATAGTTATTTATAGTTAATTTGTATTCCCACCAACAGTGCAAGAGCATTCCCCTTTCTCTGCATCCTCACCCACACCTGTTGTTTCTTTTGTTGTTAATTTTAGCCATTCTGAGAAGTGTGAGGTGATATCTCACCATGGTTTTGATTTGTGTTTCCCTAATGGTGATTGATGTTGAGCATCCTTTTATGTGTCTGTTAGCTATCTGGATGTCTTCTTTGGAAGTGTCTACTTATGTCCTTGGCCCATTTCTTAATTGGGTTATTAGTTTTTTTCAAGTGTTGAGTTTGATATGTACTCATAGATTTTGGGTACTAACCCCTTATCAGATATGTCATTTGCAAATACCTTCTCCCATTCCTTAGGCTGACTTTTAGTTTTGTTGTTTCCTTCACTGCGCAGAAGCTTTTTATCTTGATGAGGTTCCAAAAATTCATTTTTCCTTTTGTTTCCCTTGCCTCCCGAGACATATCTAGTAAAAAGTTGTTCCAGCCAAGGTCAAAGAGGTAGCTGCCTGTGTTTCTATATCCACTCATCTATTGATGGGCACTTAGGCTGCTTCCATAATTTGGCTATAGCAAATAACATTGCACTAAGCATAGGGGTGCATATATCTTTTCCAATTAGTGTTTCTGTATTCTTTGAGTAAATACTCAGTAGTAGAAATATAGGATCATAGGGTAGTTCTATTTTTGACTTTTTGAAGAAACTCCGTACTGTTTTCCACAATGGCCATACCAGTTTGCATTCCCACCAACAGTGCATGAAGGTTCCTTTTTCTCCACATCCTTGTCAATACCTGTTGTTTCTTGTGGTTTTTTTTTTTTTTATTTTTTTATTTTAGCCATTCTGGCAGGGGTGAGGTGATATCTCATTGTGGTTTTGATTTGCATTTCCCTGGTGATGAGTGATGTTGAACATCTTTTCATGTGTCTGTTGGCCACCTGGATGTCTTCTTTGGAGAAAAGTGTTATAGCTTTTTCCCATTTTTAAGTAGATTATTTTTGGTGTTGAGCTGTATAAGTTCTTTCTTTCTTTCTTTATTTATTTATTTTATTTTTTTTTAAATTTTTTTTTCAACGTTTTTAATTTATTTTTGGGACAGAGAGAGACAGAGCATGAACGGGGGAGGGGCAGAGAGAGAGGGAGACACAGAATCGGAAGCAGGCTCCAGGCTCCGAGCCATCAGCCCAGAGCCCGACGCGGGGCTCGAACTCATGGACCGCGAGATCGTGACCTGGCTGAAGTCGGACGCTCAACCGACTGCGCCACCCGGGCGCCCCTGTATAAGTTCTTTATATATTTTGGATACTAACCTTTTTTCAGATATGTCATTTGCAAATATTTTCTCCCATTCCATAAGTTACCTTTTAGTTTTGCTGATTGTTTCCTTCGCTTCCTCCTTGTGCAGAAGCTTTTTATTTTGATGTAGTCCTAATAATTTATGTTGTTTTTGTTTCCTTTGCTTGAGGAGACATATTTAGAAAAATGTTATGGCTGATGTCAAAGAAATTACTGCCTGAGCTCTCTTTTAGGATTTTTATGGTTTCAGGTCTCGAATTTAGATCTTTAACCCATTTTTAATTTATTTTTGTATACGGTGTAAGTGGTGCAGTTGCATTCTTTTGCAGGCGGCTGTTCAGTTCTGCCAACACCGCTTGATGAGGCTTTCTTTTTTCCACTGCAAACTCTTGCCTCTTTTGTGGAAGATTAATTGGCCATATAATGGTGGCTTTATTTCTGGGCTCTCTATTCTGTTCTACTGATCTATGTATCTATTTTTGTGCCAGTATCATACTGTTTTGATCACTACATTGATCAAAGTTGTAATATAACTTCAAGTCTGGGATCGTGATTCCTCCTATTTTGTTGTCTTTCAAGATTGCTTTGGCTATTTGGAGTCTTTGTGGTTCCATAAAAAAATTAGGACTATTTTTTCTAGCTCTGTGAAATATATTCTGTTTTTATTTTGATAGTGATTGCATTAAATATGTAGATTGCTTTGGGTAGTTTGACATTTTAAAAATATTTGTTTTTGCAATCCATGAGCATGCAACAGCCTTCCATTTGTTTGTATCATCTTCAATTTCTTTCATCAATGTTTTCTAGTTTTCAGAGTTAACATTTTTCACATTCTTGGTTAAGTTTATTCCTAGATATTTTATCATTTTGTGTGTAATTATAAATGGACTGTTTTCTTACTTTCTTTTTTTAGTGTATTATTTCTTTCATTATAAGTGTATTTTTATTAGTGTATTTATTAGATTTTTATCAGTATATTATTTCTTTTATTATTAGTGTATAGAAATGCAATGGATTTCTGTATATTGATTTTGCATCCTGTGACCTTACTAAATGTATCAGTTTTAACAGGTTTCCTTTCTTTCTTTCTTCCTTCCTTTTCTTTCTTTCTTTCTTTCTTTCTTTCTTTCTTCTTTCTGGTTTTCTCTGTAGAGTATCATGTCTTGTGCAGATAGTGAAAGTTTTACTTCTTCCTGACCAATTTTGATTTATTTTATTTCTTTTTTGTTGTCTGATTTCTGTGGCTAGAACTTCCAGTGCTATGTAGAATAAAAGTGGTGAGAGTTGACATCCTTTTCTTATTCTTGACTTTAGGGAAAAGTTCTGAGGCTTTCCTCATTGAGAATGATGTTCGCTGTGGGCTTTTCATATACGATCTTAATTATGTTGAGATATCCCCACTCTAAATTTGCTTTGTTAAGGACTGGAATTTTTTTCATGAATGGATGTTGTATTTTGTCAAATACTTTTTCTGTGTCTATTGAAATGATTGTATGGTTTTATGCATTCTCCTGTTTATGTGATAAATGACATTGATTTGTTAATATTGAAATATCCTTGCATCTCAGCAATAAATTCCACTTGGTCATGGTGAATATTTTTTAATATATTGTTAGATTTAGTTTGCTAATATTTTGTTGAATATTTTTATATCTATGTTCATCAGAGACAAGAGCATGTGTTTCTTTTTTTTGTGGTGTCTTTATTTGGTTTTCATATCAGGGTAATGATGACCTCAGAGAATGTATTTGAAAGCTTTATTTCCTTTTCTATTTTTTGGAATAATTTGAGGGAATAGTTATTAACTCTTCTTTGAACATTTGGTAGAATTCACCTGTGAAGACATCTGGTCCTGTACTTTTTTTTTGTTGGGAGTTTTGGATCACTGATTCAATTTCATTGTTGATAATCAACCCATTCAAGTTTTCTATTTTTTCCTGCTTCAGTTTTGGTAGGTTATATGTTTCTAGGAATTTTTCCATTTCTTTCAGGTTATCCAATTTGTGGGCATATCATTTTTCTTAATATTTTCTTATAATTCTTTGTATTTCTGTGATGTTGGTTATTTTCCCTCCTTCATTTCATTTTTTTGAAGACAGTACCATATACTCTATTGATCATACATGACAAGGTAGGAATCCCCAAGCTCCTCCCCTTCCTCAGAGGGGCTACAATATAAACTGTGGAGGTTGGGAGCTTCTCAGTATGTTGGTAGGTGAGTTGGGGCAAGGACTCCCCAGCAACTGAGGGCCTCTGTCTTCCTCTTGCTCTTGCTGAGGCTGGTGGTCCAGGGGGGTCTTATTCCTTGGAGGCCATGTGGACCATAAGGTTCACCACCCAGTTGCTGAAGCCAAATTCACTGTGTCGAGGAAATGAGCTTGACACAGTGGTCATTGAGAGCAATGCCAGTCCCAGCATCAAACGTGTAAGAGTGAGTGTTACTGTGAAAGTCTCAGTAGACAACTGGTCCTTGGTGTAGTCCAGGATGCCCTCGAAGGGGCCCTCTGATGCCCGCTTCACCACTTCCTTGATGTCATTGCATTTGGCAGCTTTCTCCAGGCAGGGGGTCACATTCATGATTGACATGTTGAGGGTGGGTACATGTAAGGCCATGCCAGTCAGTTTCCCATTGAGCTCAGGGATGACCTTGTTTACAGTCTTGACTGTACCAATAGAAGCAGGGATGATGTTCTGGACAGCACATCTATCATTACACAGTTTCCCAGAGGGGGTATCCACAGTCTTCTGGGTGGCAGTGATAGCATGGACTGTGGTCATGAGTCCCTCTATGATGCTGACGTTGTCATGAATGACCTTGGTCAGAGAGGCCAAGCAGTTGGTGGTGCAGGAGGTATCTTGACAGAGTTGTCAGACTTCTCATGATTCAAAACGATCCCAAACATGGGGGCATCAGCAGAAGGAAAAGAGATAATGACCCTCTTGGCTCCACCCTTCAAGTGAGCCCCAGGCTTCTCCATGGTAGTGAAGACCCCAGTGAATTCCACAATATACTCAGCACCAGCATCACACCATTGGATATTTGTGGGATCTTGCTCCTGGAAGATGTAGCTGGGCTTTCCACTGATGAAAGTTTCCTGTTCTTGGCCTTGTCTGTGCTGTGGAATTTGCCATGGGTGGAATCATAGTGTGGAACATGTAGACCATGTTGCTGAAGTCAAGGAAGGGGTTATTGATTGAAACAATATACACTTTTCCAGTATTAAAAGCAGCCTTGGAACCAGGCCCCTCAATATGGCCAAATTTGTTTACTCGAACCTTCACCATCATGTATCAGGACATGGTTGGCACTGCACCAAAAGATGCACCTATCTGTCAAATGGGAAAGAGCAGAGAGCCTATCCTCTTTTGTTTCTAATTTTGTTTATTTGAGTCCTTTTTTATTTTTATGACTCTGGTTAAAGGTTTATCAATTTTGTTGATCTTTTCAAAGAACCAGCTCCTGGTTTCATTCATCTCTTCTATTTTTAAAATTTTGTTTTCTATTTTGTTTATTTCTGTTCTAATATTTATTATTTCCTCCCTTCTGCTGGCTTTGCATTTTGTTCTTCTTTTTTAGCTTCTTTAGGTGTAATGATAGGTTGTTTACTTGAGATTTTTCTTGCTTTTTGAGGTAGCCCTGTATTTCTATATACTTCCCTCTTAGACCAGCCTTTGTTGCATCCCAAAGATTTTGGACTGTTGTGTTTTCATTTTCATTTGTTTCCAAGTGTTTTTTTAATTTTTTCTTTGAATTTTTGGTTGACCCATTCATTGTTTAGTAGCATGTCATTTAACCTACATGTATTTATGGTCTTTCTAGATATTTTCTCATGGTTGATTCCTAGTTTCTTAGCGTGGTGATTGGTAAGGATCCATGATATGACTTCAATCTTCTGAAATTGTTGAGTCTTGTTTCATGGCCTAATATGCTGTCTATTCTGGAGAATGTTCTATATGCATTTGAAAATAATGTGTATTCTGCCATTTAGGATGGAATGTTCTGAATAGGATGAATAGGACGGACTGCTCTGTTAGATCCATCTGGTCCAATGTGTCATTCTAAGCCACTGTTACTTTGTTGATTTTCTGTTTATCTAAGATCTGTCCATCGATGTAAGTTGGTGTTAAAGTTATTATTGTATTACTATCAATTATATCCTTTATGTATGTTATTAGCTGCTCTACTTTTTGGGGTGCTTCAAGTTGGGTGCATAAATATTTACAATTGTTAGATCTTCTTGTTGGATTTTTCCCTTTTTGATAATATACTGTCCTTTTTTGTCTCTTTTTACATTGTTGGTTTTAAAATCTAGTTTGTCTAATATAAGTATTGATACTCTGGCTTTTGTTTGACATCTATTTGCACAATAAATGTCTCTCCATTCCCTCACTTTCAATCTGCAGGTGACTTTAGGCCTAAAATGGATCTCTTCTTTTTTTTTTCAATTTAAATCCAAGTGAGTTAACGTATAGTGTAATAATGATTTTAGGAACAGAATTCAGTGATTCATCACTTATATATAACACCCAGTGCTCATCCCAACAAGGGCCCTCCTTAACACCCACTAACCATTTAGCCCATATCCCACCCAACACCCCTCCAGCAACCTTCAGTTTGTTCTCTGTATTTAAGAGTCTCTTATGGTTTGTCTCCCTCTGTTTTTGTCTTATTTTTGTTTCCCTTTCCCTATGTTATCTCTTTTGCTTCTTAAATTCCATTTATGAGTAAACTCATATATTTGTCTTTCTCTGACTATTTCACTTAGCATAATACACTCTAGTTCCATCCACATTGTTGCAAATGGCAAGATTTCATTCTTTTTCATTGCCAAGTAGTATCCCATTGTATACATATACCATATCTTCTTTATCCATTTGCTAATCAGTGGACATTTAGGCTCTTTCCATAATTTGGCTATCGAAGATAATGCTGCTATAAACATCGGGGTCCATGTGCCCCTTTGAGTCATCATTTTGTATCCTTTGGGTAAATACCTAGTAGTGCAATTGCTGGGTCATGTAGTAGTTCTATTTTTAATTTTTTGAGGAACATTTATACTGTTTTCCAGAGTGATTGCACCAGTTTGCATTCTCACCAGCAGTGCAAAAGGGTTTCCCTTCCTCTGCATCCTTGCCAACATCTGTTGTTTCCTGAGTGTTCATTTTAGCCATTCTGAGAGGTGAGGTGACATTTCATTGTGGTTTTGATTTGTATTTACCTGATGATGAGCGATGTTGAGCAAATTTTCATGTGTCTGTTAGTCATCTGGATGTCTTCTTTGGAGAACTGTCTATTCATGTCTTTTGCCCATTTCTTAACTGGATTATTAGTTTTTTGGGTGTTGAATTTGGTAAGCTCTTTATAGATTTTGGATACCAACCCTTTATCTGATATGCCATTTGCAAATATCTTCTCCCATTCTATCAGTTGCCTTTTAGTTTTGCTGATTGCTTCCTTTGTGTGTAGATTTTTATATTGATGAGGTCCTAATAGTTCATTTTTGTTTTTATATCCCTTGTCTCTGGAGACATGTCAAGTAAGAAGCTGTTGCAGCCAAGGTCAAAGAAGTTGTTGCTTATTTTGATGGCTCCCTGTCTTATATTTAGGTCTTTCATCCATTTTGAGTTTATTTTCATGTAGGGTATAAGAAAGTGGTCTAGGTTCATCTTCTGAATGTTGCTGTCCAGTTTTCCCAGCACCATTTGCTGAAAAGACTGTCTTTTCCATTGAATGTTCTTTTCTGCTTTCTCAAAGATTAGTTCGCCATACGTTTGTGGGTCCATTTCTGGGTTCTCTATTCTGTTCCAGTGATCTATGTGTCTGTTTTTGTGCCTATACTATACTGTCTTACAGCTTTGTAATACAGCTTGAGGTCTGGAATTGTGATGCCTACAGCTTTGATTTCCGTTTCCAACATTACTTTGTCTATTCAGGTCTTTTCTGGTTCCATACAAATTTCAGAATTGTCCTAGCTCTGTGAAGAATGCTTGTATTATTTTGATAGAGATTGCATTGAATATTTAGATTGATTTGGGTAGTATTGACATTTTAACAAGATTTGTTCTTCCAATCCAGGTGCATGGAATGTTTTTCCATTTTTTTATGTCTCCTTCAATTTCTTTCATAAGCTTTTCATAGTTTTCAGTATATAGATCTTTTACCTCTTTGGTTAGATTTATTCCCAGGTATTTTACGGTTTTTGATGCAATTGTGAATGGGATAGATTCTTTTATTTCTCCTTCTGTGGCTTCATTATTGGTGTATAGAAATGCAACCGATTTCTATACATTGATTTTATATCCTACGACTTTGCTGAATTCATGTATCTGTTCTAGCAGATTTTGGGTGTAGTCTTTTGGTTTTCCATGTAGAGTGTGTTGTCTGATTGTTGAGCCTAGGACTTCCAACATTATGTTGAATAACAGTGTTCAGAGTGGACATACTTGTCTTGTTCTTGACCTTAGGGGGTAAGTTCTCAGTTTTTTTCCCATTAAGGATGATATTAGCTGTGGGTCATTCATACATGGCCTTTACCATCTTGAGGTATGCTCCTTCTATCCCTACTTTATTGTGGGTTTTTATTAAGAAAGATGCTGTATTTTGTCAAATGCTTTTCCACATCAATTGATAGATAATGTGGTTCTTATCCTTTCTTTTATTGATGTGATGTATCACATTTATTGATTTGTGAATATTGAACCAGCCCTGCATCCCAGGAATAAATCCCACTTGATCGTGGTGAATAATTCTTATAATGTATTGTTGGATTCAATTGGCTAGTATCCTGTCGAGAATTTTTGTATACATATTCATCAGGGAAATTAGTCTTTAGTTCTCCTTTTTAGTGGGGTCTTCGGTTTTAGAATCAAGGTGATGCTGGCCTTGTAGAATAAGTTTGGAAGTTTTCCTTCCATTTCTATTTTTTTGAACAACTTCAAAAGAATAGGTGTTAACTCTTCTTTAAATGTTTGGTAAAATTCCCATAGAAAGCCATCTGGTCCTTGACTCTTGTTTGTTGGAAGATTTTTGATTATTGATTAAATTCTTTACTGGTTGTGGGTCTGTTCAAATTTTTTATTTCTTCCTGTTTCAGCTTTGGTTGTTTATACATTTCTAGGAATTTGTCCATTTCTTCCAGATTGCCTAATTTGTTGGCAACTAATTGTTCATAATATTCTTTTATTATTGTGTGTATTTTTGAGGTGTTGGTTAGGATCTCTCCTCTCATTTGTGATTTTATTTATTCAGGCTTTTACTTTTTCTTTTTGATCATTCTGGTAGAGGGTTATCAACATTGTTAATTCTTTCAAAGAACCAGCTCCTGGTTTCATTTGTCTTTTCTACTGTTTTTTGTTTGTTTGTTTTTTTTGTTTTGTTTTTGTTGTCAGTATCATTGATTTCTGCTCTAATCTTTACTATTTCCCTTTTTCTGTGGTTTGAGCTTCATTTGATGTTCTTTTCCCAGCTCCTTTAAGTATAAGGTTAGGTTATGTACTTGAGACTTTCTCCTTTTTTTAGGAAGGCCTGGATTGCTATACACTTCCCTCTTATGACTATAGTTATTGCATCCCAGAGATTTTGGGCTGTCATGTTATCATTTTTGTTGGTTTCTGTGTACTTTTTAATTTTCTCTTTAATATCTTGGTTAATCTATTAATTATTTAGTAAGATATTCTTTAATCTCCACGTATTCATGGCCTTTCCAAATTTTTCCTGTTGACTTCAAGTTTTGTAGCACTGTTCTGAAAATATGAATGATATGATTTCAATCGTTTTGTACTTGTTGAGGGCTGACTTGTGCCCCAGTATGTGATATATTCTAGAGAATGTTCCATGTGCACTTGAGAAGAATGTGTACTCTGCTTTAGGATGAAATGTCCTGAGTATATCTGTTAAGTCCATCTGGTCCAGTGTGTCATTCATAGCCATTGTTTCCCTGTTGATTTTCTGCTTACACGATCAGTCCGTGTTTGTAAGTGGGGAGTTGAAGTCCTCTATCATTATGGTATTATTATCAATGAGTTTCTGTATGTTTGTGATTGATTTATATGTTTGGGTGCTGTCAAGTTGGAGGCGTAAATATTTACATTAGATCTTCTTGGTGGAAGATTATGATATAATGCCCTTCCTCATCTTTTGTCACAGTCTTTGTTTAATTTTAAATATGAAATTTATTGTCAAATTGGTTTCCATACAACATCCAGTGCTCATCCCAACAAGTGCCCTCCTCAATGCCCATCACCAACACTTCCCTCCCTCCCACCTGCCCCTCCCCCCCCACCATCAACCCTCAGTTTGTTCTCAGTTTTTCAGAGTCTCTTATAGTTTGGCTCTCTCCCTCTCTAACTTTTTTTTTCCTTCCCCCCCGCCCCCATGGTCCTCTGTTAAGTTTCTCAGGACCCACATAAGAGTGAAAACATATGGTATCTGTCTTTCCTTGTATGACTTACTTCACTTAGCATAACACTCTCCAATTCCATCCACGTTGCTACAAATGGCCAGATTTCATTCTTTCTCATTGCCAAGTAGTATTCCATTGTGTATATAAACAACAATTTCTTTATCCACACATCAGTTGATGGACATTTAGGCTCTTTCCATAATTTGGCTGTTGTTGAAAGTGCTGCTATAAACATTGGGATACAAGTGCCCCTATGCATCAGCACTCCTGTATCCCTTGGGTAAACTCCTAGCAGTGTTATTGCTGGGTCATAGGGTAGATCTATTTTTAATTTTTTGAGGAACCTCCACGCTGTTTTCCAGAGTGGCTGCACCAGTTTGCATTCCCACCAACAGTGCAAGAGGGTTCCCATTTCTCCACATCCTCTCCAGCATCTATAGTCTCCTGATTTGTTCATTTTAGTCACTCTGATTGGCATGAGGTGGTATCTCAGTGTGGTTTTGATTTGTATTTCCCTGATGAGGAGTGATG
>NC_064813.1:8484535-8653641 GCF_023721935.1 Panthera uncia | reverse complement strand
GTGATGGGCACTGAGGAGGGCACCTGTTGGGATGAGCACTGAGTGTTATATGGAAACCAATTTGACAATAAATTTCATATTAATAAATAAATAAATAAAATCTTTGATATACTTATGGCTACTCTGGGTCTCTTTTGACATCCATTAGCCTGATAGATGGTTCTCCATCCCCTTACTTTCAATCTGCAGATGTCCTTAGGTCTAAAACGAGTCTCTCATAGGCAACATATAGATAGGTCCTGTTTTCTTATCCTTTCTGATACCATATGTCTTTTGATTGGAGAATTTAGTTCATTTACATTCAGAGTGATTATTGAAACATGAATTTAATTCTATTTTATTACCAGTAAAGTTGATGCTTCAGGTAATCATCTCTGGTCCTTTCTAGTCTTTGTTGCTTTTGGTCTCTTCTGTTTTGTTGTCTTTCCTCCATTCAAAGAGTCCCACTTAAAATTTCTTGCAGGGCTTGTTTAGTGGTTACTACCTCTTTTAGTTTTAATTTGTCTGGGAAACTCTTTATATCTCCTTCTATTTTGAATGACAGCCTTTCTGGATAAAGAATTCTTGGCTACATATTTATGTATTTTTTATTCAGCACGTTGAATATATCCTGCTGGTCCTTTCTGGCCTGCCAAGTTTCTGTGGACAGATCTGCTTTGAACCTGATCTGTCTTACCTTGTATGTTAAGGACTTTTTTTCCTTATTTCTTTCATAATTCTTTCTTTGTGTATTTTGTGAATTTGACTATGATATGTCTTGGTGATGGTTGTTTTTTGTTGAATCTAATGGAAATTCTCTGTTCTTCTTGGACTTCAATGTCTGTGTCCTTCCCCAGATTAGGAAAGTTTTCTGCTATAATGTTCTCACATAAACCTTCCGCCCCTTTTTCTCTCTTCATTTTCTGTGACTCCTATGATTCAGATAGTATTCCTTGTTAATAAGTCACTGAGTTCTCTAAATCTTGTATCATGATCTTTTTTCTTTGTTCCCGTCTTTATTTCTGCTTCATTATTCTCCATAACTTTATCTTCCATATTGCTGATCCTCCGCTTTGCTTTGTCCATTTTTTTCTTCATGGTGTCAATTTGAGATTACATCTCAGTTATGGCATTTCTAACTTCAGTCTGACTAGATTTTACTTCTTTTATTTCTGCATAAAGGAATTCTCCGGGGTCTTCTATGCTTTTCAGAAGCCTAGCTAGTATTCTTATATTCGTGGTTTTTTCTTAACTTTTTTTTTTTCTTTCCCTTCCCTCTTTTCTCTATTCTATCAAGCTTAATTCAACAAGCAAACCAAAACAGACCTAGGATCTACTTTCTTTTATTTGATTTTTTTGTTTTGTTTTTAATTTTTTAATTTTAGTAATTGTTTTCTTCCTCTAATCTACTATTAATTCTCTCCAGTATATTTTCAATTTTCTTTATTGAGTTCTTCATTTCTGATTTTTTTTCTATCTCTTTGTCTTACTGAGGTTCTCCACTCTTATCTCAAGTTCAGTAAGTATATTTATGATCATTAAATTCTTTATCATATTACTTACCTTTGGTTTGTTTAGATGTTTTGCTGTGATTTTGTCCTTTTTTTTTCCATTTGAGATATATTCCTTTGTCTCCTCATTTTTGTCTAACCTCTGTGTCTGTCTCTATATATTAGAAAGTCAGCTATATGTCCTGCTCTTGAAAGTAATGGACTTATACAGAAGAGGTCCTGCAGTGCAGTGTCCCCTGTTCACTGGAACCTGGTGCTTCAGGGGTGTCTCCTATATGTGTTGCATGCACCCTGCTTTTGTGACTGAGCTGCTTTTTCCATCAGTCCAATTGTCGGCAGTGACTCTCTTTGCAGGGTTTGGTCCCTGTGTTGTAATGGGTCAGTCTGGGGCCTCCTTGGGCTTGAGTTGAGTCAGACTAGCTGTTTGCCAGGGATGCAGTAGCACTTAACTACAGGGCACTTCCCAGTGTCCCTTGAGAAGCTTTCTTTGTTGGGTGAGACTTGCAGTCAGATCACCTGTCCTTCCCCATCCCACTGGTGCAGCCACAGTTGGACTGGTTTGTGTGGTTATCTTCTCCTGTCCCTGCGACAGGAATCACTTTGGAGTGGTGTTGGTCCCTGTTGGGGCTGCTTGCACACTGCCAACCTTGTGGTGCTGCTTTGAATGGGCTCCAGCCAAGTGCATATTGGAGGAAGTAGGTCAAAGGAGAATGTAGGAGTGTGGCATCTTGTGTTAGCAAGGTTTGTTCAGGTCTGCTGTGGGAGGGGAGCTGGAGCTGAGGCCTGGCTGGAGGGGGTGTGTCCACAGGAGAATGCTAAGATGGGGCAGTATTGTAGGTAGTGAGTGTTGGCACTTTGTTCCACAAGTGTTCATCTGTTTAGGCTGGGGGGCCAGGGAGGGAAATGAGAACTAGCTCTTTTGTTCCTGTAGAACAAAATCTCCCAAAGATCCCTGACCTCTTAGCACAGGCTCTAAGATTAGTAAAGAAATCTCCCGCACCCCATATGCCCCAGGTTTTTTTCAAACTGCTGATTTTATGCTGTATCTCTTTGGGTGTTTGTTATGCTGTCTCTTGGCAAGGACTCAATTTCCTTTCACCCTTCTGGTTCTCCCATTCCTGAGTCTGCTATTTTTAAAGTTCAAGGTGTTAAAGTCTGCTGATTGTAAGAACTTGTAAAATTATGCCCCTCTGATTTTCAAAGCCCAATGTTATAGGGATCCTCCATGCCTGGAGTGGCTGGCATGAGGGTCTTTTTTACCTTCTCTGCTCCCACGGCATATCTCCATCCCAGGGAATGTTCTACAGATTCATTTAGCTTCTCAACCACATCTCCACCCTCCTTACCCTCTTTAATGTGGCCTTTTCTCTACATTTAGCTGTGGAGAGTCTGTTCTGCCAGTATTCTGGTCATTTTCTGAGTTATTTACACTGATGTGTTACCTAGTTGTATCCATGGGATGAGGTGAGCTTAGGGTTCTCCTATCCCACCATCTTCCCCAGAAGTCCAGTTGAATATATAGAATTTTAAAATCATATTTTCACTTTGCTGACTTCTGACATTTCACATTGCCAAAGATAAAATAAATCAGACTTCTGTTTCTTTGCCCCCTGGTAACTTTTGGGATATTTTAAAATTCTCTTTTATTAGCGGTGCCTAGGTGGTTCAGTCGATTAGGTGTCCGACTTCAGCTCAGGTCATGATCTCGCAGTTTGTGAGTTTGAGCCCCACATCGGGCTCTGTGCTGACAGCTTGGAGCCTGGAGAAGCTGGAGCCTGCTTCAGATTCTGTGTCTCCCTCTGTCTCTCTCCCCCTTCCCACTCACACTTTGTCTCTCTCTCAAAGATAAATTAAACATTAAAAAAATTAAAAAAAATTTCTCTTTCATTAGTATTCTAAAGTTTCACTATGAAACTCTTGGTATGAATTCATATTATCTATCTATCTATCATCTATTTATCTATATATATAACTCTGCCTCCTCTTTTCTCATATTTAAATACCTTATTGCTTTAAAACTTTAAAAATACTTACTTTGAGGTACTCTTCAGATTGACCTTGTCTTTTTCCTTTGGTGTAAATTCTTCCATATTCTGTCATTGACAATGCTTGCCTTATAAGCATTTTTATGAACATAGTTTATAAGCTCACATTTGACACATTTCTCCCGTATTTTCTCCCATGGAAAGCCACAGTCTGTTTCATATCTCTGGGTCAGGGTACACTTTATGCTCAGGGAATGCCCTTCTATTTCCTGCCCTGGACATGCTGGTGACATGACAGCACACACCTTTCATGTATGCAGGATGATACTGGACACTATGGCCATTGGAAATGGCTTAGTTTTCTAGTAACCTTGGGAAGTGTGCCAAGCTATCCCAGTCGCTGCTCATGGCAGAGTGTTGTGTTTCACAGTCTAAGCTCCCTGGAGGTAGTGTTAACTGAGTCTATGGTCATGGAAGTATGAGAGTTTCTGGCCACTGCCCCTGTACTTTCTGTTTAGATCCATGTCTAGCTCTCCAGTGCCAAGTTATTTTAGTTTCTGACAATATTCACTTTGATAATTTTCTTGTTAGAAATGGTTCCCTTTATCACTTTCATAAGCAGCTATGTGTTTTTTAATCTTGAAAATTTAAAAATTATTTCCATTTGGAGTGGAGATTTTAGAATGTGTTTAATCTACCTTCATAAATATTAGATCTTAGTCTAGAGGAAGCTGAAATTCTTTTCAGGCAATCTTGTGCTAGGGCCATTAAGGCTTATTATGGAAAAGAGGTAGAAAGAGGGGCTTTTGTGCCTGAACACTTGAAGAAATTTAGGAAGACCAAAGGTAAGAATAAATCAGGGAAACGGGATGGAGAGTGCACACTGCAAATTGCAGTATGTACCATCATAAAGTTGGTTCCCTTATATATCTGCAGCCCCAAAAGAGCCAGGGCAAATAACTAGGATAAGAACTAGTATGTGGAATTGATTATGTACCTCATTGCTGTGTCACCCCACTGAGTTGGCCTACGGGCAACTCTTTCAGATCCACTTTCCATCTCTTTCTGTAGCCTGTGCATTGCAATCTTACCTGCCAAATGGCCGGTTCTTACTTGACTGGGACTATCACCCATCCTGGACCTGAGAGCTCACATGACAAACACCACAGCCCTATATCATGGAATCAAGAGGTTTCAGAGTGTTTAAGACCTTTCATGACAAATAATTCAGTCTGCCTATACTTCATATCCACTTCTCTGGTCCAGGAAACCTCTGGAAATGTAGTGTATGGGGAAGGAGAAGTTCCTCTATTTGTACTTTGGGGCCAAAAGTCATCCTGCACTGAGAAAGATGGATGATTTGACCCCTGATATCTTATTACTACCATCTTCTCTCCCTTGCACTTCTAGCTCACACTAGCTAGGTTCCTAGAAGAGTTTCTGTCACACACACAGGTGAGACCACAACTGCTTTCTAACAAGTCCTATTCCTATTTTCCAGAGATGCAGTTTCCAGTTTCATTTGTTCAGGATGCAGTCTCCTTGACTTAGCCAAGTTTCATTTTTTGGTCGCTCTTTTGGTCCTGATGCTTTATTGACTCCATATGGTTGGTAACCAACCTACCATCACATCTAACGTCTCTCCATGTCTTTCCTCTGGTCTCTGGTATTCTGATTCACCACTTGGCTTTGGCCCTCTGCACGTCAAACCAAATGATTCCACTTGGGCTAGGAGTGGTGTTTGAACATGTATTTTATCTTTTTAGAAAAATGACCTTTTGGAGGAAAAGAAAGGGAAAAGAGTAAAGTACATATTATTTTTGACTTCTATTTATGTGCCTAATTCTGCACTTGATAGTTTAGATATGTTGTCTCAATCCTTTCAATCAATACTGGAATTAGATGTTACTAACCTTTAAAAAGATAACAAACACCAATTCATTTGATTTCCAAACAAGTTGAAATGATTAAAGTGTCATAACTTAATAAAGACATCAAGATTTAGTAATCAGTTTATTAATCAAGGAGTACTCGTGTCTACCCAGGAACTAATGATCTTTGCAAAGATGAAGTTGCAAATGGATTTTCAGCTCCAGGGAAACTTCCCTAGGCATTCAACGGCATATGTAATAGTTTCTGTCTTAATCTGACTTTTGAATAATACATCATTTGGTATTTTTTAAAGGTTAATTTGGTGTACAAAATTCTGAATAAAAAGATACAAAAACATGGTTGCACAACAAAATATGTGGGATACCTGCATGTGACACATGACTTTAGTTCTCTCTCAATTCTTCATGTTCATCAAATTCTTCTCTATCTCTATTTTCTCAAAATGGCTTACTTCCCGTTGATGTTTTAGAGAGTATTAGAATAAGCAAAGGGTTACTCATAGACAACAGTAAAGCCATTGGCTATTTCAATGTATTCTTTCAAGTACATAATTACCTCTGGTTGATGTTTTAGAGGGTATTAGAATATGCAAAGGGATAGTCATGGACAACAGTAAAGCCATTGGCTATTTCAACGTGCTCTTTCAAGTATATAATTAAGGACACACAAATCCTATGTGTGGAGACAATCAGTGCATTTACTTGGACTAAATTTATGCTAGTTAGCCAAGACTTGCTTTCCTCATAGACCAAAATTATTCAAAAACCATCATACATGTATAAAGAGAAATGAGCACTCAACAAGGAGAATGGCAGATGCATGGAAGTTCTGAGTAGCAACATGCACTCACATACTTGTAATGAAGAGGGAACGTTTTTGCCTTCATTTATTTTCCTGGTCCCTGACAGGGGTAGAAATGCTGACCATATTTCACTTGCTTTTATTCAAGCAGAAAATCCATTGAAGTTCCACAGGAAACATTGCTGTAGACATTGCAAAGGGAAGAATCAGGTCAATGCAGTTTAGAGGATGAATTAGTTTTGCAATTGAGTGTGGACACTCTGGGCCACTGCTTCAGTGGATAACTTTTTAAATTGCTTTAAGGGAGAAAAAGACTTCTTAAAAACCATTTTAATCATTAGAAACTTGAGAGCTTTTCTTCTATGCTTTATAGATCAAATTGTCCCAGAGTCAGGTGGGAGACAGTTGCCATGTGCTTATTTGAATGAACTCCAAGAACTCCAACATTTTCTTATATGCTCCTCCTAAAATACACTGTTTTGTATACCGAGCTTTGTCTAAAGTATATTAAATGGAATCATTAGGTTATTTAAAGATTTTATGTACTTGAACTCAGAAACTGACTCACAGGCTTACTAGGAGCTCCTGACTTGAGGATACTTGCCTGAATATTTTTTTCCTATCATCTGTTGACATTATTACACCTTTCATTTCTGTATATATTTTTGGTTTAAAATTTTCAGTAAGGATGGGCATCTAAGCAATGACAATTTATAAGAGATAGCCTCCAAAATAACCAATTCTATTTGTGCAAGATTCATTGTCTATTCATCTAATAGGTATTGCTTTCAAATAATGTTTCTTTGAAGTAGCCTTTCAATGTAGGTTCAGTACCATCTGCCCAAGGCTGTCCTGAATGTTTCTTTTTTTAAAAAACATTTTTTTTTCAACGTTTTTTATTTATTTTTGGGACAGAGAGAGACAGAGCATGAACGGGGGAGGGGCAGAGAGAGAGGGAGACACAGAATCGGAAACAGGCTCCAGGCTCCGAGCCATCAGCCCAGAGCCTGACGCGGGGCTCGAACTCACGGACCGCGAGATCGTGACCTGGCTGAAGTCGGACGCTTAACCGACTGCGCCACCCAGGCGCCCCTGTCCTGAATGTTTCTAAGAGAGAGCATCTATATATTTATATTTATGTGCACTTTATGTACTCCTTTTAAAAAGTCATAGGATGTATAATTAAATCTTTTTTAAAAGTCTTAAAGTAGTTACAGTGTTCCGATTATTGTTCATATGTAAATTTCTCCTATCAAGTGGCTTCCATTTGGTGACAGTTCTAGACACTAGTTCACAGACTTACTACTGATTTCTCACCGATGTTGGTAATTTTTTTTAGAATTTAAATTTATCTACAATAATTAATAATTACCTTATTTACAATATTACGTTTCTCTTTTTTAAATATCCAGAATCTGCAATGCCTACATGGATGCAAAAGTAAACAAGTTAGGCCCATTTCCCCACTGTGTGACCTTTTGTGTCCCTGACCCAACTTTTAAAAAAAATTTTTAATGTTTATTATTTATTTTTGAGACAGAGCATGAGCAGAGGAGGATTAGAGAGGAAAGAAGACATAGAATCCAAAGCAGGCTCCAGGCCCTGAGCTGTCAGCATAGAGCTGACGTGGGGCTCAAACTCACGAACCATGAGACCATGACCTGAGCCAAAGTCAGAAGCCACCCAGGTGCCACTATTCCCGACCCAATTCTTAAAGGGAGTCAGGTTTCTTATTTGGGGCCCATGGATGAATTTCAGAGGGTATTCTGTGAATGCTCTAAAAGTCAGTGGAAATGTTTCCTGTGTGAGAGTGTATGTGGATTTTCATAAATTTTACCAAAAGAAGTTGGGTGGTGCAGTGGATTGGTGCAATAGAGTGGGTTCTGGAGTTGGACTGCCTGAATTTGTATAGCAACTCACTACATGGCTGTGTGACTTTGAACAGGTTACTGAACCTCTCTCTGCTTTAAAATTCTCAAAATTGCAGAAACGGGCTGCTGTGAGGATTAAATGTGAAGATTTTATGGGTATGTAAAGCCCATAGTACTGTGGCTTGGCATTTACTAAGCACACACTAAAGATTAGTAATCACCATTGTGTTCTCAAAAGAATTTGTAACCACCAAAGAGTTAAAAGCCACTGACTTAAGGCATTTTTAGAATTATACTTGAAAGAAAAATACCAGTTTCTGAGTTGGGAAGTCACACTCAAACCTAATTCCCATTAGCCATTAGCCAAACATAGAGATGCGTATTCATAATGAGGCTGAAAGGGCTGGTAAATTGCTCTGAAAATGTGAAAGGCCAGTTTGTGTTGCTCCTGCAGGAGAGAAAAAGAATCTATCCAGTCCTGGCCTAGCCCCCAGATGAAACACTTTCAGTCAGCTCCTGACTCCTGTACCATCCAGGGTTGCCTTAAAGCCCTAAAATAAACTTGCAGGGTGATAGCTTAAATTGCAAGTCTACATTTATGGATGTTTTTCAGCATTTTCTTTATCAGCGTGTGGAAGTCAAAATTACAAAAACAAGGAGATTCTGCATCTTTTAATGAAAGATAAAACAACAATATAAACATACACAAATTTACAGAGAAGGGATCAACTTTAATACATTTGGAGTAAAAGGTGTTTCTTATTTAAATATGGTATAAAAATAAATGCAAGAAACATTAACTGAGAATGTATAGACAACAGACAAAGACAAAGCTTGTTTCTGACTGTGAACACATTGGTGAAATGAAACTTTCTGTGCTAACTTATTGGTTAATAAACGTGAAGCCATATGTATACTTATTGATATATGCTTTTTTTCTTTTACAATTCTTCCAGTTTTTGACTGAGTGAATTTTCAGTGAACTGTGTGTCTAGCAGAAGCTTTAAGAGAAAGACAAAAAAAAAAGGTTTACTCCACTTGAACTTGTTAAAAAGGAAACGACACAGATCCAGCTTAGTACAAGGAGAAAGTAAGCAGACAACATTTTGCAGTGGAGGCATTGAGACGGTAGAATCCCTTGGAATGGCAATGCCTGAATGTACACAAAGAGAGAACAATTCAGGTCCTTTGCTCATGCAACATCTTGGCCTAATGTCCTCTGCTCCAGGTAACAACAAAGAGCTACAAAGTATATGCAATGACTCCAGTCTGCTTCCATGCTACAAGATGATCCTTTTAGTAGGACTGAACGAGGCTTGTTAACCTCTTTGACGTGAGAGATTTCCCCTGAGAAAAAAAATATAAAACAAGGGGGAAAAAAAGAGTATGATCACTGAAAACCCGATTAGGAGTAACATTTATTTACTGCAGTTGATTTTAGTGCAAGGGTCAAAATGGAACCCTTTAGATACACCTTAGTTCAACTTCCTTCCTCCCTCCACCAACACATCAAACAAAATGATCCACCCCTCTTCTACCCTCCCACCCCTCTACCCACTTCCTCCCCACTGCAAACAGACTGATGGGTTCACAGCACAGATTAGCAAATAATAAAACATGTTCATAAACGTTTCATCAAGGCTTAGCAATGATGCAACACCTAGATTTGCAACTGGTTCTAAACATGTTACAACAAACCTTAGTAAACTGCTCTGAAAGATAGCAATGTGAATGCATTCTTGTTCAATTGCTGGAATTAGTGTCATGTTTATAAATATCTAGATATGCAGAGTGTACGACTTAATTAAATAAAATTCATTTTTTTGAAGGTGGTAGAAACTCACATTGAGTCTGTCCCCCATCCTATGTGATAATGGAGAAAAAAGTGCCAATTATACATCTACAGATAAAAGTCTATTTGCTTCTGACTTCAAACCATAGACATCTTCTTATCCTTTTCCACCCAATTTCCTCCAACCCCAACCTCAGAAAAATCCCATATATTCTGATTCCACATATGTGTTAATGCCTAGAGTACATATTCATTTTTTTTGAAATCTTGAAAGCCAACACTGTCCCTGTTGATACTAGTACTCTAGAGAGATAAAAAATTTAAATTTCTGATCAAAGTAACAGATTGTCAACTGATAGTTTCTGTTTCATGTTTCATTTTATATGTACTAGTAATGAAAATAAGATGGTCCACTTATTGAAGGAAATTTATATTTCTCAGAGGATAAAATAATAATGGAAAGACAAAAGATTTTCTGAGAAATATAATATTTTAGTAATAAATTACTCATAATAATAGTCTTGATTTACTACTAATATGGATCAGATTTTGATAAAAAGTGGTCTGCTGTTGGGAGACAAATCATCACTCATGGCCATATTTCGGAGAAAAAAAGCAATATGTTTAAGATATGATCAATGATTTCAAAATCAAGCTTTCTTTACACGCTTCACAGTAACTGACAAGGGTCTTGAGGATGACATGAACAGCAGCAATGAAAACCAAGCACCGTTTCCTTTTAATCGGGGAAAAGGGATCAAAACTTAGCTTTCAGCAACTAATAGTAGAAGATAATTTCCCACTGGCTATGCTTTAGTCACTTTATTGGAGGAAAAAAAATAAAAGAAAAAGTTTGTTAACAAGACACCCTACTTTACATTATATATTGGCCTTATAAACAAAATGTTTGCTCTTTTTGTCTCCACTTCTGTGCTTGTTTTCTTATCCATAAAATGGGGATAATCACAGTACCTACTTAAAAGCTTTCTTCTGAAGAATAATGAACCTAAATTGCCTAAAACTAGTCTTGGAATATTCTATGTACTAAGTTCATGTTGGCTATTACCTCACTATATTATTGCTGTCATTGTTTTTATTGTTATAGGTTTTCTAATTAGGACACTGAGACCAAAGTCACTATTCTGACTCTAAGAAGGGCATAGAGTTGCTAATGAATTGGAATCTAAAGTTTTACTGCTTTTCCAAACCCGGGCAAATTGATCAAATAATTTTGGAATCTCAAAGCTACCCTTCTATACTTGAAGACCACAACTATTTCCTACATTTACTACTATATTCAATTCTTGTGCTGTTACTATAAGTGTGTACATGAGTTTATATATGTATATACATATATATATATATATATATATTCTGAGGCTGAACAATATATTTTTAAAAACTGCTTACTATCTCTAATGTCATTTGTGGGATGAAGAAAATGTCATATTTATTGAGGCATAAGACTGAATGCTTGCACGGCAGTAGAGGAGGGGAAAGATGCTAATGTAAAATTGTTACTTTTAAAACTACTGATTAGTGCGATTTGTTAAAAGCTACTGGGAAGAAGAATGAAATAGTAACACTGAAAGAAATTCATTTGGAACTCATAGAATCATTTTTTATTTGGACTATGAAAACTATGGTTATCTTTGAAAAAATCTAATAAATATTAACATGGCTCTCTTTCTCCAGATTTTTGAAACATCCTTGAAGCTCTTAGTACTTGGGATGGTATGGGCTTCACTAAAAAGGGAGTGAGGTACGACATTAGCTTGAAAGGCTATTGTCCTAGGAGATCATTACAAAACACTCATTCATGGAGCCCCATAGAAAAGTACAGGCCTACAGTCAATCTGGAAGTTTGTGATAATAGCAAAACAGATGAACAGAAATGGGAAACAATCACATGATGAAACACTTTGTTTGATATGAACTTAATGTAATAAGGATATTCATTTTGTGCACTGAGACAACCAAAAGGCAAATCTGGGTACAACATTAAAAAAAAAAAATTAAATTCCCCAGTCTGGGGTCAAAGTAAACAACATGGGTACGCAAGGAGTCATGCGGATTTGAAGATCTGATTTGAATCTGTTGGTAAACCCTGTTCAAATCCTGCCTTGTTCACACACTGGAAAAAAAAAAAAAAGATAGGCACTATTCTAGTGCAGAAGGAAATATAGTTAATCATTCTATTGGAAAACTTAAATTAAAAATAACACTGATCCTTTCTTGTAGGTAAGAAAGGATGTATTTATGCATCTGCTGTTTTGTAAAAATCCTTTCCAGTGCAGTTCCTTGGAGGCTGTATGGAATCAGCCCTTGCCAATTATCTTTTCATAATTTTTTCAAGTTGAAGAATCTGAGAAATTTTTATAACTAAGTTCTAAAATCTTAATACTGGGAACTGAGGGCTCAAAAACCCTAAACAATTGCAATTTTTACCAAATTGCTTACAATTGAATTCTGTATGAATAACATTTATTTTAAACCAAATGACTACATATGTGTTGTGTCACTTATCCCTTTCTGATAAGATTCTAAAGAATAAGGATTACATTGGAAACAGCAATCCATAGGAAAGACAAAGACAGAAACTCAGAACAAAACAAAACAAAAATTCAAAATCCTATGAGATTTTGTAATATTTAGTTAGTGGGGGAAAAAAAAGAAGCACATAATCAGTTTCAGGACAAAATACACCTCAGATTTTGCTGGCATCTAGGTGAATACTGTATCTACCTAATCTACAAACAATATAGTTGTCACAAAAATTCATATAAACAAGGAGAGTTTTCTGGTGTCTCACAGTAAAACCTCACCTCCATCAAATCAATCCCTCCTTATCTTAAATGCTGCGTAGAGATTTTGTTATAGTTAGGAAAATATGCCCCACACCCCAAAACAAAACAAGCAACCTATGTGTTTGTTCTTAGCTCTTCTAAAGTAACTAACAATATTTAAGAATTTTACATGATTTTAAAAATCTTTCTTGGTCTCAAAGTAGTAACACAAAGTTGACAATAAGGAACTGTGAATCAGTAGACATGAATACGAAAGCCAGGCTCTTAATTCTACTCTGAGAGCCTGAGACACTATGGAGATGGAGGTAACTCTCCATACTCCTTTCCTGCAGACACTAATCCATAAAGGGAGTGCAGAGAAGCTACATATGCTTGGGTGACTAAGCCACTTGTTTTATTACTGTTGTAAAAACACACAGCAGTCTTTCTCAGTCGATAGGACACTCAACAGACCAAGGAGAAATGAAGGGATAGATGTTTAGAAGACAGCCATGAAAGAGCTTAAAGAGAAAAGTAGGGGATTATTAGCATCTTTTGGATTAAAAAAATAGTTAACCTCTTAACTCACGCATTCCCTTACCATTCCAACTTGTATGTTTCCTGTCATTGCATCCTACTGTCTCCTAAGTGTTGCTCTAGACCCTGGAGTACATTCTAGAACGTCTTGTAGGCTCCAGAGGTCATATTGAGGGATTGAGAACAAGAAAATGCGTCTTCCCATTGAGTGCCTGTTGGTGTATGTGACCCAGTTGTCTCACAGAGGCCAGCCCCACCCCTATGTGATAAGGAGCTGACTGCTTGGTGATGATGTGATACTGCTGGGCCAGAGACGGGGTGTGCAATTAGAAACACTGAACTCAAGGATGCTGTTTGGGTTTTTACTCTCATGTTGAAAAATGCCCTTGTTTCACTTAGAAGTACAAATGTCTTTGCCTGAATTCCCAAATACTTCATAACATGGCTACCCTGGCCTTTCAAACTGCCTATCATCACTCCACAATATGGTTCATTTTATCTCTATCAGCTTGGGCCACTATCCTTGCATCTACCTGTTCAGATCCCATCCACTCTTCAAAGACAACCTTATCAATGTCTTTGCTAGACTCTTCTAACTGGCCCCCTAAACTGCTCTGCTGATTCCCTCTCTTGGCTTTCTTGCCCATAGAATAAGAGCTAGTGTATTTACAAGCCGTTTTGTATAATTCATTAAGTCGATTGGTTTGGTGAAAAAATCAATAGCTGTTAAACAACATTAACATTATAGAAGTCCTCAAATACATACTTGATTCTTTGCATGAGTCGAGATCCTTGGCTGAAGTCATATTTTAAGACTAAACTTCCTGAAACCAGGGAAATGAGATTCAAATGTCTTGGGCTAAGTAAATTTTGACTTGGGGGAGGAGAGGCACAGTAGAGTGAAAAATGGGAAACACTCTAGCCATACCCTAAATATTGACTAATTAAATGACAGAATCTGGGTCTTTTTAACTCTTATTTTGTCCTGGGTGCTCCTATCAAGGAAATTAATTGAAAAGGTGTAAGAAGGAATTGAAGCTAGACTACGTGTTTGGAAAGCTCTTCCCTGCTTAAAATGAAACCAATTCTCCTGGGTAAACTTGCAGGTGAGTTTACTGAACATGTGAATAATTTTAGCAAAACTATGGGGAGTGTCAGTTCCTAGAAAGTTAAAAATTTAACTTTAAAAAAGTTAAAGATGTAATCAAATTGTTGAGAGGAAGGAAGAAAAGAAGGAAGGAAGGAAAAGAAGGACTCGGTAGCTAGTTTGGGGGATGGTATATGTGATGTTGAGCACTGGAAAAAATTCTATCATTATACCAGAAAGAGAGGGTTTGTGAACACATTTACATTTAAGTGTAGATTACTAGCTTCCTGTGCATATTGAGAAAGAACAAGTAACACCAAATACTTTCATTTTCTTAGTTTAAAATATTTTCCTAAAATAAAAGTGGTATATATCCATTAGAAAAATGAGGGAAACATAGAAAAATATAAATAAGAAACAAACATTACTTAAATACAGTTATTTACATACTAATATATCCTTCTATGTTGTATGAATTTTTTTAATTTTATGTTTTTACAAAAAACTGAAATTTACAAGCCATTTTGTGCATAGCATTGGCTTATTATGAGTAACATACATATTATTCATGTTACATGGTTTTTTTTGTAAAATAATTTCAAATTCATTGCATTAGTGAAAAAGGAAATCAATTTAGACAGATGCTACCAACATTAAGAAAAAAATTTAATATCAGCATGTATCAAAGTGCATCACACATCATAAGGGGATGTACTGTTTCTGAAATATTATTTTAGTTCTACACACATATAAACACACACAAGCAGATTATACAGTAATACAATATACACACACACAAACACATATTAATTATTATGTCAAATGTGGGTGACAATACAAAAAAAGATGAAAGCCACTGTTCTGAAAAATAATTTTCAATAGTTGTATAATATTCCATTAGGTAGATATACCTTAATGTATGTAAGAAATTCACAATTGTTGTACATTAAGGTTGTGTTTTTGATTGGCAGTTATATGGTATAATGAATATTCTTGTATATGTGTGAACATCTGGGTTTTCTCAGAATTAAATTATTAGAAGTTGAATTACTGATTGAAAGTGAAAGAATTTTGAAACTTTTGACATATTCTGTAAAGTTCTGTTCAAAAAAAGTGTTTAGCAATTTGTATTCCTATTAACTGTGTATGAAAACACTGGTTTACTTACTCCCTTTCTAACACTAGATATTATCATTTTAGAATTAAAAAAAATTTTTTTATGTTTATTTATTTATTTTTTTTTTAATTTTTTTTTTCAACGTTTTTTTTTTATTTATTTTTGGGACAGAGAGAGACAGAGCATGAACGGGGGAGGGGCAGAGAGAGAGGGAGACATAGAATCGGAAACAGGCTCCAGGCTCCGAGCCATCAGCCCAGAGCCTGACGCGGGGCTGGAACTCACTGACCGCGAGATCGTGACCTGGCTAAAGTCGGACGCTTAACCGACTGCGCCACCCAGGCGCCCCTATGTTTATTTATTTTTGAGAGAGAGAGACAGAGCATGATCAGGGGAGGGGTGAAGAGAGGGAAACACAGAATCCAAAGCAGGCTCCAGGCTCTGAGTTGTCAGCACAGAGCCTGACGTGGGGCTTCAACTCAAGGACCATGAGATCATCACCTGAGCAGAAGTTGGTCCCTTAACTGACTGAGCCACCCAGGCAACCCCACTAGATATTATCATTTAAAAAAATAACCTATTTGGAGGAAAAGGTTATTTTGTTGTTTTTAAAATTTTACTTGACTATTAATGAAGATAGATTTTCTTTCTGTTTTGTCATATTTATTGACTATTTGTATTCTTTTAAAACTGTTCAAGTCTGGGGCGCCTGGGTGGCTCATTCGGTTGGGCAGCCGACTTCGGCTCCGGTCATGATCTCGCGGTCCGTGAGTTCGAGCCCTGCATTGGGCTCCGTGCTGACAGCCTGGATCCTGCTTCGGATTCTGTGACTCTTTCTTTCTCAGCCCCTCCCCGCTTGTGTGTGTGCTCTCTCTCTCACTGTCTCTCAAAAATAAATAAACATTGTATGGAAACCAATTTGACAATAAATTTCATATATTTAAAAATAAATAAATAAACAAACAAACATTAAAAAATAATAATAATAAATAAAAAGGGTTTAGCAGACTTGAGGATAGGAGGTTGGTTGCTTTAACAAAGGTTTGTGGAGTAAGTCATGTAGCAGTCTTTTGTGGTATCTCTGTGGCCAAGATACAGAAGGGTCAATGAAGTTTGTAATTAAACAAAACGCTATCTTCAAGGTGTGCTAATTATTGGAGTAGTGGAACTCTGTCTTCCTCTCTGTTCTCTATGGTCTTTTAAACAGTTATTTTCACCATTAAACTGATGTAGTTCTGATAAAATATATGCATATGCAAACTTGGTAATCTTGGTTAAAAGGCTGGGTAACTAAGAGATACTTTAAAAACTTATATAAAGCTATAACTTACAAGATAAAGTTTAATGAAAAGAAGGATACAAAGCCAAATTTAGATTAAAATAAACCACTCACCAAAAACCTAGCAAGATTGAGGAGACGTACTCTGAACTGATGAGAATTTTTTTTTTAAGTTTAAGCCCCAAATGACTCTACATTTTGACATGGCTGTGGTGATTGGGAACCAGGGGGAGGGGAGGGAAGCTGGTGCAGTTTTCAGGCTGGTTTGTAAGTTACATGTCAGGTTTTTCTTCTTTCTTCTTTCTTTTTCTTTTCTGTTTTTATTTTAAAGTTTATTTATTTTGAGAGTCAGAGAGAGCATGCATGCACATGTGTGCATGGGGGAGGGGCACAGGGAGGGAGAGAGAGAGAGAGAGAGAGAGAGAGAGGAGAGACTCCCAATCAGGTTCTGTGCTGTCAGCATGGAGTCCAGTGTGGGGCTTGATCTCACCAACCGTGAGACCATGACCTAAGCTGAAATCAAGAGTCAGATGTTTAACTGACTAAGCCACTCAGGTGACCCTCTATTTTTTTTTTCCTATTGGGAAGACAATATCCCCAATCTGTGCTGGTTAGGTTATGTCTCTAGTACTGTATTCAGTTACCATTTTGGAGGACTGCTGACTGGAGCAAATGTTTGAGGTAAGCAAACAAGATGATGAAAGAACATGAGACTATTACATGAGAAAACATTAGAAATACATTTTTATGATGCAAGTCTTACTCAGATTGAATTTAATAGCAATTTAAGGCATCTTTACTATATTGAGTCCCATTAAGTATCCAGCTTAGTTTTCATAGAAACATCTTTCCTTTTCATACTCAAATTTCAGAAGCTGATATATTTAGTTATGTAATTAGTATCAATTCAGATATGATAAAATGAACATGGCAACAAACATAATTGACTGTTAACCACATAATTCAACTGGTAGTTGCCGAACTCTGTGGGCACAACTGGAGGGTTGCCTCTTAGCTGTGACATTTGTTGTGCCCTTGGCATCTACCAGCTGGGAGAGAGCGTCCATTAGTCTAGAGCAGTGGTTTTCAGAGCATGGTCTCAAAGCCAATAGGAGCAGTATCACTTAAGACTTAATTAAAAATGAAAATTCTTGGATCTCAGCAGAAAACTGCTAATCAGACCTTATGAGAGGCGAGATTTAGCAATCTGTCTCATCAGGTGTTTCTGCTGCAGCCAAATATGAGAACCATGGATCTCTGGTAAGAAGAGGTCAGGTAGGACTGCTTCTACCTAGATAACAGTTCTTAAATGTTATTGTTCTGACATGTTTGTAACAAAATGTAAATGGGGGCAGAGGGGCAAAAGGAGAGAGAGAGAGAGAGAGAGAGAGAGAGAGAGAAGGCCTCTGACTCAGTTTATCTTGTATGAGGTAATGAAATCTGTATTTTCCAAGCCCCAGTGATTTTGAGATTATGGGATATGGGTAGTTGAACTGCACAGAAAAACAGCAAATTTGAGATTTTAGCTAAAGAAAATAAAAAGAACATTTGAAAGGAGTTTATGTAATCACGCCTTCAAGAAATTTGACAGCTGTCAAGATCTAGATAAATGTTTATTTTATTCTGTCCAGTTCCAGAGACAGAACTAGGGAGATTGCATGGAAGCTACAGAAAAGTAGATTATGCTGAAAATAAGAAATGAACTTCTAATATGTGGCATGGACTTCCTGTGCCCTCCAAGAGTACCACATCTCTGGAACTTACGAGCCAGGGAATGCTAGATGCCTACTTGTGACTGCACCCACAGAAGAGATTGATGCAATGTGCTGGCCACTGAACCTGGGGAAATTGAAGCCTCTAAATTCCTTTTCAATTCAGAGGCTTAAAAAATTCAGTATCTCCTCAAAGTACCTTGAGGACTTAACTTTTATAATTAGAAAAGTTAAAGACTTCCCAATATCTTTTACTAGTTTTATGAGAAATATGTTCCTCTTAGATATTAATAAGCATGTGTCAAGTGAATACCCTTGATAATAGGTGTTTGTTATCCCCTTTTGTGATTCAGCCATGTCTACTGGGTAATTTTTCTGTTCCTGATGAAATAGAAGGGAAAAAAATCTTTAATATCAAAGCGAGTAAATCAAAATGACTTCACAAACCAAAATAAAAATAAAAATAAAAATAATAGCAGAAATTTTCTTTTCCAGAAACAATAGTCAGTAGAGTTTAGAAATGGTGTTTTAAATTTTCAATACCACAAGTCTATCTTAATAATGGTCTTTTCTGGTTGAAATTATAGGTATAAGGATTGTATTTGGAGTTGTCCAATGTTTGCTCTTATTACTCGTAGATCCAAGCCACTTAAAAACAACAACGAAAAAAAACAGCCATCAAAATGTGACGCATAATGCAGGAGATATGGGATTTTGCCCAGTCTGGGCTTGCTGGAGGGTATCTGGAGGTGCCTAAGAAAATGTAACAGGGTGACTGTAGGATTGAACATAACATATCTAGGTCAATAAACGTATGCAATTTATATAAAGATGTCTATTTTTTAATTTTAAATTGCCTATTTTAGTTGTATTGCCTTGAAGTCCTAGCAAAAGTTATAGAAAAGTAAAAATCTTTTTTTTTTTTTTTTTTGACCAGCATGGCTGGTCATCAGTATAAAAATGGTGCTGATGAGTACATAGCAATGGTACATGTGGCTTTAGAATGGGTAAGAAAAAATGAGAAATAGATGGCTTGGTGATGATATAGGGTTGCCTAGTAAGACCTCATATCTAGAAATAATTAACATATGAATCTACTTTTAGCGGAAATTAAATTTAGACATCATAACAAAACCAATCTTTATCAAGTTAAGCTCCGTTTTTATTTTCCTAGCTACATAAAACAAATTTCTGAAAAGAATATGTAAACATGCTGCCTTTAGACCATTGATGAACTTGTATTTAACTCTATGTAATTCTCTTAAATTCTATTTAACTCAATGAGGTAATTGAGACTGATACAGAGATTCGGTTGATTATCTGCAACTCCTTTGCCAAACATTGTAAGGCTGAGTACGTAAGCACACTGGAACATTCCATATTCTCTTGCGTTACTCAGCTAAATTCTGCGACTTGATGTAAGATTCAGATATAGTTGAGTAATTTTCAATTTTACATATCTTCAAATAAAATCAAAGTGATAATGTAAAATTACCTCTTATGTAACTTTTACAATTCCTAGTTGATAGTTTGAAGTTTATTTTTCTATCAACTCTTCCAACAAACTTGGTTCAAAATGTTTTAGCCTATATGTAAACTTACTGGTGTTAAAAGTTCTACACTCCCACCTATACTTTTTCTATTTTACTGGCCCAGTTCTTGTTATCTTCAGGTGTGGATTAATATAGTAGCTGCTAATCCTGCAAACATGTCCTCCTGTCTCTAGGTTCTCCTAACTTGCCCTCCACCCACATCTTCAGCAGAGATGACGATGGCTTAGTGTGTGGATCCAGAATACAAGGCATCTCCTTGATGACCTTCTTTTGTACTATGCTCCTCTAACTGGAGACTTCATGGCAGTCCCTGCCTGTGACACAGCCGCGTTTATCAAGTGCTCAGACACTTTTTCCAGTTCTGCTTTTGTTCTCTCCCCTTCAGGGCCAGCTCCCCCAACTATCCAGTAGGCAGGTCTCTTGCTTAGGCCTTACTTAACTCTTCTCCCTGCCTACTCTGTGCTGCTTTAAGCATGATTTATATGAAGTAAGCTAGTGGGAAGCTAGTAGGAATTTCGTTCTGTTCACTGAACAGTTAACTTTCCTGAGAAGAATGAACCAACTTAGGTACACATTAGTGGCATCCCAAAAGTAGTTACTTCTGTTAATATCTGTTGTTATAAAACTGTAAGCTTCCTAACAGTTGTAGCTATTTCTTATTATCTATGTACTCTAAGATAGGGAGCAAAGTGTCTGACCCCCAGCAGGTGGTCAATTACTGTTTTTGTTGCTGTTGCTGTTGGATAAAAGAATCCAATAGTGCTTGGATACATGAGTACTATTGGGTTATAAACTTGTTATGCAGAGCCGCCAGGGTGGTTTCCAATTAAACAGGAAACTGGGACCTTGTAACTACTGGTGTTAACCCAAGGCTTCCCGTATATTAGAACAGTACTTTGGGAAATGCTATTAAACTTCTGCCTCTGGGATATGTACTAGGAATGGGGAAGTTTCCCACTGGGGACTGTCTACTCAGCAGCCTCAAACCATTCCTTAGGGGGCACCTGGGTAGCTTAGTCTGTTAACCATCCAACTTCAGCTTAGGTCACGATCTCATGGTTTGTGAGTTCAAGCCCTTCATCGGGCTCTGTGCTGACAGCTCAGAGCCTGGAGACTGCTTCAGGTTCTGTGTCTCCCTCTTTCTATGCCCCTCCCATGCGTATGCTCTCTCTCCCTCTCAAAGATAAACATTAAAAATACATATTAAAAAAAAAAAAAACATTCCTTGGGAACCCCCAGGGTTGCATTGGATGCTCCCTGACCAAAACCACCATACAATCCACAGCTTATAAAACTTGAGTGGCAATTTAAGAACTAATGATGTTACTAGGGGAACACAAAGATATGCTGTCCAAATGAAATCAGCTACATTTCACACCAATCAATTTACCACATGCTGCAGGGAACCTGAAATTGCTTTCTTAGGCAAGTTATCACCACAAACAGTTTCAGTAAAACAAGATAGATAGCCATATATGCCAACAACAAAATGATAAATGAGTTTCAGGTCCAGAAGAGAAGAAAGAGGAGAAAATGTTTCATCTTTTAGCAGATAGATTTTAGGTATTTACTGGTAATATCTATGGTGGGAAACCCCAACAACCAGTTTATAAATTATATTTACCTAAGATGCTCTAGGAATTTTCTAACATAGAGATCTCTATGAATATACCTGTAATCTCAAGCAAAGAATCTCAACCAGAAAAGAATATGCACAAAGTTCTCCTTCAGATTAGTATGCATTAGTATGCATTCACAGGTGTACAGATATAAAATAAATAAAAACCTTCCCTAATCTATGGTATATCGTGATGGATGTTTATCTGAAGCAGAATCTGCTTCATTATGAGGGATGCTTATGTAAATCAAGGGTCTCACTAAGTCCTTGAAGCCTTTGCTGTAATGCAACTTCATTAGTAAAAACACAATCTGGAGAAGGACCATTCTGAATACTCTAAGGTTTGTCTTTACTACATTGTGGTAGATATTGGTATCAAGGGAAATGAAAGCAAAGACAGGCTATAGGATAGTCAAAACTTAATGTATACCAAGTGAATGAATAATCCAGACTAGTAAAACAGTATATAAAAACAATGATAAAAATGTAGTGTATGAGTGGATCTTAGATTACCAGGTCATTTTTCTCTATTGGAATTACTCATAGTGAACAAATCTGAACAAGTGACAAGTTTATACAGGATCCTTTCTAACAAAGTTTATCTACACTTAAGGTACCTGTAAACCCAAAGGAAAATCTAGAGCACTCGACCAGAAGTGCCAGGGCTTAATCCTAAATGGAACCAATGTCCAGTCCAATGGGCAGTTGGGAGGTCCACACGAATAGATTTCACACTGCATTGCCCTACTCCTGGCATTGCCCCACAGCTAGTCTGGGGCTGTGTTTCCCAAGCCCGGAATCTGTATTATTCATAGGATTATACTGAATTGACTGAATGGTCTCAATGTATAATCTTGGCGGTTATTAGCGTATGTGGAGAAGATTTTATGCTGGATTTCACATTTGATGAAAAACCAAGTTAAAAATCATTTAACTAGAAACAATCCCTAGAGCCTTTGACAGTGTCTTAAAAAAAACAGCGAAAGACTCCCAGAATGTGACTACAATTCTTCATAGATTGAGGACCAAATGGTAACCAATTTTTTATTAATGTGTAACACAGTTTTGAAATTAAGAATACAAAGTATGATTCCTGTCTTCTTCAACCAGTTATTTTTTCATCTAGTGTGTGCTCTCGTGTTAGGGAAAATATAAAGATAAGAGAGGAGGAAAAATAAATAAGTAAACATCTTTTATAACTTTGCATTCCATTTAACCAAGCAATTAAAATTTTTATGACCATAAGAAAAAAAAACAATATTTTACTTGACAGATATTTATCATACTTTGATCTACAATATGAAGAAAGAAAGAAGGAACAATGTAGATATCCATCAATAGAAAACTGGAAAATAAATTTCAAGTATATCTATTCAGAGGAAATTTGTGTAGACAATAAGTAAAATTATGTAGAAGAATATGAAAAGACCTGGAAGATATTTGTGATGCATTTTAAGCAAATAAAGCATGTTTCAAAAGCATATGCAATGTATAACCCCATTTATTTATGTATTTATATAAAGAATACTTATATTCATTTATATATGTTTGTGCAAAGTGCTAACTAAAGCTACTCCTGGCTAGAGAGATTATAGGTAAAGAAGCAGGGGTTCAGCAGTTTCTAAAAATTCATATGGCATGAAAGCATGGATTAGGTTTCAAATGTAAATATTAACATGTCAAGCTTTCAGGTCTGGGCTCTTTTACCTCATTTGTTGCATATATTAAATTTACATGAGGTGTGTTAACCAGCATCTCCATAATGAGCTCAGGTAAAAAATTTAATTAGACGTAAACAAAAAGAACATTCTAAAAGAACTAAGTATTCTATCTTTCTCACTTGTTAACACTCCAAGGAAATTACAGGATTTTATTTACATTTGTTCTTATTAGTATGCATACCAATCAATTATAGTGTTACATAAAGATTTGATCCCAAAAGATTAACTGATTTCAGAGTCAACTCAATGCTTTTGTTAAAATTCTCTCACAGAGTTTTCACAACTTCTGGTAATTTATGACCATCTCCAGAGCATGCCTTCCAAGCCTAATGCACTAGCATAAGTACTGGGGCCACAGGGTTGGGACAGCCAAGATGGTCATGATATCCTTTCTGTCAATTCTTTTTTTTTTTATTTTTCTTAATTTTTATTTATTAGCTTTGAGAGAGAGAGAGAGAGAGAGAGAGAGAGAGAGAGAGAGGAGCAGATAGAGAGGGAGGGAGACACAGAATCTGAAGCAGGCTCCAGGCTCTGAGCTGTCAGCACAGAGCCTGATGCGGGGCTCGAACTCACAAACCACGAGATCATGACCTGAGCTGAAGTTGGACACTTAACCAACTAAGCCACTCAGGCGCCCCTTCTGCCAATTCTTTTAAAGGCTCTGCAGATACTGGGCTTCATTGAGATAGAGTAAACTTTCTCCCCAAAAGAGGTTAGATTAGGCAAGTTCCTGGAAGCTCAACATGAACATTCTCTATTTCTCATTTCTCCTTTTATAGCCCAGAGCCAGGCTGATTTAATTTCCCCTTCACACAAACTAAGGAGAGGAGGTAAGCAGTACAGTCAGAACTCGATATATGAGTTGTGGTTGAAGGTGTGGACGATCAATCCTCTTACCCAGTTTCCCACCCCTCCCCCCTTATTTCCTATCCATTCTCCTTGTGATTTGTGTGGCAGACAGATGCCATGAGACTTTAGTGGTTGGAGAAATGGTGTCAGATTTGGTGATGGTGATGGAGGAAGAAAACAGCTGTTAGAATTAGCACAGCACATGAACTCTGTCAAAGGGAATGACGCCTACGTAGTAAGAATAACATTTAAAGGCATGAGAGAACATAGCAAACCTTGAAAGACCTTACCCTTAAGGTCTTATCTGATGGCAAGGAAAACAAAGTAATAAAAAAGTAAATCACAGGAAATGAGATGCCTTGAGACAACAAGGGCAAGGTGAAGGTATTACACAAATTTAATTCTTAACCCTCCAGTGTTGGGCAAAATGAAAAGAAAATAAGTAATCTATAGAGGAGTGAATTTAAAGTCAGGAAACTTTGCTTCCAGTCTTGGCTTTAATTCTCAACAACTGATTGATACTGGTGAAGTGATCTATCCTCGCTATTCCTTAATTTGCTCATCTATGAAAGGGTGGTGACACCTGCCCGACCACCTCCTCAGATTGTCATATATGTCAACAACAGTGACAACAAAACAAGCAAGAAAGAATGAGTGTCTTTGGAACATTGTAAAATGCTGTGCAACTGTTAACTGTTTATTCTGTAAGGTGCTGGCAAGAGTTTATTAGTCTCGGCAACCAACAGAAGTTTTAATGGTATTGGGAAGAACTGTCGAGCAAAACGTTTTTGATTCTTGTGTGAAACAAAACAGTGATGCCATTTTTATAAGCCAGGTTATGAGTAACTGTGTTAGAACATGTAAATAAACTTCTACAAACAGATACTAATTGGAAATGGACTCAGACTCGAGAGGAGTGGCAGGTGGCTGATCTTCTATCAGTTGGAAGTATATGAAGGAGCAAGGTGATCAATGGAGAAAGAAAGAATTTGGGAACAAAATAAATGTGGGGTCAGTGCCAGGTCCTAATAACTATGTGATTCTGGGCAAATTTTGTACCTCCTCCGACGCTTCAGTTTTCTCACTTATAAAATGGGTAACATAACGAGTATAATAATACCTAACTTGCAGGGTTAGATTATATTAAATTATATAATATAAAGTGCCTAGTGCAGAGACTGGTACATGGCAAGAATAGGAGTCATTACTTTCTCACTTTGCCCAGGCCCTTTCATAGTCTACATACTTGTTTACCTATATTTTCCCTCTTCTGTTTCTTTCTTGAATACTGTCTATCCTGTAGCCTCCCTGTATTTGCCAGACTAATCTGCACACAGGACTCCTTTAAAATGTTTATTTAAACTCCATATTGCCTTCATTATGTCTACCTGATTAATAATAAAATCATTTTTCATCCTGTGTTAGAATTATTGTATTGATCCTGTAAAGATATCCTATTAAATTTATTATGTAGGTACATTGGATTCCTAACACACCTGCTGACCCTAAAAGTAATCACAAACATGGAGCAACACAGAACCAAGGGGAAAAAAAAGAAATGAGGATAGAAAGAGTTAAAGGGAACTTCAAATAGAAACGAACCATCCTAAGGTTTAATATTGTATAGTATATTAATTTTAATTTTTGTATATAAATAATTGCCAGGATAGAAACTTTCTTCTCACGAGTAATAAAATAGATACAATTGTTTGTAATCTACTGAGGAAATCAGAGAGCCTTTCCAATTTCCTTATTCCATTTCTTTAGAGTACTACTGAAACAAAATATCCAATGAAAAATATTACTTTTTGTTTTCCTGGATGGAAAAAATAACCCCAAACAATTGTGTCTGAAGATTATCTGTAATGTATTAGTGTGTTGTGTGTATATATGTGTGAATGTGACTCAACCTCTTTTTCTTCAGTAATTCCAGCCTTTTCTCCCCTTCTCCTTAAAAGGATGGATGTCCTTCTTGTCCTAGTGAAATCCACTTAAATGTAATTTCTTCTGGGAATTCTCACATTACCTGTGGGTGCTCCCTCCCCACCCCAACACCAAGCAGAAAAGTTTATCTTTCTCCTGTGCGTCACAACATCTTGTTTATACCATGAGATTCCTTAGCAATTAAGGTATCTACCTTATACACGCTCCTGAGACACAGCACAATGTCTGGAATATAACTGTCATCTCTTGTATGAATTTTGACTGAAGGCGTAGATGATTAGGCTTGCCTTCCCCTTATTTCCTATCGATCTTTTCTTAAGTTTGCAGTGTGTGACAATGTGGTACTATTTTAAAAGTTGGAGAAGTAGGTCAGAATTGGGGATGGTGTTGGAGGAAAGACAACTATTTTGCTTCCCTTTTCCATCTTCCATATGTTGTGTTATAACTCTTAATCATATCAAAGAAAATTCCATTCCAATCTTTAGAACAATATTATTTCAGCACCATGTTAGGAAAGGATGAATTTGGAAGAATTATTAAATGTTGCACAGAGCACTGTGCAACAGCCTACAGCTACTTTCTCCAGCAAAATCTTGAGGCTTTTTTTAAAATATTGTCTTTATCTTCTCATGATGACTTATGAGGCATGGTTAGGAAAATTTTATTTTAAAGGTCAGAGATTCCAACAGAACCAGCCAAAATTTTTTGAAGTTTATAGAGTGATTAATTCCTAGAGTTCTTCATTTTCCAGCCCTTTAATTTTTGCAATCACATTGACTGTTCAAAGTATATACAGCTTTTTAAAGTCTTTCAAATACTCTGTTCCTAGTCACAACTGGCAATTCATAAATAGAACTGATTAACATTCCCCACCACAAAGATATTTGAAGGAAACTAAAAACAAAAACAGCGTCTTTGTTGAATCCAATTTGCTTACATTTCAACACACATAACTCCACTTAACTGGCCATCACAGCAAAAGCCACAACACACACACACACACAGCAGCATGGAGCTAACCACACAACTCAACAGACAATGCAGACAAACTTGAGTATAAACCAAGATTTTTCTACCTCTTTTTCATAACAGGTTAGTGCTGGCCCTCAGTGTTGGTGTACAGTTTTTATGGCATGGGAAAATAGGGATGTTTCTGCCCTATAAAAATAAATGTGTTGAAGGCTTTAGTTTGAGCTTACACAACGTCAGAAAGTTGCAAAGGCACTGGCACAATACAAAAAAAAAAAAAAAAAAAAAAAAAAAAAAAAAAAGGAATCCCACATACAAATATATCACCAAAATATCACCAAAACACATGGCAAGATACTAAGAAAACAGTGGTAGGAAAACTACTGGTTTCTTGGATGATTTATGCAACAGTTTTCAACACCTTCCCAAAAAATAAAGCATAAGAGAGGCACGCTGGTGGGTCTTTGGTGGGCATATCTTGTCACCAACCACCATTCGTACCAAGTCTTTGGCTTTAAACTGCTCATTAGGCCATTTTCTCTCTGCAGAAGTAGAAAGCACAGAACCCTCATTGTTCTTTAACTTTTAAAAAAGCCTTAGGAAGGGCTAAGAGAAAGAGCATGTAGAAATGCATGCACTATCTTTAAGAGAGAAAGGGATACATGGAATGAAAATAAAAATACATAAGAAATACTTTCTTCATTTTATATGTCATAATATACACTTCTTTCCAAACCTTAGTTTGACACAAATGGTTTCTTACGGATGACATCTTTACTCTAGAAAGAGCTGGGTCAGAAAGATAAGCAGGAAGCAGAAGTTCTGAGTTCGAATAAAGACAATACTTTTGTTACATCAACGGATGAAAGGTGAGTGATGGGGCTAGAAATTGGGAAAATTTCCCAATTAGACTTAATGATTTGTAATTCCTCAAAAAAAAAAAAAAAAAAAAAAAGAAAAAAAGAAAACTTACCACATTCTGTGCAAATTTCTCAAAAGATGTTCTGCGATCCATTGAGTGTTCCGACTTACATGAATGGGGTGGGTGTGGCAAAGGGAAATAGGGAACATAAATAAAAAGAAAGCAAGGAAAACAGCATAAAGAGACAGGATGATGAAAGGAGGCAATGCCAAATCCATGTTCTAAGTCACAGGGAAGGTAGGAAAGCTGCCAAGGAAGGACGCTAGACACAGGACATAGGCTCTGTTTTTATTAGAACTTCTATTTTTAACACCAAAACTCTTCCTGTGCAAACAAAATGGTATGATTTCAAGCAAAATCAAATGACACTAAAATGAAGTAGATTCATGAAGGTTTTACGCTGACATTTGCAAAGCCTACATATTTGAAAATCAGTGGAATATCTTCAGAATTTCTTCATACTTTTCTGTTAGGACTAGATTTCTGTTGATTATGTCAATTCTGTCAAGCATTGCTGTCCAATAGAATTTGCTGAAAGGATGGAAATGTCATTCTATGTTGTCCAATATTTCAGAAGCTGGGACCATTGAGTACATGAAATCTGGCTAGAATTTATGTACTCTTAATTAATTTAAATTTAAATTTAAACAACCCCATGTGGCTAGTGGCTGCTGTATTGAACAGGGCAAGTACAGAGTATTTATTGGCAAAGGCAATGGACTTTAAAAAATCCTATTAGCCTAAATGACAGTCATGAATTACACAAAATTATAATTTCATCTCAAAAGTTTCAGGACGTTATGGACTATTTTAACATTAAAAAATAATGAATGATGTTCAATTTTTATATTCAGATTTTCCATACCCTGCCTTAATGATTACATTGATTATAAACATTAATTGAATAATGAGGTCTATTGCAGCTCTTCCAAAATGTGTTTGGCTACCTTGTTAGGTGTGTAAAGTTCACCATCAGGATACTAAGTAATCCAGGACGAATGCCAAATTAAAATATTTTGAATCGAACATAACTACATTTTGGCAACTATCATTGAAAATAATAAGTCTATATTTGGTTATGGGGTATGTGGCCAAAACCTTACACTCAAGCTTCCTGGACAAAGAAAACCCTCTTCAAGTTTTTGACCTAATGATGTTATTCTTTCCTTTTCATTAATTTTAATTTTTTATATTTTTATATCCATAAACTGGACATACAAGAGACTAACATGAAACATGAAAACAGGTTCTAAAAAACGTTGTAAAGCATGAACATCTGCAGAAATAAACAAAACAAAAAAGAAAATAAGCAATCAACAAACAAAAACAAAAACATCTTAGATGGACCTTATAAAACACAAAGGTTTGGGGAAGGTCTTGGAGTGTGTTCACTTACCATTTGTCCAATACCCTGGCCTCAGTAGAAGGAACTACTCCATACAATTATAACTGAGAACCAGATCGAAAAAGGTCACAAAGAACCAATACCTTTTTCTTTGCCTGTAGAAGCTCTTGATAGGCACTGGATCTTATAAAACGTGGGTATGAATCACTTTTCATCAATTTGTAAATGTGCTCCTAAAAAGAAATAATGGTTGAAGCGCTTCTTTATTATTTCTCAGGGAAAATCAAATCCTGTGTCAAGAATACAGGGTATGGTTCAAAACAAATCTGGAAACAGCTAAAATTAATAATGATAATGTTGATGAGAATACTTTGTGTTTACAGAACATATGAATCTTCAGATTTATAATTTTATTCATGATCAATATTTAAACTGGGTTGAGAGCTACAGAGGAGGCAAATCATATCCAGTCCTTGAAAAACATGGAATTCAGTTAATGGAAGGTCATGAAGTTATTTCAAATCAAGTTGTTGATTTATATAGGTCATTTGAGAATATAAATAAATCTACTATCTCTTAAAATTACTCCAGGCCAAAAGTGAATGATATGAAGTCAAGACTCAGTATTCACACTAGCTATCTACTTGGAGGATGCAGACTGCCCAGATGAATCATCTCTTCGGTACAAATTATATTAAAAAATTGTCATCCACATCCACTTTGGGCCAGAGCACAAATCCAAGAAATATTTTGTGATATTTAATTGCTAAATCTCCTAATTTGTATGCATTAAAAAAAACCTCCTTCAGTGACAGATTAGGTAAATATTTAATAATTTAAACCTATAATCAGTCCACAATGTTCTATTACGATGATGAATATTGATAGACAAAGAAGTCAAGGAAAAAAATATATTCATCCCATTCAGTTGTTAGCCCCATCTAGGGAGATTCTGCTCTGGCCTATTGAAGTTCAATGGAGCATAAATGCTCCTTCCTCTTTCTAGTCTAGTGAAAAATCAGTTAGATGTAGAGAGTATCCTGGATGTCCCAATCTCTTTGTTTGCAGAAAAAAAATGTATTTTAGGAAATGACTCAGTTTCCCTAGTCTCAAACACACCAATGCCACGTAGAGCAGAAAATCCTCTCGGCTATGATTTGGAGTTATTCTCACTCAATATCTAGCCCAAGGCTCACCTCCAAAAGCATGGTACATTCAAGACCCTATCAGAATTTGTTGTTGGAAAAGTGGAGAGAGGTCTTGTTTTGGGGTCAAGCATTGAAGGTTTCAGATCTTATCTTGCTCGAGACCTGCCACTTACAAACATGTAAATTTAGGTCAATTATCCCATCTCTCTGAGCCTTAGTTTTCCACTCTGTACAATAGGGTTGTTGTGAGGCTTAAAGGAATGATATATATTTAGCAAAGAAGGGGAGTATGCATAGTAAGTGCTCAGATATACTTGCATATATACCAGGCACACTTCTAGTGATTGCCTGTATTAGTTAATTTAATCCTCACAAAACTTCAGTGAGGATGGGAACCATTATTATACCCATTTTAAATATGAAGAAGGTCACAGAGCTTTGACTAGAACCCAGGCAATTTGGCTCTAGAGTCTGCTTTCCTAACCATTACACTGTTCCTTTTCTCAAAAAAATGGCAGGAATTTTCATTACTATATTTTTGAGGATGGGGTTAAAAAACCCATCAACAACTGGAGTTAAATATCTGAGCTTAACTAAAAAAGAAGCCCAGGGTCAGGTGGTAATGTTTTCTATAGAAAATTATGCCTTTTCATTTTACTGAAGACCTATTAAGCAAGAATATTTTTAATGCCACAGATAACAAAGAAATGTTCTTTTTAAGACTTCAGGGAGATCATTTCAAACATTTTACATACTGTTGGCTCTAGAAAAATGCTTGAAATTTTATCTTGAACTGAAAGAAAGATAAATCCACAGAGAAGTAAGCAACAGGACTATAATTTTCATCCTGCTCTCTTGCATGTGTCTATAATTATTTCTACATAGAAGCCCATGGGAAAGCAAAGATGGGTGTCTGCTTAGCTATCTCCACCTGTGTTAGTTTTCTTTTTTAAAAAATTTTTTTTTTAACGTTTATTTATTTTTGAGACAGAGAGAGACAGAGCGTGAACAGGGGAGGGGCAGAGAGAGAGGGAGACACAGAATCTGAAACAGGCTCCAGGCTCTGAGCTGTCAGCACAGAGCCCGACGCAGGGCTCAAACTCACGGACCGGGAGATCATGACCTGAGCCGAAGTCGGCCGCTTAACCGACTGAACCACCCAGGCGCCCCTGTGTTAGTTTTCTATACGATGGCTCGTTTCTTTAGACCAAAGCCAGGAGAAATGTACTTTCCACCGGGAGTGAAAATAAGGTCTTTTAGATTTTAAAATCTTCTAGATTTTATTTTAGTAATATTGTTATTTGAAAAACAAGATACTTTCTAGAACTAATATTCTTCTTTTGAAGAGGTTTAAGAAATTAAGATGTATGCATGTTCCAATTTAAAAGCCAATTTAATTTACAGGGGCGCCTGGGTGGCTCAGTTGGTTGAGTGTCTGACTTCGACTCAGGTCATGATCTTACAGTTCATGAGTTCAAGCCCCGGGTCAGGCTTTGTGCTGACAGCTCGGAGCCTGTAGCCTGCTTCCGATTCTGTGTCTCCCTCACACTGCCCCTCCCCCGCTCATGCTCTGTCTCTCTCTCTCTCTCTCTCAAAAATAAACATTAAAAATTTTTTTAAAAAGCCAATTACAGCATATCATTAGGAAAATAATACCCAAAAGTTTAGTTTTCTTCTTGAGCACAATATTTTTTTAGAGAAGGAAAAATTGAGACTGTGTCTAAGGAGGCAATTGTGCCCAGTTTGAGGAAAAAAAATCTAAATATTTGTCTTAGGATATTAATATCTTAATATTAATTTCCTTTTTTCCCTTTTCACAGATTAAAAACTTAACTTGGGAAATTCATATATGCCTAATTCTATTATTTCATTGTATCATAAGAGACAAAACTGGCTTGAGTGTGACATAACTGTAACCTACTCTAGCTTAGCTCTGACTATTCATAATGATGAATAATTTAGGAATGTCAGCATCTTAGAATCTCCACATTGGAAGATACCTTAAAGATTTCAACTATGTGTTACTGAGCTGAGGTCAACATTAGATAAGTGTTTTCTCGCATATTGGGAGATGAAGTAGAAAAATGAAGTAAAAGTGTTCAAATATTTCAAATATTCCCCTTTAAGAAATTTTCACATAAAAACATTCAAACTTATAAAACATTCCCAAGCTTCAGAAACTGTTCATTTTAATGTGTCTCTCTTTTCTTCCAAATCAATTGGAATTATTTTACATACAGTTACCTAAATTGAAAATATTAAGTCTAGCTACCAATTACAATGAAAATAAAGCAGAAATACCTCAAACGTCAATTTTCCAGGAACACATTTGTGACATACTGTGAGGCCCACCCATATACCAACCTGAGCGTCTTCGAATGTGTATCGTCCAGGTTCCTTCACATTCTGTGTGGTTTTATCATAGCTCTTAGAATCCAAGTTAATGGCACTGGGAGCTCCAGGAGCCAGAAATTCTTGCCATATTTCCTGAACTCGGGAAGGGACTTCTCTAATAGGCCTTTTCTTCAGGTCTTCCACTGCTAGCCAGAATCTATGGAAAATGTGACACCAAGCATTTACTGTGATGCCTCATAATTTGCAACTTCTTATAATATTGACTGATCACACAAGTCACAATAATGCCTAACAATAAACTCTTTTTTTTCTCAGGGCGTCCAATATATGGCCTTTACTGAATTTTTTTTCATTAGTTGTATTCAAAAGTATAAATGTTTTCAAAAGGAAATATTGAAAACAATCTCTTTTAAGTGTTTGCTATTGAAAGCAGATCTCCCAGAGCCCTGATTCTTCACAACTTTAATTTTTACTACAGCAAAATAGCACCACTAAAGAACCATTTATTAGAAAGGAAGAGGAGATTGTAGGGAATTAGAGTGAATGACACAGAGCATCTGCTTGGGGGATAAAGCAGTGCACTGTACTATATTCTTTGGATCTGTTGTCCATGTGAGCAATGAGAGTTAGTATGGAGAGGATTTTCTGCTCTATGTGGCAAGGGAATCACAGCGAAGCTTTACTGGAATTAAAAGAGGCCTGGACACAAGATCAGAAAAGGCCCTAGCTGGAGAAATCAGGGCAAGTAACTAATTTTAGGCTGTTTAATTCAGAGAGTTATGGAATGACAGAAGCAACAAGCTTTCACGTGCCACTGTTTGAAAGGTTTACATTTGCAGAGGCATCAAAGCAATTCAGAAGCTCTGGAAAACAAACAAACAAAACAAATACTGACTTTCTTCTAAATATGTAAATACATTTTATATGCTTCTGTATAGAATATATGTGCTGTAAGGAAAAAAACCCACCAGAACATGTTTTGGCTAAGAGCAAATAGCAATGTCTAATAATAAAGGGTCACATTGTATTAATAGGTTTCATTTCTTTAAATTTTGCTCTATGTTATATCATTTTGGTTGGGACTGGAAATAATGTTGAAAAGATGAAGATGGTGGGTGCCTGGGTGGCTCACTTGGTTAAGCATCTGGCTCTTGGTTTCAGCTCAGGTCATGATCTCATGGTTTCGTGAGTTCAAGCCCCATGTTAATCTCTGTACTGACAGCATGGAGCCTACTTGGGATTCTCTCTCTTTCTCTCTCTCTCTACCCCTCCCATGCTCGTGGCCTGCCTCTGCCTCTCTCAAAATAAGTAAATAAACTTAAAAATGAATATATATGACATGTATATTATATATATCACTATAATTGTTAAAATGAAAAAAAATACTTGAAAACGGAACATACTAGGTCTATGTTATCCTCAACATAGACCATTATCACCCTAATGGCATATGTAGTCATGAAATGGGAAAATGACAAAAGACAAAGTTCACTACAGGCTACAGAGTCTTAAGAGAGGTACAATATGACCTTTAGAAACAGAACCTTCATACAAACAGAACCTTCATAATTATTAACTTGGGCATTAATGTTTGGGCATAAGTTTTAACTTGGGCATTAATGAAAGGTCAGAAATAAGTAATAAAGCAGTTGAGCTAGAGTTAGAAAATCAAATATTACTCCACCTAGTGAGTTTCCAGTTTCTAGAGATTATTTTCCTATAGATATATATAACAGTAGATAGTCCAATTTTGGACAACGCCTTACACATGAAACTACCGTTATTGTCTTCAGAAGGGAAGGCTCAAGACTATTTCCTCCAAAAATAAGAGATTTGGACACTGTGCAATCTAATTGCCATCTGAGGGAGCATAAATGTTGTAATGAATGCTCATTCAAGTCCATTCCAGCATACTTTCAACACCTTAATTGAAAGAATTTTTCTGTCCTCAAAGAAGCACTAGAGAAAAAGGTACACCATTCAAATAACTGCCTAACATTAGGACCCCGGGAGCAGCTATCAACAGGGCAAACCACATAGTGTGGGAGTGCAAAGCAGGAAAAAGCCTTCTGCTGGGCAAAGCACTGGGCTGGTAAGGGAAAGCTGATATAGATGCAGTGACATCTTAATAAACTTGAAAACACAGAAAAATTAATAAGAACACTTACAGTAATAAGTAAGTGCAGGCTCTATTCTAAGTGGTTTAGTCATATTTACTAATTCAATCTCTACAGCACTAGAGTATGTGCTATTATTTCCCCCATTTTTGAGAAAAGGAAACTGAGGATATGAAGATTAAGTCACTTATTTAAGGTTGCCCACTATGAGTGTCATAGCTGGGGTTTGCCCCTGGATAATTTGCAGCAGTTGATGTGCTCATAACTGTCCCTAAGAGCATCATCGCCTTTCTTTCTTTCTTTTTTTTTTTAATGTCTATTTGTTTTGGAGATAGAGAATGAGTGGGAAAGGGGAAGAAAGAGAGGGAGACAGAATCCAAGCAGGCTCCAGGCTCTAAGCTGTCAGCACAGAGCGTGATGTGGGGCTTGAACTCATGAACTACGAGATCATGACCTGAGCCAAAGTTGGACCCTTAACCAACTGAGATACCCAGGTGCCCCACATCATCACCTTTCTTATTCTCGGCCTTACTGTAGATGCTGTAATAACTCAGTAGAATGGAAAGCGCACTGGTAAAATCCCATCATCCTTAATATATGGCAGCTGGAATATGAGGAAGTAAGTGTCTTAATGTCTTTGAGTCTTGAGTTCTTAATCAGTAAAATGGGATAATAATGTCTATCTCACTAGGTTTCCATTAGATGACAAGATAAATTATGTAAGAGGCACTTCTAAGTGCCTGACACATTTTTAGACACTCAACAATAAAACTCCTATTACTACATTTCCTTAGTACTTCCGCTATGCTGCATGTTTTACCTGAAAAGGGAATGAGTAAAAACACACTAATGGACAGCAGAGGTTATATTTGAGGAATAAGTTATCAATAAACATTATTTCTTGACTTTTTTTTTCCTGTCTTAATTCTGGAAGAACATAGGAGTGTCATGCTTCTGTAAAGAGCAGGTGCTTACAGGCAGCTGCTTGATAAGACAAACTGAGACTACTTTAAGCTCAATTAGCCCTCCTGGACAACTGGACTATTCTTTCTTCCTCAGTGTGTGATACCAGAAACAGTGGGTTCAGATTTGGGGAGCAGTGGAGTATAGCCTCTATTGGCTTTTAGAAAGCCTAGGATTCCAATTACTAGCCTGACTCGGACAAGATGCTTAGCCTCCCTCAGACATATTTTGCTTATCGGAAAATGGGGCACAAATGTTTAAATTTCATTTTTGTTGCGGTGATTAGATGTTTGATAATCAGAAAGAGTGAACACTAAATATACCATGGCATACTTATAACAGTATGGATATAATTATAACATAAAATATATTAAATATGTCATATTTCTTAAATGAAATGACTTAGATGGAAAACTAGCATGGCAGGGGTGCCTGGGTGGCTCAGTCGGTTGAGTGTCCAACTTTAGCTAAGGTCATGATCTCTCAGTTCCTGAGTTCAAGTCCTGCGTCGGGCTGTGTGCTAACAGCCCAGAGTCTTGGAGCCTGCTTCGGATTCTGTGTCTCTCCCTCTCCCTGCCCCTCCCCCACTCAAACACACACACACACACACACACACACACACACTCTCTCTCTCTCTCTCTCTCTCTCTCTCTCTCTCTCAAAAATAAACATTAAAAAAATTAAAAAAAAGAAAACTAGTATGGCATAAAATTATTGACATAAGAAATGGTTAAGGCTTGAACTAAGGAATCAGCAGTGATTCAATTCATTCATGAAACAAACACAGTTGCCACTATTTCCTTTGCCCAGAGCTTCTTTCTTCTTACATTTTGGCTGGTTATATCTTGACATCCAAATCACAGCCTAAAGCTATTTCCCCTAGGATGCCTTTGCTGACCTCCAACTCTAGGTTAGCTATCCCTCTGTACTTCTCAGATCTAAATAAACACGATTTTGTGTTGTGATCTGTGTTCTCTGTATCCACCACTAGGCTGAAGTTTTAATGAGATCAGGAACCATTTTTATTTGGTTAGGTGATACTGGCCAGGCTTATTACTTGTTTATTTCTTAAGTTTATTTTTACTTGTTTTGAGAGAGGGAGAGAGCACGAGCAGGGGAGGGGCAGAGAGAGAGAGAGGGAGAGAGAGAGAATCTCAAGCAGGCTCCAAACTGTGAGCATGAAGCCCAATGCAGGGCTTGATCTCATAAACTGTAGATCATGACCTGAGCCAAAACCAAGAGCTGGACCTTTAACTGACTGAGCAACCCAGGTGCCCCATTTCTTGTTTATTTTTTCATCATGATACCTCTGATGTTGGCATTTATTTAAAAACTTAGAGAACTAGAGGAAATTCCATCTTCCCATCTGCTAAAAGGCTAAAAATATCTTTTATCTCTGCTATATTTTTTATGCATTCCTTTACTCAATAATTGATGATGTGACCTTGATATAAAAAAAAATCCTTAGCAGTGTACATCTTCTAAAAGTCTTCCCAAGATGGGTTTGCACAAACTTGAATGAATAGAAGGCTGCATCCCAACAATTCATGACAGGCATGCATATATAATAAAATTATTCCAGGTTCCAACTGTGATCATCTTGCTTCAACCATAGGACATCTGTCAAAGTTCTACATGCTTCTGAATGATTTGGTATTGGTATCTGTTAAATCATCTCTAAAGAATGTGACAATGCCTGGAGCTGCAGTGTTCCAGTGAAAATAAATGAATGCTGGGAACTTACCATAAATGAGTTCCACAGGGCTGCATAAGTCATGGGAAAGTAAATTAGGGTATCATTTTCAAAAGAATAATGAATTAAAGAGCTCGTGGAAAAACATTTTTATGCAGTGGAAAGTTATCACTCACTTTGGTGATCTCAAAAAGAGCCATTACAATCTATTGCAGTGTCTCACATTTAAAAATTCAATTTCCAGGTGCCTCTTAAGTTAGAAAAAATTCAAAAGTATGTAAGGATGATGCATACAACAGATGGGTGGAATGCACACCCCTCTCCTACTAACAGCTCAGTGTGGTGCGGCCCTCAACTGTCCTGAAGCTATATTTAAATGTGCCAAGTGAATGAACTGCCCCACAGTGTTGTTTCAAGTTATTTTTAATAGGCACCCAGACCTTACTTTAAGAAGACCAATACTGATAAATAATGATAATTTAACTTCATAAATATTGTTGGCCATTCTTCACTTTGCCAAACATTAGTTCAGGTATTATACTTCTTTATGGAGTCCATTTCAAATGCATCACACTTATATACTTAATAGATGAAGAGATAATGTAAAAATAAACCATTATAAGGAACTAATAATTCTGGATAGGCTTTTCCTTTGTTACCTTTTTCCCTCCATCAGGAGGCAGAAATTCAATGGGTTCATATTGTCATCATGTTGGTACGAGGGTAACTGATCTATTTGGTGCAAAATAACCAGACATATCACAGTAAGTCTCTCTGACATAGAATAGGATACAAACAATGTGTCTTACCTTAAATTTTCTGAGCTGAATTCTGACTCTAGAAATTTAAGAAACTGTTCTCTCCCAACTGGGTCTTTCAATGCTTCATCCATGCCAAAACCCCATCGTTTTACCCTCTGCTGACTTGGTTCTTTGCTATAGGAGATAAAATGAGGAAAAATATACTCCTTTCATGCCAATTCTATCTTCTGCTATTACATCTCCCCTCAAAATCATATATATCTTGAGGTTCCCATCTTTAACATATCTTTCAGGAAAAAAAAATCTGTGAATGATGGCTGTGCATGAAATCATAGTGAAGTATACATTAGGCATTAACAACAGTCTAATCTTTATTAAGCCTAGGCACCAAGTGCTCTAGAGGGATTCTTTTAGATTTTTTTCTGCAACTTTTGAGACAGGTACTATTATAATTCTTATTTTATAGATGAAGAAATCAAGGCTCAAAGAGGGTTATAACTTGCCAATGTATGACACGTAATAAGGGGCAATATTCTAGACATTCTCACCTCAAAGCACAATTTCTTAACCAGCATATAGTGTGCAGTCTCATAGTGGTATATTTTACTGGAGGAAAATGCATTGGGAACCAAAAGGCCTAAATTCTAGTTATGAGTTTGTTGTTGATGAAATGTGTGACGTAATCCTGGCTGAATCACAACATTCTGGGGCCCCAATTCCTCATGTATAAAATCTAGAACTTATGGATGAAGAGCCTGCACTTGTCAAGCATTTAAGAACACTGACTGGAGGTAAAAGAAAGAAAAAGTCCATAAACACAGTCTAGAGAAAGGCCATAGAATATGAAATCCTCACTCTGTATAGTGATAGGCACTGCTCTCTTCATGACTCTGTCAAGATTGATGATATAAGTCTTCCCTTATACAGGTCATAAAGGAAACCAGGGAATCTTAAATTGTGCTTTGGTTTTCTTAAGACGTCAGTATCTTGTCAGATTCTCTTAGAGTGTTAATGGCAAGTTCATTTTTTTTTTTTAAATTGAATGTATAGAGCCATACCTGTATTGTGCTTAAATAAGTATGGATTTAACAATCATTTTGCTTGAATACAGGGGCCTGTGTGGCTATGCGGATTTTCAAAGAAGCAAAAACCATGAGCTAAATTTCAAGAACTGAAGATCCCAACTCTGAATAATCTATCCTGAAACTCTTGTACCTCTAATTTTGTGCCAGTCCTCTGGCAATGTGCATCTGAACACAAATGCAAGTATTTAAGGTTTAAAAACCATTACCTTGAACAAGAACTTCATATCACGGGCTAATAGAGACACAGAGTAAAATTAGCCTTACAATTATCAGTTACAGAATTCTTCCTATTTTACCCCAAACCTGAAATAACTGAAATAATTGGAGAGAAAAGAACATGTCACATACCTTGCTTCAAGTTCCCAGAAAGTTGTATCATCAGACAGCCATGGGTTAGAAGGGTCAGGTGGCACAAGAAATGGGTCATATTCTACATACTGTTCCGTGTAACTTAACAGACTAGAGAGAAAAAAAAAATATTTTCATCTTCATTAGTTTTTTCGCTGAGGTTATACCCAGCCCCAAATAAGGGATACGATATAAAAAGGTCTGGGCAAGGAATTGCTTGCTTATAGAGTAGAACCCAACGGCAGTTTCCACGTTTCCATAACTTTTGTGCATCAACTTATTGTGCACTTTGGAAGACAAATGTAGCTAAGGAGTCCATGTCTGTCCATGCCCAAACCAAGTGAGGCAACATCCCTCCATTAAAATGAAGTAAAATGGAAGGTGTCAGTGTGTGAAAAACAGTGCTAAGGGTCAGTTCCAATCCTTGGCCAACCAGTCCACTCACAGCTGAAATTTTAGCAAACTTGGAGAATGGGTAAAGGAAATTTTTATTAAAAGTATCTACAGGAGTTAGATAAGGTGGGAATCACTAATATTTTTTTTTTAATTTGTATTAAAAAAATAAAGAAAGAAAAGAAAAAGACGGAGAGGAAAGGAAAAAAGTTGGAGAGGTGGGATTTGGCAATACTCCAAAGTGAAGAACATGTGTGCCACTAATAACAGATTTAAATGAAGAAAAGGAAAATATCTAAAATTTGTGTTTAATTCAAATTCTGAAGTCATGCAATAACTGAAAAGTGTCAATGTTAAGATGAATTTACAGAGAGGCTCTAAGTTGCCAAAAAGTAACTTGATAAATTGAAAGGTTCATTTCTCTCAGCAGGAGTGAAAAATTCAACTCCTTGGAAATATCTTCTGTATCTGATTCTAGTTGTGCAGGACTGGATCTCGAGAGACTGAAGACAGTAATGATCATTCTTTCATTTAAACTATAACAGAAGAGTTCCCTGAAAGTTTCCTTCCCTCCCCTCCCCTCCCCTCTCCTCCTCTCCCCTCCCCTCCCCTCCCTTCCCCTCCCCTCTCTTCTCCTTTCCTTCCCTTCCCTTTCCTTCTTTTCTCTTTTTCTTTCTTTCTTTCTTTCTTTCTTTCTTTCTTTCTTTCTTTCTAGGTTTATTGTTTTTGAGAGACAGGGAGAGATAGAGCACAAACAGGAGAGGGGCAGAGAGAGAGAGGGAAAAACAGAATCCAAAGTAGGCTCTAGGCTCTGAGCTGTCAGCACAGAGCCCAACGTGGGGCTTGAACTCACAAACCATGAGATCATGACCTGAGCTGAAGTTGGACACTTAACCGACTGAGCCACCCAGGCACCCCATTTTTGAAAGTTTTCTATGTGCAAAAGGAAAAATAAAATTTCTTACAGGATCCCATTTTAAACACAGTTAACTATCACATGAATTTTTTTTATTTATATGGGCATCTTGAAATACTTACCTATCAGCAACTTTTGACATTTTTAACCGATGTCTATCTAACTGTATTTGCCAATATTTAATCTGAAAAGAATTAAAGAAGTAGTTATGTAAGTAGTGACATTCTCAAAATTTTCAACTCGAAATTCTGATACACTGGGCAATTCTAAATAAGAATATGTTCCAAGTCAGTAAAATTTCAAAGTCTGAAAAATCAAATGAGACGACTCTGAAAATTAAAGTGTTTGAAAAAATATAGTCAATATCCCTTTAGAACAGCAATGAATTTGAACATTCTGCATACTTTGACAAAATATAACTTTATTTTAAAAGCATTATAGAGATTTTAAACATTTATTCGGAGTGAATAACCAAATCAGAGTCAATCCCCAATATTAAATTCAGAAAATAAATATATTTGTTATTTGTACTATAATTTCTTTTTTTTTTTTTAGTTTATTTCTGAGACAGAGCATGAGCAGGGGAGGGGCAGAGAGAGAGGGAGACACAGAATCAGAAGCAGGCTGCAGGCTCTGAGCTGTCAGCACAGAGCCTGACACGGGGCTCGAACTCACGAACTGCAAGATCATGACCTGAGCCGAAGTCGGTCGCTCAACTGACTGAGACACCCAGGTGCCCCATGTACTATATTTTCAAAGTAAACCCTACTTCCTAATACTAGCCCAAGAAAGCATCAAAGATAGGTGTTTGGGGAATAATTTTACCAACATTTCATAACAAATGTTCACAGGGACATAATCACACATAGAAAACTTCAAAACTCTCTAAATTACTTTCCATTCATGGTTATTATAAATATACTAGAGGAAGTATCATTACACTATTGCTAAACCAGATCACAATAAAATATCAGGGAAAAGAATAAAAAAGTTATTTTGAACCAAACCAAGAGATTTCACTATTATTTGATATGAGACCCCAGTGTTTGCTCTGGAATATTACTTGGGGCCCAAACTATTTATCAATTTGTGAAACAACAAGTGACATATGCCATTACTGCACACCAGTGTTAATGCAGGAAAACTTCAGAGGCTTATGAGGAGCAGGGGGGGGAGAAGCAAGAAAAAGCTCTACGTGAAGATCATGTCACATGATTGGATACAGAAAACACGTGACTCAACGGTCACCAGCTTCTAGTCTTCCGTTCTTCAAGAAGAGCTCCAGAGTACAAAATAACTCTTGAAATGGAGACGCCTAATCATCAGTGTAGGTCATTTTAAAGAATTGGTTCGAGGAAGCAGGATTTGGGGAATTAAAGAGTGAAGAGATCTGAAAAACACCTCTCTATATTGATACATTTTCGAGTGACTACACACCTTAAAATAAGTGATTTCACTAACTTTTAACTGAAAATCTTCTCTATGAAACAGTCAACCCTTCAAATAACCTTTGAGAACCCTTGTCATTAAGATTCACCATGTGGTCTTCATAGCTACTACTCTGTAAACCCTTAACAGATCATTTTATAGGTAGACCCACCTGTTGTTGTAATTCATCTTCTGTTGGAGGTTTAGTTTCTGGTGTGGGTGTGTGGGTAGGACTGTGACTTCTAATGTCATTTTGTAAACCATAGACAGACTATATTAAAGTAAAAAAGAAATATTTTAGGACAAAATATCATTTATAGCCACAGACTTCATAAAAGGTAATTTTGTGTTATATATTCAGTAAGGTAACTCAAAGCTTTGTTACATATTTGATTAAGCTTCTCATTAAAATTCAAAGACACTGCTGTCATAAATATCTTATGAATATAAAATAGAAGCACAGCTCTTTGAAACAATATGTGGTTAGATTATTAACTTTGACAGAATAATCGATTATATGGAAAGATCACGGTAAGTCTGATAATAAAATTTGGGGATGGACTGAGAGTACTAAGTTGGGAAATAACACTGTACAGCATTTAATAAATATTGATTTCAAAATAAAATAGGGGTGGATATAGAATAGATTAAAAACTTTATAAACCAAAAGAAAATGAAAAGAATCTGAGTTTTACAAAATGGAATACTGAAGAGAGAGACTACGTCAACAATTCTGTTGTTGATTTGGTTTCTGCTAGTGTGATCAAGGACACCCCAGAGTGCTCCAAATTTCCCACCTCAGCATTGGGTTATTTACCTCAACACACGGGCCTTGACATTTGGTGCCTTTGGGTGCCTTTTTCAAGCACCAGTGACCGCAAAGTTTTCACCTATCTTTGGAATCCTTGATGCCCCAGTGCTTCTTCAGTATTTTGTCAAAAGGCCAAATCTACTGTTTAGGAAAACTCTTTTTTGAGAAAGACCCACTGCTTAGTACATACAAATAAATATTTAGAGTCTTACAGAGACAAAAAAAAGTCTTCGCCTGAAGGCGAGGCATCTCACATATCAACTCAAGAGAGAAGCCAAATAACTTTTTCTTTCATATCAAAGAATTATGATTTTAAAATAAAGGATTTAATATAAGCTACTGAGCACTTTTTGTTTGGACAAGAGGATGAAAGATAAGGACATAATAAAACTGCTCAAGCCCCACAAAACTGAAGTTACCAGACAGGTTTGGAAGAAAGTCTTGAAATCAGAAGAGGGTAGATACAGATGTTTAAATGAGCCAATTTTCAGGCCCATCACTAACCATACAAGTATCTCTACATTCTATTGTGTTTTGTTCCTGACCTGTTTTTACTCGGACTCAATCTTTTCTTAATGTTAACCTGTTAGTTCTATACATGGACCTTTGGACTTGGTTTTTCCCTTGTAACTCTTCCTTACTTTGCTCTTAGCCTTTCTTCAATAGATACTCACTTGGATTTAACCTGCCTGAATTATCCAATTTAGACTATCTTTGGTAAATCTTTCAATCTGCCCTCTCTTGACCTAGTGTCAACCTCTTGGAACTTAATTTCTGTCACTGGGCATCCACAATGTATTCACATATGCCGTGAATTAATTATTAACAGGAGTGAACTGAATGGCTTAATTTTTTCTGTTCTTCCATTCATTCATTCAACATTTATTGAACACCTACTGTATGCTGGAGATAATGCTGAGCACTAGGGATGTAGAAATAAACAAAGATAGGTATGCTTCCTCCTCCATTGGAATTCACAACCTAGCGGAGGGGAAACATGTTACACAAATAATCACACAAATAAACATATGATTAAAACTGTGGTAAGCATCATGAAAGAAAACAATAACAAGAGCATAGGGCCTGTGTACAGGAGACTTAATTTTCACTGAAGAAACAGAGAAGGCCTATGTGAACTACTAATACTCATATTTGAACTTTGAACTCTGAAGTGACAGCTGAGGTTGATGATTTTTTAAAATTGGGTGAGTAAAAGATCACCAATTATTCAATAATTGTAGAAAATAAATGTAGACATTGTCCAATGTTTATTATTTTTCAGGTGTATTACATTAATTTTTATAAAGAAAATAAAAAGACTCTAAGGTTTAAACATTACATTCTTATTTACCTTAGTTTAATTAAAGTACTTAATAAGAATCTATAGTTCATAGAAAGACGCTTATAAGATAAGATAGCTGACTATTTTAACAGTAAGTTTTTGGGTTAAGATTAAAAATAATTTAAAACACTGCTGGAAAAAATACGACATTTTGTGGTGTCATGGAAGTAAAATGATGTATAAATTATCTTCTGTCTCTCTATTTCTATGATTACTTCAGTATGTATGCACGGCACATAGGTTCAGGAAGGTCCATGGAAGAATCACATCACAGGAAGGTGGTGTTTAAAGCTGTCTTCTAGCAATCTAGCTACTGCCTCTGAGGTTACTGTGGAGTTTCCATTTTTTGTCTTACATGCAAGTAAACATCAGGAGTCCTGTCTTTCATCAGTCAGAGTGCCTTTAATTTTCTGGGGACCAGTGATAGCTTTTAACTTTGATTCTTGGTTACAGTGAAAATGGCCACGAGTAATGAAGTTTTACATAGAGGGCTTATTTTATGAACAAAGGAGGTAAGGAAATTGATACGAGTTTGGCAGACAGGTTATGAGGATCATCTGAAATGTAAAAGGCTTTGAATTTTTTTTAAAGTTAATACATTAAAATATTGGCCTAGGGTGGGTGGAGTAGACCTAGCAACAGGTAGGAATGGAGAGAAAGGGACATGGAGTTGTCTGAATGTCTCAATGTCTGCAGCTGGGGGTAAAGAATAATTGGGATTCATTTTGAGTTGTTAGCAAAGCTAGTTACTAATCAAGATGCTTTGATGTGATGAACATGTCCACTTATTCAAATCCAGGATTCCTGGACCAGCTTTCTTCATATAGGGTACCATCCAAATGAATACTGCGTAAGTTATTCATAAAATGAAACAGATCTGATGTTCTACATAAATATGTTCATATATGATTTCCCTTCACGTCTCAGAAGAAAGAGGTCTAAGAAAATTCTCTACTTTTAAAGCAGAAACGAAAGAGTGCAGAAAGTTTTTATGCTTGTCTATACTGAGTGAAATCTCTGGGATTTTTCCGACTGGTGGTGGAGGGAGGGGATATTTCTCTTTCTTCTGGGTTGCTCAGCTCAGCTAGAAAATGGATTGTGACCACATTTGCTGCCATGTGCAGGAAGCCCTGGCAGAGAGAGGGTAGAGAAGAGAGGGCAGGGTTAGAGAGACCCTGATGAGTCCCTGGGTCCATCACCCCCAGGGCTAACTCTGCCCCTGCTGGCTCCCAAGGCTTTAGAATATCCCCTGCTTTTAGCCATTTTGATCAGAGTGTCTATTGCCTGCAAGTTTATTGTCCTTCTTACTTAAAACCCTTTTGTGTCACTGTAAGGCATGAGTAGTTTCTTCTGTTAAGATTAAAATGCCACATTATGCATACAGACATGAGGAAATGCCAGTATTTTTATGTATAAACAGCTGTAGCCACTGCATTAAAAGCAGAAAAACTAGACATTTAATTGTGAATTTGCTAACCGTTCTTCCAGAATGTCCACATTAGCTATTAACTAAAATATGAAGTGCCTCAATGCCTAAATGAAGGTGATAGAAAAAAGAAAAGTAATGAGACAAGAAACAGCTTACTGTTGTTTTGAAATATGGGCTCTGGAGTTATAGGAAGTAATCCAAAGTGTGGGTTCAGTCATGTATGCACAAATGCTTTTTTAATTTTCCTCAGGTTTTCTGTTGTTCTAGGACCCTTCTAGTTATTGTCGTAGAGAAGGATTCATCCTGTGATGCTTAATTTTTTGTGTCAGGTTGGCTGGGCCACAGTGCTCAGATATTTGTTCAAACATTATTCTGGTTGCTTCTTTGAGGATGTATTTTGAGTGAGACTAAAATTTAAATCAGCAGACTTTGAATAAAGCCTATTGCTGTCCATAATGTGGGTGGGCCTCATCCAATCAGTTGAAGGCCTGAAAAGAACAAAAAGACCTCATCCAGGCAAGAGGGAATTCTGTCAGCAGATGGCAATTCTTCCCTGGGACTCTAGCCACTGGCGTACCTCATTAGATTTGGGGCTTGCCAAGCCTCTACGACTGTGTGAGTCAATTTCTTAAAATAAATCTTTCTCTATCTCTGTCACTCTCTCCTGCCCCCTTTGGGGAACCCTGACTAATACACAGGCTGACCTATTATAATTAAAATTTTAGAAGCAGGCTGAAGAAAGCCAGGCACACAGTGCCCCTTAAAATTTGCCTAGATTAGGCTGACTGCCTTCTGACTATGCCACCTTATCATCCATAGAGACTTACGGAAACACATTTTCACCTACTTCTTTCTATTTTAGTAAAGACAGGTTTAAAAACTGCCTAAATACTTAAACATAAATCAAACAAGATATACATCTAAGCCTTCTCTTCACATATTTGATATACATATTTGAAATTCAACAATTAAATATAACATTCCAAACCCTGATATTGTTTAGGTACATGTGACGGATTACTGCTTTAGGGATTTACTGAGTCCCTTATTCTTGTTATATAATCATGAGAAATATTATTGCAGCTGAATGCCAAATAAATTAACAGCAGCTCTCTCTGCTAAGCTCTCTCTGTTTGCAAAGATTAAATATAATTCAGGGGTTCCACTTTCTTACTAGCAGTGGTTTAAGACAGAGCGTGGTCACACAGCTAAGGGAATAAAGGACACAGCCCAATTAGCTGTGGCAGACAAAGGCAGTTTCCAGAGGTGACAGATTGGCCTCTGCCATTTGTGTCTAGGGCTTACAATCCCACAGACTTGCCTGCTCCCCAAGGACATAACTGTGAACACTTCAGAGGATAGTGGGATAGTTTGTTGTTTTGCCATTTTTTAAAATAAAATGGTGTGGCAATTGAGAATCCCAAATCATTTAAATTCCCTCGATAACAGGTTACGGACTGAGTTGCATCCCTTTGAAATTCATGTTGGAGCCCTAATCCCCAATGTCACTGTATATGGAGATGGAGTCTATAAGGAGGTAATCAAAATTAAGGGAGGCCTTTGGGTAAGACCCTAATCTCATGGAGCTGCTGTCCTGATAAAAGGGACAGACACCATAGCTCTCTGCCACATGAGGACAGAGCAAGAAGACAGCTGTGTATAAGCCAGGAAGAGAGCTCTCACCAAAATCCAACTTAATCTGGGACTTCTAGTCTCCAGAACTTTGAGTAAATAAATTCCCATTATGTAAGCCATTTGGAGCATTTTGTTATGGTAGCTTGAGCAGACTAATATATACCACTTAACACAATTATGTGGCTATATATGTATAGACATTTGTCTGCTTGCTCAAGGTATACACTGTCATTAGATCATGAGCTATGAGCGCAAGGTCATGTCTGTCCCATTTATCGTCTAAACACCAGTAAAAGCCTAGCACAGAGACCTGTTAAATCTACTGATTGAATGGCTCATTCCAGTTACTAACCAAATAGGAGCTAAAGTAGCAGTGGTCATAATTCTAAAAAAGAAACCAGTATGTGGCTTAGAGTCCTATAACCTTCTATGTAAAATGACACTTGTGAAGATTCTAGAAAATTCAACATGTTTGAATATGAGAAGCTATATATATCCAAAGGTGAAAAAAAAAAAATCAGCATTCTCCAATTGTTGAAAACAAGGGCATGCATGAAAACAAGGGCAAAAACTTTCTTTTTTCTCTGGTAATTTTCGAGTTAGGGAGCTCTGCTTTAGGCCCTGTGGTTCTACCATTATTGATTTACAGGAAACTCTACCACAACCAAGACAAATAGAGCTTAGTAGTTCCATCTCTACAGCATTTCACCTTGCCAGGCCTGGTGTTTTCCCATTGTTAAGTGAAGCACAGCAATGCCAAGTAATGCTTTTCAAGCATTCAGAAAGCACGATGCCATGTGAAACACTGTCAAAATAACAATACCGGATGGCGTTAAGAAGACAGTGTAAATGATGGCTCTCTTATCTTTCAGTCCTATCTGCCCATCCATATGCTTTCTCTTTCCGAGTCAGAGCATATCTCAGTTGGTGTCTGTTGGGAAAACTTGACACAAAGGAAGGTATCATGAAAAGTAATTCTTCAAAATTCAGAAGTAGTGATAGGTGGCTAAATGTGCTTTTGGAGAGCTGATTGCAGCTCTGGATGCTATTCCACAGCACAAAGCCAGTCCCTAGTGCCCTCAGGCTGTGCTGTGTGCAGAGGATGGAAGGAACTGCATGAGGCCCGTCACAGGAGAGCAGGGCCAACAGGCCTGCTTTGGTCTGGCTTTGCCTCTTTCTCTCAGAGAGCCCCTGGGAGCCACAGCTTTGGAGCACGGCATCTGAGCAGGTTTTGTGGCACTCTTCCCTTGGCTTCTTTATCCTGACATCAAGGTAAACTGCCTTAAAAGAAATGAAAAGTACTTGGATCACACTGGGGCCTCTGAACATGATATTTCTAGGGATAGAGGAAAAAGACCACAAGAAATAAGACTAAAAAAAAAAGTGTTTAGTGCCTATAGCAGGGACATACACCCTGGAAAGCCCTAATGCTACATAAGGAAACAGCCATAAAAGGGAAGGTCTTAAACTTCTGGAATGCTTTAATTCATTGGTGCCCGTCATGGGCTATGTCCTCAAGCCAGAAATTCTGATATGCATCAAGTGTTCTTCACGAAATGAATAAAAATGCCTTCTATGTGTCTGTGTTACTTAAATAAATATGTAGGTACTATCGCTATGTATTTTCAGGAGATTATTTACAATGTCACTGAATTCTGGATAGGTTTCTTTTTGTTTGTTTGTTATGTATTCTCTCATGTAACAGATACCAAATGAACAAACAACCACTATCTTACGGTTGTGTCACAAAATTCTGGTGTTAAAAGGGGGTCCTCATGCAAACTCTGTAGTCCTACATCTTTATGATGTCCCTTTTCCTTCAGAATTTTCTCTGAAAATGCCCTTCTCTCATCAACATCACTTTTTCCAAGATAATCTCCATCTGTGTTTCCTCATCCTCCGGGTGCTGAAAGAGAAGCCTTTCTCTGTTGATGACCCTTCTTTCCAATGGAGAGAGGAGGTATCCTTGGCATCTTTGCCCCATCAGGGACACTTGCATGCCTTGGGACCTGTGCATGCTGGAAAACCACATGCTGGAGAACCGGGATGGTTCCACTTGCTCAGGAGAGATGGACTGACGGAAGACCAGGGTTTGAGCTCCCAGATTTCCTTCTAGCCAAGGAACAAGGAAGAGCAGGGAAGATGCTAGAATATATTCCAGGAAGTGGGAGAAAATTTTTTATGACTGGCATCCTCCTATGGCGTCCTCCTATGGTGTGCAACTTATTACCGAGATCAGCACAGCAAAGGTGGATTTTACCTTCCGTGTTTTATGTGGGTTTCTCATTCTGGATGACTTCTTAATGTCCACTTCAGTGGTATTTACACATCCAGGCTGGAAATGGAAAAACAGAGAGACAAAGGAATCTTTGGGGGTGAGGTTTTTGATTCATGCATTAATGACTTGCCATCCACAACCTGAACAAAAGCTGTGATGACACAGGTCTCTGGAAGTTCTTTCTAAATGGCCACAGCCACCCATCAACGGAGCCAGTAAAAAAAAAATATAGTACACTCTCACTCCTTGCACATAAAGGACTTCAGATACCATTCTTGAATATATTCCAGAGAAACAGGGACAAGAAATGCACAGGCTCTGCCTTTGAAAGTGGGTATTGACATTAGTAGGGGCTAATCCAACAGACTGGGAGCAAGGGTGTCCAGAGACCAAGCGGCTGATGGCCCAGCTGGTACCCACAGACAGCCCTGCTCAGAGTACTCCTCTATGTGAGGTGACACTGTTAAAATGGCTGTTTGCTTCCCAAGTTGGAAAACTACAATTAGTTGACCCAGCTCAAATCCCAGGTGAATTTTTTTTGCAATGATTCGTGAAATTGGGGGACTAGGAATATTTGTTTTCCATACACAGAATAGGATTGTGGTCAGCCTGTTACTGGTTCTCTGACAATCTCAGGAGCATCATTTTGCCAGACTTACTGTTCTGTTGCACAGAAACAGAGAACTGTAAACCTTCTTTTGTATTTAGAGGAGGAGAGGGGTTGAGGGAGGGAGTAAGAAAAGAGGGAGAGGATGGGGCTGAGGAGGAAGGAGAGGGAGAAAAGGAAGGGGAGGAGGGAGAGGGAAGGGAGAGGTAGTGGGAGGAAAAAGAGAAGAAAGGAGATTCAAGAATACAGGGGACCTTATATCTGGAAAGGTCCTTAGATATCACTTAGTCTTTAGAAGTGATTGGAAGGAAGCATTTTTGTGGGTTGTGTTTCCCTAACTTTCAAGTTTTGGTACCAGATATAGGGATCTCTGGTACTAGTATAAGAAGTATGTTGTATAACTCTGGGCAGTTTCTCTGTTTTTTCCCACAGAATGTAAGATCGTTAAACATGAGATATACTTGAAAGTGATTACAGAGAAACTATGAATGTGGAAAAAGACTCTTGCACAGTTGGGATGTTATGGGAGGAGGAGGGGCAAAAAGGCAGCAATGATGTGATTCTGGAAATAAGCTGTTCTCCACACTCACTGGCAGGCAAGGGGCTTCACTTTTGGTTTAATGAAGACTTGCATGCAGGAATTTCCTTGAAGAACCCTCTCCTGATAGCACAGCCATTGGGAAGAAGCTCCACCATAATAGTGTAAAGGATAAAAAAGTAAGTAAAGAAAGCCCTTTTTCTTGATTTTTTTCCACATAGGTTGCATGTGAAATATATATACTACAGACACACAAATACACACATGCATGTGCATGCACACACACACACTGCACTAAAAATGAATAAATCACAAATTTGGTTTGCATATATAGATATGCATATATATATATATATATGCAAACCAAATTTGCATATATATATATATATATATATATATATATATATATATATATAAACCATGATCTGCTTGGCAGTAAGGAGGAAAAACACCCACATGGGTGGGATGTAGTTACTAATTGACACTGAGTAACTCACTTTAGCTACCTCACCATACTGATCAATGTCTGATATTCTGACTTAATTTTTCTGTGGCTACTAGCAGCATAAGTATTTTTCAAGAGACCCCAGTGAGTTTGATATGCAGCCAGAATTCACAACCACTGATAACAAAGATAACAAAGATAATGGTTTAAAACTATTAAAGTAATATTAAAGTGTTTTCATTTCCTATTCAATTTCCATTTCCTTGAAGCCTTCCACCCGTAAGGCTCGGTCCATTAGGAAGACAAGGCACTGAAATTCTTTATGCTCTTATTGATTCATGGCAAGACAGATCATAGAAATCTTCTTCTATATGTTAAAGGGTGGGAATAGTAAGGGCATGCCCTTCCATGACCTGGAGAAAGACAGACCATTTATTATTTATTTAATAAGTATTTATTTCTGATATTGTGATAAATTTTGTGATAAATAGTGACATACAAGGACAAAGGGATGATCTTCTAATATAATAAGCATGATAAGTATGTGCATCATCACACTGTAGGAGCACAGGACTGGAGAGAAGTTTGGCCAAGGCATTATGCAACAGAACATTTCATATATCCATTGTTATGTACATCCTCTTGGCTCTCACCAACATGGCTGAAATATATTTATTTATCATTTGAGCAAATTTGATCCCAATAAGACCATGCTGTCTTCGGTTATTTAATTTCTTTCTTTTAGTTTTAGAGAGAGACAGAGTGCAAGTGGAGGAGAGGGCCAGAGGGAGAGAGAGAGAGAGAGAGAGAGAGAGAGAGAGAGAGAGAGAGAGAATCCCAAGCATGGTGCCCGATGAGGGGCTCAATCCCATGACTCTGGGATCAGGACCTGAGCCAAAACAGGAGTCAGATGCTCAAATGACTGAGCCACCTAGGTGCCCATCTTTGGTTATTTTAATATATAAAATGTACCACTAGCTGGCACCAGATCCACATGAAATGTTATGGCTAAATTGGTTTTCTGCACTACTAAGCATAGCTTCCCAATAAAATACAAATAACATCACCGTTACCAAGTAAGCACTCAATAAAAATGTTCAAACATGTACTACTGGCCAGATATAATATTAAATTCATAGTATTGTTCAATTTAAGGAATAATGAAATAATATTTACACTGACCTAGAAAAGAATCATAAATTATTTCTAGTGATTCAAAGATAAATTTATCTTCAATAGAATTAAGCTGTGTTGTGACATTGCTGTAACACTATTTATTAAAAAGTACAATTGAATTCCTTGGAATCCATTCCTGAAGGAGCAAAAGGATCATATTATTGAGAAATATTACTGCCACAGTGTACATGTAAGTGTCTCAACGAGTTGCAAAACAGAGATGAAATTTTGGTTTCATCATTGATGAAACCATCATTTTACTTAAAACAATCTGAATATCATTTAGTTCCTGTCATGCAAAATGACATTATTGTAGCAGAAGGCACACTCTGCTCAGGATAACTGGGGAAACTTAAGGACTCTTCAGTGAAGAGAGTAATGGAGAACCACTTTCTTTAATTCAGTCCCAGTAGCTGAAGTGAAATTTTCTGAAGTGATTAAAACAATGTCCTAAATGACAAATAAATGGAGAGTTAAGAATAAGGTGGCAAATAGAACTGATAATATCCATATTCCTGGAAATTAAAAAAAAAAGACATGATTCTGGGAAAATCAAGACTTGGAATGTTGAAATATTTGTCTTTTTGTAACACAGTACAAGGTTTAAAAGTTCAATTTGCAATGTATTTTACCTCAATGAAAATGATTCTCTCCTTATCCTCATAAAAAGTGATTATAGATTTTAGAGTGATCAATCTCAGGATACTTTTTTAAACATTCAATTGAAGCTTTTATTTTTGTTCTTGGGCCAACAGGGCTTACTAAATGCTACACACAAAGGAAGTTGTTTAAGGTAACTACACTGGAATTCCTTTCATTCACCCTTTCATTCGTCTGATTACTACTTAATCTTATTTGCTGGACACAGATTCTGGATTATGTAATCCTGCTTCAGTGTAGGCTATGAACAAATTCTGAGCGTCAACAGACAGAAGGAAGGCTCCTGTATCAGAGGGGAGGGAAATGTACCAAGATGCTTGGAGCTGTGGAAAGTGGTAGGGTCAGGTAGAAATTATAGCCCACGGTAAGGACTTTGATTTAAGTCTAAACATAAGGGGATGTCATAAGGGAAGTGACTTAATATGATTTGTATTTTTAAAAACTCAATCTCTGTAGGGCACCTGGGTGTCTCTGTCAGTTGGGAGTCTAACTTTGGCTCAGGTCATGATCTCACAGTTCATGAGTTTGAGCCCTGAGTCGGGCTCTGGGTTGAGAGCTCAGAGACTGGAGCCTGCTTTGGATTCTGCGTCCCCCTCTCTCTCTCTGACCCTCCCTGGCTCACACTCTGTCTTTCTCACAAAAATAAATAAACATTAAAAAAATTAAAAAAATAATCTCTGAGCCTGGAGCCTGCTTCAGATTCTGTTTCACTCTCTCTCTGCCCCTCCCCTGCTCACTCTCTGTCTCTCTCTGCCTCTCAAAAAAAAAAAAAATATATATGTATATATATATATACACATATATACATATATATTTATATGTATTTATATATTATATATATAAATTATATATATTCATATATATAACATATATTATATATAACATATATAATATATATATAATAAATATATAAACTCACTATGGTTTCACAAAAAAATAACTCAAGATGGATCATAAACCTTAATGTGAAATGCTAAACTATAACCCCCCCGGAAGATAGCATAGGAGAAAATCTAGGTGATCCTGAGTTTGGTGATGACTTTTTAAACATGACACTAAAAGCACCATACATTAGAGAAATCAATGATACACTGGATTTCATTAAAATTAAAAACTTATGCTCTGTGAAAGACAAGCCAGATTGGGGGAAAAAAAAAAAACATAACACTTGCAAATGGTACATCTGATGAAGGACTGTTATCCCAAATATACAAAGAACTCTTAAAACTCAACAATAAGAAAAAAAACCTCAACAATAAGAAAATGAACAACCTAATTTAAAGGTGGGTAAAAGTATCCACATATGAGTGAAGACATATGGTATCTGTCTTTCTCTTCCTGACTTATTTCACTTAGCATAACACTCTCCAGTTCCATCCACGTTGCTACAAATGGCCAGATTTCATTCTTTCTCATTGCCAAGTAGTATTCCATTGTATATATAAAACACATCTTCTTTATCCACTCGTCATTTGATGGACATTTAGGCTCTTTCCATAATTTGGCTATTGTTGAAAGTGCTACTATAAACATTGGGGTAAAAGTGCCCCTATGCATCAGCACTCCTTTATCCCTTGGGTAAATTCCTAGCAGTGCTATTGCTGGGTCATAAGGTAGATCTATTTTTAATTTTTTGAGGAACCTCCACACTATTTTCCAGAGTGGCTGCACCAGTTTGCATTCCCACCAACAGTGCAAGAGGTTTCCCATTTCTCCACATCCTCTCCAGCATCTATAGGCTCCTGATTTGTTCATTTTAGTCACTCTGACTGGCGTTGAGGTGGTATATCATATGTGGATCCTGAGAAACTTCACAGAAGACCAGGGGGGAGGGGAAGGGGGAAAAAAAGTTGCAGAGAGGGAAGGAGGCAAATCATAAGAGACTCTTAAATACTGAGAACAAAGTGAGGGTTGATGGGGCATGGGGGAGAGGAGAAAGTGGGTGTGGGCATTGAGGAGGGCACCTGTTGGGATGAGCACTGGGTGTTGAAACCAATTTGACAATAAATTATATATAAAAAATAAATAAATAAAGATGGATAAAAGGTCTGAACAGACACCTCACTGAAGAAGATACACAGATGACAAATGAGCGTAAGAAAAGATGCTGTACGTCATGTGTCATTAGAGAATTGCAAATTCAAACAATTAAATACCACTACACGCTTATTAGAATAGCCAAGATCCACAGCCCTGACAACATCAAATATTACAGGGCATGTGAAGCAACAAGAACTCCTATTCCTTGCTGGTGGGAATGCAAAATGGTACAGCCCAGTAGTGAAAGCCTTGATGGGTTTGTTTTTGTTTTTGTTTTTTACCTTTTTGTAATTCAAGTGCCTGATTTAGGCATTGATGAGTGAGCAACGATTTCAAAGAGGAACCCACTTCAAATAATAAAGAAGCAGTTTGTCTCCAACACAGATGCTCCTTTGTTTTGGAGATCTTGGTTGGTTTCAATACTGATCATCTTGGCTACTTGTTTTTATTTTATTTTTGTTCTTTCTCTTCCAGTGTTTAAATTTTCACTCTTATGTTTTAAATTCACCAATAAAGAGTGAGCCCATGAAACCCTAGGTCCCCAACCTCAACCCCAAGAAAAGCAGTACTCTGGGGCTCATGCGCTCTCCCCTCTCCTCAACTTTATTATGTGGCCCCAGATGTGCTATGTAATTGCTTTTTTCTGTAAGTTGTAAAGCATTATTTTTTTCAAAGTTTCCTGATAATTGTTGTGGAAGGGCAACTTGCAGAAGAACCACATAAGAACCACATCATTGATCCAACCATAACACTGGTTATTGATAGGCTGAGACCAACACAAAACAAGCCACTTTGGAAGACAGTTTGGCAGTTTCTTACAAAACTACACATACTTTCACCATTTGATCCAGCAATTGTATTCCTTAGTATTTATCCAAAAGAGTTGAAAAATTGTGTTCCCACAAAAGCCTGCACATGGATGTTTATTGCAGGTTTAGTCACCATAACTGCCAAAATGTGGCATCCTTCAGTAGGTGAATGGATAAATAAACTGTGGTATGGAACACCATGGAATATTATTTATGGATGAAAAGAAATAAGCAAACCATGAAAAGACATGGAGGGCCTTAAATGCCTACTATGAAGTGAAAGAAGTCAGTCTGAAAAGGCTACACTGTATGATTCCAACTATACGACATTCTGGAAAAGGCAAAACTATGGAAACAATAAAAAGATCAGTGGTTTCCAGGGGTTAGGGAGAGGGATGGATGACTTAGGCAGATCACAGAAAATTTTTACGGTGGTGAAACTGTTCAGTATGATACTATAACGGTGGATACATGTCATTATACATTTGTTTAAAGCCATAGAATGCACAACACCATTACATTAGAGTGAACCCCAATGTAAATTATGGACTCTGGGTGACGATGATGTGTCTGTGCAGGCTCTCTGATAGCAACAGAGGTACCACCCTGGGGAGGGATGCATTTTGAAGTCAGAATCAACACAACTTGCTGATGAATTGGGTTAAGGAGCATGGTGAGGCAAAAGAGTCAACAATGACTCCTAGTTATTGGCAACTGGGTGACGTGGTGCCATTTATTGAGACGAGGAAGGCTGGGAGAGGAACAAATGTAAACAAATCAGGGATGGCTCCTGGATTTCATTTACACACAATTTTAGTATTTTTACTGAATTCTCCAACTAGAATACAGCTCTTTATGCAGTCATTGTCAAGGTTCATGGCTCAGAACACTTCAACATTAATGCTTATACAATAATCTGTCCCTGGCCGGCCACATCCTTTTGTGTCTTTGACTTTTTAGGTGCATATCATTGAGTGTGCAAAACCAATGTCTGATAGTCAGTTATGGAAAACCTGGTGGAGTGGCATCCCATTACTCAGAGCCTCTACTACATTTCTCTAAATTCTTCTCCAGTGCATCCTACCACACTCTCTTAATCTGCTCTGGTTGAAATCAGACCACTTCTACTTAATATCTAGTAACTGTCTGTTCATCCTTCTGTGATAGTCCCTTTTTATAGACTAGCAGCTGCCATGCAGACAAGTACAGCCAGATTGTCACAGTTCTCAACAAGCTACCAAGAGGACCCTAATGAGTGAGCTTGCTATGGCTTCTCTGTGATCACAGGCATTGCTCATGTTTCATGTCCAGTTTTTAGACATTTAAAATATTTCTAGCTAGAATTCCTTTGGAATAAAAAAAAAAATCACTGGGTAGAGGCTGAGTTGTCATACTTACCTTGAATAAAATATGAGCTCCTTCAGGAAGTGACAAAAGCCTGAGGCAGGTATGCATGGGTCTACCACTCATACAAGTGATTGATCTCCCTCATGTCCTATGACTTTTTTCTTCACAAAATGCTGGTTGCAATTTGAGGGCATGGAAAGATTTTTAGTTGGGGAATGAAAAAGACCCCTCTTAGACTGAACACACACACTCCAACTTACTGTGCACTAGGAAGTCCTGGGTTCGCACCAAGGGCGTTTTCATAACCTACAGCTAACTGGCATTTGGGATGGCATTATGTTGCTGTCCTTCTGGGATCTCATTCATGGGAGGGTGAGTAGCAACATGATTTTGGGATTCCTCGTCCATAAGCTTAATATCATCAAATGTCTTCACTTTTTTTTTTTTTTTTTTACTTTAACTCCTCATGTGTTTGTTGAATGTAGGCATGAAGGAAATAAACCTAAACCAGATCTCTGATGGCAATGGAAATTTCCCCAGCATAAAAGCTAAGAGCTGAGAAGTAGGAAAATGGATCACTTAACTGAATTGGTGAAAACAATTTTGCAGGTAATACTATTGTTGGTCTTGACGATTTAATGGTGTGCTGTAACTGGTGAACAGAACCAAATAAAATTCCTCGTAGTATAAATAACTCACCAAAAAATAACTAAAATTCCTAAGTAGTACAAATAAGTAACTTCAAAAGGCTTACAATAATTGTTGCAACAAATGACAATGGGACAACTAGAAAATAACAACTTCATGAAAATCAGTGGATATTGGAATTGGCCTTGAATTCAATAGCCTTGAATTACAAAGGATATGGGAGAGTCTTAAGTCATATGTTCCCAAATGGAAAAGAGGCATATTTCCCTCTCCGGACCAGATACACAGACAAAGGCTGTCTTCACACACAACTCAGCTCAGCAAGACCTCTATAAAGAAGATGAATTTCAAAGACACACTCTGTTGCATTAAACTTGATTTCCAAAGGTAGGAAAAGATAAGTATTTTATTTATCTAGTGGTATCAGAAAAGAGAGGTTCACATAAAGTTATTTTGCAGATTAAATATTTATCACTAAGAGCCAAAACTCAATTTTATTTTCACCATTGGAAAAAAAGATATTCTAAAATAATTCCCACACATCCTTAGATTCTTGCACAATTATATCCAAAGCAATGCAATCTTTTCTTGTTGATTCAAGGTCATTATTGAGAACTACACTTACTGTGCCATCCTTAAGACAGCAATGCCTGTGAGGCTGGATGGCCTTAACTCTTAATGGCTTTTGAGCTTTCATGACATTTTAGGTCATTTTTTGAATGCCTCTGCCTTCTGCCAGTCAGTTGTCAATTTTGCTGCTCTCAGTGTCCTTCCTCCCAGCACCAACCCATCATCCTCTAATCTGTTACTTGGATTCTGACAGGGGTCAGGAAAGCAGAAAAATGCTTCTTGAACAGTGTCTCATATTTTTGCAAATGAGTCAACCAAAGCACCTGAGTTAGAGTGTGGGTGTTTTTAACAATTTCTTTGGCTAAAATTTTTGGAGTTTATTCTTGGCTAAGTTTTAGGTAGAATTAGTTTTTGGATATGTGAGGAAGGAAATGCAAGTTGTGACAAAGGGAATGTAGGTAACTTCTCATATCTTTCAGAAAACTTATCAGGACATAAATATCTACAGGCTAATTAAGTGGATCAGAGTAGATGACATGAAAACTTTTTCTGGAGTTCTGAGATACGGGGACTTCACACAGAAGGGGAGCTGGCAATTCATTCTGTGCTCAGGGGCGGGAGGAGAAGTGCAGTGAGACACTGGGCAGTGCCCTACAGGAGTGTCTGCCCCAAATCCTGCAAGTGAACAATCATGCCCCTGCTCTACCAAACACTGGTGGGAGAAGCCTTCCAGACACAGTACTAGTTTTAGATCAGTTGCTCAGAAAAGACACTGACCAGCCCTGAGCTCCTCCTAGCCTCCCCATTCCATTCCTCATTGCCTTTGCAGCAAAGGCCATATCCATCCACCAGGGTGTTCATGCTATGATCTGGCAGTCGTCAGCCACAGCTTGCTTTCCCTTCCTTCCCACATTTCATTCAACAGCAAGTGTTGTGCACTTTACTCCAAACACATCCTGAATTTATCTGCTCCCCCTCGTGCCAAAATCCTGGTCCAAGCTGCCATTATCTCCCACCTGGACTATCTCAGCAGACTTTTGATTTGTCTTCATCAATCCTTTCTTGCTTTTTACACTCTACACCCAAGTTGTTCTCTGCACTGAAGCCAGACTGACCTTTCAATACTGTAGCCATGTCACCACTCTCCTCTTCAAGCCTCTTCTTATCACATTTCAGATAGAAGGCAAACCCTTTCCCATGTTCTACCAGGTGCTACATAAATGGCCTCTGTCTGCCTTTCCAACTCTGTTTGGTGTCTCTTTGCCTCTGCTCACTTCAGTCCAACCTCATCCACCTCCCTCCTATTCCTTATATGTGTCAGGTTCTTCCCTTTGGACTGGCTGCTACTTCTTTCCACAAGTATTGTGTAGCTGGCCCCTTGCCATTTGGGTCTGACATAATGCTTCCAATCATATCACCTTGTTTTTATTTATAGCACTTGCCTCTACATGTAATGTTCTTATATATTATCTTTGTTTATTCTTTCTCTACCAAAATGTAAGCTCCTCAAATATAGAGGCTTTGCCTGTCATGTTTAATGCCATTATTTTTTTTCTGTTATGTAGTAGGTGCTTAATGAATATGTAATGAATAAATCAATGAATGAATGAGAGAAATCATACATTTTACATAATAGTTATTTCTGAACACTACTCATGCTAAAAAGATGAAATGGGTTTTATTTACTGTGTTTTGGTATATGTGTGTGTATGCTCAAGCATATTTGTACCTATAACTTAAATCCCAGACCAATTGGTCATAAATTATCATTATTATCTTACATTTTGAACAGGAAACATATTGTCTAATTCTTCAGTTAGGCTTCAAAGAAACATTTGTTTCAAGAAAATTTAGCTCAAATATTTTTTTCTCTTGAAATATAAGTAGCCCATTGACTGATAAGTATATATGGCTAATGGTATATTGCTTCCAGATTTTATGGGGGTTGAATACTTAAAAAGCAGGAGGACACTGGGAACTTACAAAGGCTCAGTTTTAGAGAAGGCAATATGAGCAAACTCCTCTGCCCCTGAATTTACAATTTCCATTCAAACTGTCTCCATTTTGACCTACAGTCTTCAAGGACAAATAAAACTTGTGCCCCTGTCCATTTTCCCTACCTGGATGTTTAAGGCACAGTGCAGTTAAGATGAAACAACTTAGCTATAGGGCATAATAGCACAGCTCATGAGTCAGTTTTTGGTTTTCCAAAGCTTGTGGGTTTCTAACAATATAAAGTCACCCAATCCATAAAAATGGGATGTCTTTCCATTTGTTTGTGCCTTGTTTAATTTTTTATCAGTATTTTGTAGTTTTCAATATACAAGTCTTTTACCTCATTATTTAAGTTTATTCCTAAGTATTTTGTTCTTTTTATGTGTCCTGTTGTAAATGGGATTACTTTCCTAATTTCCTCTATAGATAGTTTGTTGTTAAATATTGGAACCTTTGCACACTATTGTTGGGAATGCAAAATGGTGCTGCCATTATGGAAAATAGTATGGACATTTCTCTAAAAATTAAAAACACAATTGCCAGAAGACCCAGCAATCCCACTTCTGAGTATTTGTTTTAAACAACTGAAATCAGAATCTCTAAGAGATAGAAGCACTCTCATGTTAACTGCAATACTACTCACGATGGTCAAGATGTGGAAACAACCTAAATGTTCCTTGACAAAGAAAGGATAAATAAACTGTGGTAAATGCATACAATAGAATACTATTCAGTCTTAACAGAAGAAAGAAAGAAAGAAAGAAAGAAAGAAAGAAAGAAAGAAAGAAAGAAAGAAAGAAAATCCCACAATATGTAAGAACATGGATGAACTTTCAGGTCATGGTGCTAAGTTAAATAAGCTGACAACCTAGAAGAAATGGATAAATTCCTAGAAACATACAATCTTCCAAAACTGAACCAGGAAGAAATAGAAAATCTGAATATACCGATTACAAGTAATGAAACAGAATCAGTAATCAGAAAACTATGAAAAAATAATAGTACAGGACCAGATGGATCCACAAGTGGATTCTACCACACATTTAAATAAGAAATAATACCTATTCTCCTCAAACTATTCCAAAAAACAGAAAAGAAAGCAAAACTTCCAAATATATTCTATGAGGCCAGGATTTTCCTGACACCAAAAGTACACAAAGTCATCACACACACACAAAAATCTATAGGCCAACAACCCTGATGAACATAGATTCAAAACTCCTCAACAAAGTATTAGCAACTACATAAAATACATTAAAAAATTATTCATCGCAATAATGTAGGATTTATTCCTCGGATGCTATGATGGTTCAATATTCACAAAAATCAATCACATCACATACCATGTCAAGAAAACAAAGGAAAAAAACTCATATGATAATTTTAATAGATGCAGAAAAGAGCATTTAACAAGATTCAACATTCATTCATGATAAATAGTACTGAAGTCGTAGCCACAGCCATCAGACACAAGAGATGAGAGACAGCCATATTGGTAAAGAAAGAAGCTAAACTGTCACTATTTGCAAATGACATGATGCTATACATAGAAAATCCTGAAGATTCCACCAATAAACTACTAGAAATTACAAATAAATTCAGTAAAGTTGCAGGATACAAAATTACAAATTGGTAGCATCTCTAAACACTAACAATGAAGTCGAGAAAGAGAAATTTAAGAAACAACACCATTTACAATTGCAGCCAAAAGATTAAAATACCTACAAATAAACATAACCAAACAGGTGAAAGACCTATACTGTGAAAACTATATAACACTGATAAAAGAAGTTACAGATGACACAAATGGAAAGATATCCCATGCTCATGGATTAGAAGAATTCATATTGTCAAAACATCTGTATTACCCAAAGGAATCTACAGATTCAATGCAATCCCTATCAAAAGGCCAACAGCACTTAAAAAAAAAATACAACTAGAACAAATCATCCCAAAATTTACAGGGAACCACAGTAGATCTCAAATAGTCAAAGCAGTCCTGAGAAAAAAAGAACAACAAAGTATAACAACTCCAGATTTCTTTAAAAAAAAAATTTTTTTTAACGTTTATTTATTTTTGAGAGAAAGAGACAGAGCATGAGTGGGAGAGGGGCAGAGAGAAAGGGAGACACAGAACTGGAAGCAGGCTCCGGGCTCTGAGCTGTCAGCACAGAGCCCGACGCGGGGCTCGAACTCACAGACCGTGAGATCATCACCTGAGCCGAAGTCGGACGCTCAACCGACTGAGCCACCCAGGCGCCCCTAGATTTCAAGATATACTACAAAGTTGTAGTAATCAAAAGTATGGTCCTGGCACAAAAATAAACACATAGATCAATGGAACAGAATAGAGACCCCAGAAATAAACCCACATTTATAAGGTCAGTTAATCTATGACAAGGGAGGCAAGAATAGACAATGGGAAAAAGACAGTTTCTTCCATAAATGTTGCTGGGAAAACTGGACAGCTACATGTAAAAGAATGAAATTGGACTACTTTCTTACACCATAAATAAAAATAAATGAAAAATGGATTAAAGAGGTAAACATGAGACCTGAAACCAGAAAAATCTTAGAAGAGAGCACAAACAGTAATTTCTCTGTCATCAGCCATAGCAACATTTTTCTAGATACATGTAAGAAAGGAAATAATAGCAAAAATAAACTATTGGCATTACATCAAAATAAAAAGATTTTGCACAGTAAAGGAAACCATCAAAAAACAAAAAAGTCACCCTACTGAACGGGAGAAGATATTTGCAAATGATATATTCCATAAGGGGTTAATATCATATATATATCTATATATATCTATCTATATCTATATCTATATCTATATCTATATCTATATATCTCATACAACTCAACACCAAGAAAGCAAACAATCCTATTTAAAAAAAAAATGGGCAAAGGCCCTGAATAGACGTTTTTCCAAAGACATACAGATGGCCAACAGACACATGAAATGTTGCTCAACCTTACTAATCTTCTAAGAAATGCAAATCAAAACCACAATGAAATATCACCTCACATCTGTTAGAACTGCTAAGATAACAAAGACAAGCAAAAACAAGTGTTGGTGAGGATGTAGAGAAAAAGGAACCCTCTTTCACTGGTGGTGGGAATATAAGCTAGTGCAGCCACTGTGGAAAACAGTACGGAGTTTCCTCAAAAAGTTAAAAATAGAACTAACCTATGATCTAGCAATTACTACTGTGTATTTATGCAAAGAATACAAAAACATTATTCAAAGGGATGTATGTGCCATGTTGATCTCAGCATTATTTACAATAGCTAAGACATGGGAACAACATAAGTGTCCATCAATATCCAAATAGATAAGAAAAATATGGAACAATGGAATATTATACAGCCATAAAAATGATGAGATCTTGCCATTTGTGACAACATGCATGAACCTAGAGGGTATGATGCTAAGTGAAATAAGTCAGACTGATAAAGAGAAATACCATATGATTCTACTTATGAAAAATTAAATGAATAACAAAAAGCAGAATCAGAACTATAAATGCAGAGAACAAACTGATGATTGCCACAGGGGAGGAGAGTGGGTTGGGCAAAATGGGTAAAGGGGAGAGGAAGATGCAGCCCTCCAGTTTTGGAATGATTAAGTCATGGGAATAAAAGACACAACATAAGGAATATAGTGGATCATATTGTAATAGCCATGTAATGGGACAGATGTTAGCTACCTTGTGGTGAACATAGCATAGTGTAGAAACTTTCAAATTACTAAGTTGTACACCTGAAACTAATGTCAACTCTATTCAAAAATTAAATAAATAAATAAATAAATAAATAAGCCAGTTACGGAAAGATAATACTACATGATTGCACTTTTATGAGGTATCTAGAATAGTAAAATTCACAGAAGCCAAAAGTGGGATGATAGCTTCCAAGGGCTGGAGGGAAGTGGAAATAGGGATTTTCTAATTAACAGGTTTATCATTTGAGTTAAGGAAAATGAGTAAGCTGTAGAGATCTGATCTCATGTTAAGTATTCTTACTATAATATAAAATTAAAACAAAATGTGAGTTTTAGACATAGAATAAAAGAGCTTAATTTCCAAAGGACTCATTCTGTTATCACTGTTCTTCCTTGCTCTGTATTATGGAATTAATGATTAAAACCCCCTAGGAAAAAAATCTAGATTCAAGATGTAAAGCATACAAATAATACAGATAATAAGAACAGTTCTTACATCATGGAATACTTTGTCATTTTCCAGCCATTGTCATTTGAGTTTTGTAAAACATTTTATAAACCACACAGGTTCAGTCATTCTGAAACTAATTTTTACTGAAACCAAACATCAAAGACTTGCACATTACAAGAAGGCATCAATTTTATCTGGTCAAACCTGGCACCCAATTCAAGATTCCTTCTGAAACAGAAGTCATTCAACCTTAGCTGCTACAAGCATCACACTTTCCCCTAAAATTACCCCATCTACGTACATTCTTTAGAATGTAGAAAATCTTTTAATAAGTCACTTATTGAAAGGGTTATGCTATCTTTTAAAATGTTACTACCACATGAAAAAAGAGAAACAACATGACTACAAAATAGTTAGGATCATGGGCTGTATTAACTCCTGGAAAAGTTAAGTAGCCCCTGGGAGCCTGAGTGTCTCCTACATAGTGGAGGTGAGAGTAATGGTACCAAACTCGTTGTTGTACACAATAATGTGTGTAAGGGCTTAGTATATTCCTGACACACAAAGTACATGGAGCACATGTTAGCTGCTATTATTATTGGAAGTAAAGTTTGACAAACAGAAAATAATTACACAGCAGGAAACTGGGTCTTTCAGACTGTTAGAATTTGAGGAAGTTACCGAATGGAACCAGAAAACAAAACGAACAAACTTTAGCAATTTAAGACCAGATACCATATTTAATCAATAAATGAGTAAGTACCTTTTGGGGACTAATTATAAAGTATTGTGGAGGGAAGAGTGCAGAGAGCTCTGTTCAGTTCAAAATCCTTCAGTTCCATCAAGTCAGGCACCAAATTCATACGTTTGAGTTTGACTTCCTCAATGACTGCTTTAACTTTTCGCTTCTCAAAGGGCTAGCTTCTAACGTTTGAAAATATGTAATGACAAATGTCTTTATGTTGGAGTTTATTACATGAAATGTAATTTGGAAAAATCTAGCTGTTACTTGTGAGAAGATACATAAAATTGTTGAAAGGGAATAGCAGAGCTGAGGAGAAATTTTTAGAGCTTTCTGGGCTTGAAAGAATTTATTTTTGTTCTCATTAATTTAGATTGTTTTAAATTTCAATTTAGTTATGTTTATCAGAAAAAGAAAGTTCATCTGAAGCTGACACCTGACATTGGATTAAGAGAGCACAGCCTTTCTTTTTCTTTCTTTCTTTCTTTCTTTCTTTCTTTCTTTCCTTCCTTCCTTCCTTCCTTCCTTCCTTCCTTCCTTCCTTCAATACAATTTGGGGAAATTGTATCTGAGGAAAATCAAATGAACAGAAAAAACAGAGCCCAAATAATCATTGTTCCCTATGGAATCAGAATCCATGCTGGCAGTATTGGCAGATTGAGCCCATTTTTGCTTGCTCAGCTATCCCTTTATAGACCATGTGCACTTATGTGCGTGCGTGTGTGCACACGCATGCACACATGTTTTTAACTTAAATTTCATTTGATTTTAAACCTATGGAAAAACTGTAAGGAAGTTCAAAGAACTCCATAGACTCTCAGATTCTCCAAATATTTTTATTCTACTTCTCTGCCTATAGTAAAAGACCAGCTACTGGCGACTGGGGTGGCACACAGGACTTTACCTCAGCTGTCATAGGAATGGTTTTCTTTTCTTCCTAGCACTTGCCCAGATGCCCAGCAGATGCAAGACCAAAACTGTCCTCTACTCACTTCCCTGAGATGTTGGCTGTGGCCCTAGGGCCTTGCTCCCAGGACCACATCCACACCCTCACCATTTCAGAAGGAACAGGATAGAAATCTGAGCACAACATTTTGAAAAGCTGCCAACACACAGGCTATAGAAACACCAAGTTAATAAGGGGGAAGACAGTTTTTATTCTCACTCTAGCCATGGCTCACATAAATAGCATCAGATATTACATAATAATAGGACACTGTATCTCCAAATCTATTCCAGGATAGAAAGAACAGAGGAAGGATAAAAGATGTAACCAGGGAGCAAAAAAGAACAGTTTCACTCACAGAGGCTCATGATAGTTACATTGTCAAAATATTTTTTAATCCAAAGGAACAGATCAGAATGATAGAAAAGCTGCTCTTTTTTCATAATACAAAAGAAGATTTAAATTTGGATTAACACATTTTGGATTTCCTAAAACAGTGAAAGGAATCAGAAGCTGGATTGTGGACCACTGGTAGGCCTACTTGAGCACTGAGGACAGAAAATTGCAGCATTTCTATTGACTTCAGCATAATTTGTTTCTCATGGACACCCCAAAACTGACAATGCCAAAAGTTACAACACGAATATCATTGAGACTTTTCAACAATATTAGGAAATATATTAAAGCTCTAAATGAACACATGGAATTATGTACATAAATTATACATACAGTACAGAAGTAAAAACTACCCCCTGACACACACACAATCTATAGACTACTATACCTGCTCGTTCAAGTCCAGAGTTAGCCCTGGGAGTTTCTAGGTTTTATACCTGTCCCACTTATACAGCACATTCCACATCATGGCTCTTTCCAGCAGCCTAACATGGCTATAATACTTAGCTCCTTTTCAGAGATGTTGTGATAACAGACATACACTGCTATTTGCCTGCCTCAGAGATCAAACAAGAAGAAAGAATGAAATCTTGCCATTTGCAATGGCATGGATGGAGCTAGAGAATATTACACTAAGTGACATAAGTCAGACAAAGACAAATACCATATGATCTCACTCATATGTGGAATTTAAGAAACAAAACAAATGAGCAAAGTGAAAAAAAAAAAATAGAAAGACAGAGAGGCAAACCAAGAAACAGACTCTTCACTACAGAGAACAAAATGATGGTTACCAGAGGGGAGAGGATGGGGGGTGGGTTAAGCAGGAGGGCACTTGTGACGCACGATAGACCACATAACAAATGAAAAGTTCAACTAATAATTAAAAAAAAAAACTAGTTGCTATGCACAAAGCTGACGCTGATGCAATAAAATAGACAGATGTGTATTATGAATTTACAAAGAATGATTGATTACTATTTAAATAGAGATTGCATGGGGTTTTGGAGCAAATGCCAGGCTTTTAGCCCTAAGTAAGGAATTCAGTCTAACTCCTGTGATGGTTAACAAAACTCAACTCCTCAGAGTCTTGCTTGTAAAGCAGGGGCACTAATTACCCACCCTACAAAATCTCTGTAAGGAATGAGTGACATAATGAATGTAAAATGCCTTTGTATAAAGGTATTAATCAATGATCTTATTGTTATTGACATAAATCTACAAGTACTATTATTCCCTTACATTTTGCACAGAAGAATCCATGTGGCAAGTATTTCACATGTGTTTCTGCTGAATAATGTACATCTGAACAGCAGCACAGCTTGAACAGCTGAGTATCCGGAGCTCACAGGCGATGCCATAAATCGATGAGCTTTGTGATAGCTGACAAAGTTCTGTTGACTCAGATCTGGTCACTGATGCCCTGGTTGGTTCAAATATCAGAGCCCTGTGACAGAAAAACCTGTCCTACGTCCTGCATCAGTGTGTTGAGTGTCACCCAAAAGGTGCATGTAGGAAAGAGGGAGAGCAGGTATTATTAATTTGCTCATAAATTCAAACCGTATCCACAGAGCATCCACCATGTGCCTGGCACTGGGGTGGACATAGTCAGGAGCAAGCTAACTGCAGGGGTGAGGACTCTGTATTTTTATAAGGAATGGGTGCTCCGGCATGCCTGCCATCTCATTCTCAGTAATAAAAATCATTTGTATGAGGTACTGTCATACTCCTCTTCATAATTTTGTTTTGTTCAGTATTGTGACAGAAATTATTAGCTCTCTTAAAAATGTGAAAATTAAGGAGCCTGGGTGGCTCAGTCAGTTAAGCATCTGACTCTTGGTTTCAGCTCAGGTCATGATCTCATGGTTTGTGAGATGCAGCCCTGTGTCGGGCTCTGTGCTGACAGTGCGGAGCCTGCTTGGGATTCTCCCTCTCCCTCTCTCTCTGTCCCTACCCTGTTCACATTCTCTCTCAAAATAAATACATTTTGAAAAATGTGAAAATTAAGGTTGAAAAATGTTGCCTAAAGGTCAATATAGGCAGCAAGAGGCATTCTTTAGTTTAGGAATTATACCTTCATGTTCCTTCTCTGGGGGTTTGGCAAGGACATCACCTGGCACAACTGTGAAACATGTATACAGTTTCCTCTCTCCCATTGACCTAGAACCCTGTGTCTCCACTTCCTACTTAGAGGTTCCTAGAGGCAGTGCCCTCAGCACTTCCATGGATCACCCATAGCAATGACAGGGATTTCATTCATGGTAGGATCGGACCTGGTTTCCTCTTTTCTCTCCAGTTTTGTTTTCAAATTCTTTCCAGTGACTAAATTTCACTGTGGGGGTTACTCGCCAAGATGGTAGGTGATGTTCCCTAGCGATATCCTCCTGGTATTCATACCCCTGCACATCACACTTTACTACCATTGGTCTGTGTGACTAATAGACTATGGCAGAGGTCATGGTGTGATACTTTGAAATCTGGCTATAAAGGAGTACTTGGGGCCCTCTTTCTATCTTGGGGTGTCGTGGGGAAGCTATGTCTTGAGTACCCTTACGTAGAGGTCTTTGTGGTCAGGAACTAGAGCCTCCTCCCAACCATGGAATGAGTGAAGTGGATTCCCCAACTCCTTCAAATGACTGCCGTCCTGGTCAACAGCCTGCCTGTAGCCTCATGGGAGATCTTGAGCCAGAACCATCCAGGAAAGCAACTCCAAGATTCCTGACCCTCAGAAGCAGTGTAAGATAACAAATGTGTGTTTTTTTTAATGCTGCTAAGTTTGGGGGGGGGGGTAATTTTTTATGCAAAAGTAGACACTATTACATTTATTAAAGCTTTGAACCTCAAATCCAGCTTTTAGTTCCCAAAAGACTTCAGCGATGCCACCAGGTCATACTTATCTGCCAACTTTTTTTACAATCTTACCCTTTGCATTCTTGTCTCCCTTCAAAAGCATGATTGCCAAAAGAACTTTACCAATTATTGAACAATGACTATGCTCTATGTACATATAAACAACTTACATACTTTATCTCAGTGCATTCTCAATGGTCTACGAGGCAGCTATTATTACCCACCTTTCAAAACTGAGGAGCCTGAGACTTGAAGGTGTTTAGTAAGATCACATACCTACGCAGTAAGCTGGTATGGGAGCCAAGTGTTTTTAGCTGTAGTTGTTCTCCTGATGTACTACATCGAACTGAGTGGCTGTGCTAGCTCCCCTCAGGCCCTCAGCTTTCAAGACAAGGAGAATATAAATGGAGAGAAGCTGTGGTTTGTAGAGTTTGCATCGTAGGAGGAGTGGGGACAGAAGTGAGAAGCACGATTTTTCTGTCAAGCTTTATGTAATCTATCATTTGGATTTAGCTCACAATCAAATATTGCTCTACCTTATGTCTCATCACATGAAGGAGAGATAATCCCTTATCAAGATTTTCTGAATCATGGGAAAGCATACCAAAATAAATACCATTGCCCTTCTTTACATTAAAGATTTTGTTACAGAAATCAAAAAGAAACCTAATATGGGCCCCAATCTCACTTTTGAATGTCCGTATCAAAATCCTAAATAAATAAGAACAAACAAAATCCAGTATTACATTAAGAAAACAATGCATCACAACCAAGTGGGGGTTATTCTGGGATTTCAGGGATCAGTCAGCATTAGGAACTCCGTTAAGAGAATTCACATATTATTAACACATGTGAAGAGAAAACATGAAAAAAGCCTGAGAAAAAAATTCATCAGTCATTCCTACTTAAAACAAAAGAACACTCTACACCAGCAGTTCTCTTTCAAGGGTTCTGCAAGATCAAAAATATTTTCATAGACTACTATGACATTATTTGTCGTTTTCACTGTCATTCTCTCATGAGTATACAGCAGTTTCCCAGGAGTTACATGGCATGTGACACAACAACAGATTGATTGGAAACCAGACATGAGGACGCAGCTGTCTTCTACTGATTAAAATGATTTGCAAAAGTGTAAAACAGTGCCACTCTTCTCGCTAATTTTTCTTTAGTATATAAAATATGCCATTTTCCATTAAAATTCTACTAATTAATTTATTTTGTTACTGGTTTCTTGTCATTTTAAATAAATCAAAAATATTTTTTTAAATATATCAGTTTTTTTTTTTAAGAGGGACAGAGAGTACATGTGCATGCAAGCAGGAGAAGGGCAGAGAGAGAAAGAGAGAGAGAGAGAGAGAGAGAGAGAGAGAGAGAATCTTAACTAGGTTCCACTCTCAGCATGAACCCCAACTCCAGCTGGCTCCCACAACACTGGGATCATGTGAGCCAAAGTCAAGAGTCAGATGCTGAACTGACTGAGCCACTCAGGCACCCCAGTTTTAATTTTTAATATAGTAACTACCAACAGAGAAAACTGACATAAACAAAATTTCTTTAGGGCACATCATAATTTTTGGGAATGAAAAATAATAATATGACCTAAATATCTGAAAAATCACACCTATATAAGATACAAGTTAATGTCCACTTTCTTAATTATATACCTAGTTGCTTTTTTTAAGATATAAAAGTAAAGAAAAGCCATTTTTATAACTACAACAATTGAAAAAGAAGAAAGAAAGAAAGAAAGAAAGATAACAAGAAATGTGTAAAAACTGCATGAGGAAAATTTAAGATGCTTGTGAAAGACACAAAAGTAGATATGAACAAATGGATAGGATGACTCAACACCATAAAGAAGTCAATTCTCCCAAGTTTTGTATAAATTTAACAAATCCAGTTAAAATGCTAAAAACTCTTTTTTTTTTTCTTCTGATGCTAGACAAATGGTTCCAAAGTTCTATGGAAAAATAGCAAAAACCTAAAATGAAGAACAATGGGTGAGAAGTGGAGTCCGAGGTGGAGGAAGCAGCCTTACCACACATTAAAACAGACCGAGATCAAAACGTCATGGTGCAGCAGGTGAAATCCCCAACCTGGACCTCATTCTCCTCCTTCATAATTAAAAGGGAAACTAAAGAACCAACCAAGACAAAAAAATCATTAATATAAATGTCACCTTTCCTGTTTCTAAAGCACAAAAACAACCATTCAGTCTTTGGGATTGCTAGGGTTTTTTTTTTTTGTCACTTTAAGTGCTACTTTTCAGGAACTTGAAAGTTGATGGAGGGGGGGGTAGGGCAGAGCAATGCAATTACCCTTGTTAGTGTGGTGAAATATCAGACATTAATGAAGATTGATGAGGATACCACATAATCATGTAAGTCTTTTCTGGCCATTTTTATTTTTATTTATTTTTTTAATGTTTATTTGTTCTGAGAGAAGGAGAGACAGAGCATGAGCAGGGAAGGGGCAGAGAGAGAGAGAGAGGGAGACACAGAATCTGAAGCAGGCTTCAGGCTCTGAGTTGTCAGCACAGAGCCTGAGGTGAGGCTTGAACTCATGAACTGTGAGATCATGACCTGAGCCGAAGTCTGACGCTTAACCGACCGAGCCACACAGGTGTCCGTTTCTGGCCCATTTTTAAGCATTTTAAAACGAAGAGATAAAATGTAGGATGTCATATGAAGAAATCACATAACTACTTGCATATTTTAAGAGGTTTCTAGGCCTCATTTTCCCAGAAAGAAAATATGCTAAATATATTTTCTCTCGAAGAAAATATTGTCTCCTGTGGAGAGTGTATCCCAAGTTGCAATCACTTCTTTAAAGTAGTAAATAAAGAACAGTCTTATCAGAAATTTCTATGGTGGAGTGGAGACATTTTCCTCAGGATAAACAAACATTATATGAACATGAAATTATTATGAAATTTATATTATTTTTATGATGATAATATCCTCTCAAACATAAAATAAGATGTAGCTACTAGGTCCACATTCACACAAAAACTACCAACATTCTCAATATTTGAGTTAATGAAGCCAATGGCATAAGTTGTTTGAAAATTTAACACCACTCCTCACAATAACAACAGCCAGAAAACAGCAGTACTGCTTGCAAAAATCGATTCAGTTTTTGGTCCAATAAGAAAAAGGAGCAGTCACTTAATGTACACCAAATTTCAAAAGCACGTTATCTATTTTAGAAATGGAAGATATATGAAAAGCTATGTTGACTATGAAATATGCTAAAAAAAATATTCAGTCAAGTTCTCTGGGAATGCATCCATCCTCCTTTCTGGAGTTACTCCAGAGAGCTGTCACTGCTTCTGAGGCTGAGTGGCATTGAGACAATTTAGGTGATTGCAGCAACCTTCCTGTTGATGGATTTAACCTTCAAACCTCTTCTTCCCTCTTCCGTCTGTGTTCCTAGTGAGCTTACTACACATATAATCCATAATGTACTGAATTTAAGAGCTGTATAGATAAAAAAGCATCATGTATCACCTCTTTTCATTATGTTGACTGAAATATGATGCTCTCGAATTTCCGTCTGAAGTCCTTTAACCAATAACTTTCCGAGTGCATCTTCCCTGAGGGAGAAGCACTGAATCATGTTAGGTGGGGGAGAAGGGAGGTAAGGTCCAAGTTCTGACTTAAGAGAAGGGGACCTTATGCAGCAGTCCTGGGCTATTCAGAACATGAGATCTCCCTGCTTTCTGATGCCATCCACTGAACAATTAAAGGGATAAAAACATTCTTCATTTAAAGAAAATCTGCCTCCTTTTTATCCAAAGAAGGATAATTCTCCTTTTTCCAGGGACAGCTGCTAAGATACTTGAAAACAGATGATTAACAGCATCCAGCTTTTCTGCCTTAAGCTTAATTTCTTAGCTCTTCTCACTCTTGTACATGTTATCACACCTTCCTGCCCGCCTCCCATCATCCTACTCATGCTCCTCACAAGATGGCTAGCATTTCTAGTTAGCCCTGAGAATGCAGTGCCTGGGGTGAGGTACCACTCTCTAAGTATGTTGTGACCACTTCAGAGCATGGCAGAAGTGTGCCTTCCCTCATCTGGGATGTTATGGCTCAATTCAGTGGTTCTAAGACTATTTGATCAAGTGTAGTTTTTCAAGTATAAATGTGATGCATGCTCCTTGTAGAAAATTTTAATTACCTATATATCAAATACCCAACAATTACTACAAATCAACATTTGGCATATTCTCTCCTAACTGCTTCTCTAAACAGCTGTTTTTTTTAAAACAAACTTGGGATCATATTAAATATAATTATATATGCATATAATTTCATTTCATATTTCAGCATAGTTTTTCTCTATATTTATTTTTGTAAGAGAGACAGAGAGAGAGGGAGAGAGAGAATTCCAAGGAGGATCTGTGTTGTCAGCATGGAGTCCAATGTGAAGTCCAATCTTACCAACTGTGACATCATGATCTGAGCCCAAATCAAGAGTCGGACACTTAACTGACTGAGCCACCCAGCTGCCCCAAATTTTCTCGACATTAAAAAAAATTCTTTGAAATGCTCATCTTGAATGGTTATATAATAGCTTATATTATCAATATACCTTATTTAACTACCTCTTATTTTTGAATATCTATGCTAGTTCAGATTTTTAGCTACCTGGATATATTTAACCACTGTAATTTTGCCTAGTTTAGGATAAATTAACTTACTGTTTTAAAAGATTTTAACTTTTTATTCATACTGCTTACTTACTTTTCAGGAATGTAATGTCAATGCACACATCTACCATAACACTTAGGAGTGATTCTCTCCCTATTGATCTTGGCAGGATTATGTAGGATTAATTTAAACTGTTTTTTTTTTTTAATTTTAATGTTTATTTACTTTTGAAGGAGAGAGAGACAGAGTGTGAGTGGTGGGGCGGGGGGTGGGGAGCGGCAGAGAGAGAGGGAGACACAGAATCTGAAGCAGGCTCCAGGCTCTGAGCTGTCAGAACAGAGCCTGACACGGGGCTTGAATCCACAAACAGCGAGATCATGACCTGAACCGGTCGACACTCAACTAACTGAGCCACCCAGGCACCCAGGATTAATTTAAACTTTTAAATTTCAGCCCATTTTAATGGACTGAAGAAAATCAGCATATCTTTCTTTTAAGTTGCTCTTTTCATGACTAGAAAGGCTAAACGTGTTTCCTATTTTTAATAGACATTTATATTTTTGTGTGTGAATTGTCAGTTTAATGCTTTTTTCCACTTTTTATGTGAAGTCACAGTATTTTTTCTTTCTGAATTATATATTATTTTATACATTAAGAACACTAAAATTTGTCATGCTCGTTCCAAATAATTTTCAAAGATTATCTATTCTCCTTTTATTATGTTTTTAAACATAAAAACTAATTTTTAAGTTAAATTTATTTGCCACTTATCTTTGTGATTTCTTTTGCTGTCTTTAGGCACAAAAAGTTTCCCCTATCCTAACATTAACTAAATGTAAATATATTTTTAAATCAGGTTTTTGCACCTTTTTTATTTTGATTTCTTTCTTCCTTCCTTCATTTCTTTTCCTTTCCTTTCTAAAAAAAAATATGCCTTTTAAATGAATTTTATGTGTTTTGATGTGAATAATAAGGTGAAAAGTTATTTTTTCCAACTGACTTAAGAGCATTTGTTGAATAGTCTACCTTGTGCTCATTATTATGTGATGTTTATTATATATCAAGAGCTTAAATATGCTTATGTTCATTTCAGAGCTATCCATTCTACCATTATCATAAGGTTTTATTTATTGCATATTAAAATAAACATGTGAACGATTTCCACATATACCACCAGTCTTTTAGATCATGGTTTTCACATGTATTAATTATTAATTCCATTTACCTTTGGTCAACTGGAGTAGTTCTCAAGTAAGATTTTTTTCCCCCAAAACAGTTATGTGGGTGATATAGTAACATAGTTTCACTTATACCTGAGAATTTCTGTATTTTCATTGTACATGAAAGACAACTTACATATAATCTTTATTCCTTTAAATTATATACATGTTGTTTTGCTGTCTTGCAGCAGAAACTAAATTTTGATTGTATGTAGCTAGCTAACTACTTTTTTTCCCCTGCCTGGATAGTACACATAATATAAAGTGTTTTTTTCTTGCACTTACAGAATATAGTTATAGTTAATTTTTTCTTAATTTATAGAGCTAATGAAAACAAAATTTTAACTTGAATAAGTGGATATATATGTTCTCGGTAACTTCCAAATGTAGCAATATTTTGAGAACGGAAAGGCTCATTTTAGGTAGAGTGGTAGAAAAGTTCAAATAGAAGGCCAAGAACCAGACAATCCTTAACCCTCCCACTCATTTTTGAACATCACAGTTAATGGTATAACATGAAGCCCTTTCCCCTAAGAATGAGAATAAGACACGAGTGTCTGCTCTCACTGGTTCTATCAATGACTGGAGGTACTAACTAGTACAATGGAGAAGTCTTAAATCCCTTGCTAAATCTGGGGATGGGTGGACAGAATGAATACATCAGGAGTCAGAGAACAGGTGGGAACTGTAGAAAAGAGCACTTCAGTTAAGTCCAGCTTTATCTCTGTCCAAGCCAGGAGAGAAGGGCTTTAAGAGACTTTTGTGAGACTTTAGTATGTGTCTCCTACAGTGTCAGGGACACCATAGATTGGTGATGGCACAATATTGAAAAAACTAGCACAAGAGGCAGCTTAACCAGCCTGTGGCAACAAAAGAGAGTTGAAGTTTTGCAAATGAGTGTGCTCCTAGGGTTCAATGGGACAGAGAACATGGGCTTCCAGAGGTCCAGTTGTAGTTCAGATAAGAGAAAGCTGGATGGGTCTTCTAAGGTGCCTATCCAAGAGGTCCTCCTGGAGGGATGAAGAGACAGCAAAGAAAAAGCAATACAATAGTCCCCCCTTATTCGGGGCATACATTTCAAGACCCCCGTGGATGCCTGAAACTGCAGATAGTACTGAACACTCTATGTACCATGTTTTTTTTCCTATACATAAACACCTATGATAAAGTTTAATTTACAAATTAGACACGCTAAGAGATTAACAACAATAACTAAGAGTAAAATAGAACAATTATAACAATATATTGTAATACAAGTTTTGTGAATGTGGTTGCTCCCTCTTTAAACCAGCTTACTGCACTGTACTCACCCTTCTTGTGACAACGTGAGATGATAAAATGTCTACGTGGTGAGGTGAAGTGAGGTGACTGATGTAGGCATTGTGATACAGTATTAGGCTACAACTAACCTTCTGACCGTCCATCAGAAGGATCATCTGTTTCTGGCCCCATGGTTGACCTTTGGGTAAGTGAAACTGCAGAAAGTCAAACCACAAGTAAGCAGGGAGTGCTGTAGATATTGCTAGAACCCTAGGGGCTAAGGAAGAATTATGTAGCTAACCAGATTAGGGATCTATTGTCCCTAATCAAAGACAGCTGCAAGCAATAAATCCCCAGAGATAGAGGTGTGGTCAGCCAAGGGCGTATACAAGTTCCCACAAGAGAAAGGTACTTTTGCACATCTCTAAACCCAGGGGTTATGAAAGCTAAGTCAACCTATCAGTCAAGTCAGTTAAGAAGATATCTGCTCCTAGCATCTCCAGCTCCCACCACTCTATCCCTGGATGTGTCAGAAATCATGGCTAGTGAGATGGGAATAGGGAATAAGAAGCTAGATTGGAAAAGGCAGAAGAAAACAACAATTGCCTCCCTTCCCACCTCTAGGAGCCTGGGAAAAAGAAACCTCAATTTCAAATTAGATGTGTAGTTTGCTTATGTCTTGCAATTGCATATCTGATCAAAATTATGTTTGGGATTTACTGTAGCCCATAGGATGTTTCACCTAAGACCGAACAGAGAAGTCATGGGGTCCATACAAGTTTTTGTTTGGGTACAGAAGAACTAGCATGGTAGGATGTATTTAAAGAGGAAAATAGGAACCTAAAATAGTTACTTTACAATCACTGGCATATGTCATACCGTTTTCACTCAGCGTCTTTAAGTCAAATCCAGCCCCCATTTGGCTTTTGTATGTAAGAAAAAGATCTGTTCCCTTAAGTCTCTCTTCCTTGGGATAATCATAACTAACCAATGATTCCAGTCATTCCTGTACTCCCCAAAGCACTATATTATAGCTCCATTAGAGATCTCATCATTTTCATGATAATTATCCTTATAAGTCTCCATCCCACTCATCCCAAGATAAGAATTTCTCCATCACAGGGACAGCATCGTATTCATCTTTGTGTTTTTAGCGTTCAGTACAGCAAGCTTCCATACATGTTGGTGGAAATATATACCAAATGAATGGGTCATTTAAAGAAACAGTCTTTTCCAACGAAAACAATGTTTTTACCTTATTCCATTTTTTTTTTTTCTGGCCAACCACTTATCCTATTAATACAGGACTATATTTAGTATATTAATAGTATATTTAGAAAAATGTATTCCATAGGAATAATGAAATCTCATGATGTACTCGTTTGTTTAATGTGCACACTGAGTACACGATCATGCATCAAAACAGCATAGGGGTATACACACAGAGTAGTACAACTAATCCTTAAAAATGGAATTCTGATTTTTTCTCTTTCTCTGAAGAATTCTTTTGAATGTATTTATTCCCATCCAGGAGAAATGAATGGCAGGATTTTCCAATACTATATTCATGGCCTACAGGGCATTAGCTTCATCCTTCAAAGAGATAAAAATGCCTGCAATTCATTTTTTGTGGGACTTTGGTTTTTACCACTCCGATTTCAGATGTCAAAAACCCATCCACCATATAAGGCAAATAAACCAAGTATACTGAATACAACAGAAACTAATAAATAGGCTTTATCACATTCCATTTCAAGGTCATGACTATACAGTGAACAAAGACATGCAGTGAAATAACCAGCAGGTTTTCTGCAAGACTGGACCTGACATTATGCGGATAGAATTCATTTTTATCTTCTACTGTCATATGACATTGGTGCGTCCTTGTGATCAGACATTTTTCTGGGCTCATTGCTCCTGGGACATGCCCTCTATTTCACTTTAAAAAGATGTTTTTATCTGAGGTTAAAAAAAAATTAATAGGATTTTTGAACAGCTTTAAGTTTACGGAAAAATTGAGCATAAAGTACAGAGATGTCCCATATGGTCTCTCACCCACCCCGTGGTTTCCCTTATCATTAACATTTTATGTGAGTGTAGTACTTTTGTTACAATTGAGAAGCCAGTATTAATACATCATTGTTAACTAAAGTCAGCAGCAAACACTGGGGTTCACTCTTTGTGCTGTAATTTTATGGGTTTTGAAAAATGTAGGACATGTATCCACCATTATGACATCCTTCAGATTAGTTTCACTGCTCCCCAAATTTCCTGTGCTCCCCCTGTTCACCAGTTCCTGCCTCTATCTCAAACCCTGAAAACTATGGATATTTTTCCTGTCTAGTTTTGCCTTTTTCAGCATGTCACAGAGCTGGGATCATGGCCTTTGTAGATTGGCTTTCACTTAGCACTATGCATTTAAGGTTCACCCCATGTCTTTTTTGTAGCTTGACAGCTCATTTCCTTTTATTGATGAAAAATATTCCAGTTTATGGACCACAGTTTCCTACTGAAGAACATCTTGCTTTTTTCCAAGTTTTGACAATTGTTAATAAAGCTTCTATAAGCATTTATGTCCAGGTTTTTGTGTAGACATGTTTTCAACTCATTTTGGTAAATATATGGTAAGAGCATGTTTCATTTTGTAGGAAACGCAGAATGGTTTTCCAAATTAGCCATGCAAATACTTAATATTTCACTCCATTCTCTTGTTTGCATGCTTTCTGAAAATAAGTCTGGTGTAATTGTTATCCTTGCTCTTCTGTATGGGTAAGGAGTTTCTCCCCCTCTGGCTTCTTTAAAGATTTTCTCTTGGTCTTGATTTCTACAGTTTGAATGCAATATACTTAAGCTCAGATTTTTTGGTATTAACTCTGTTTGACATTCTCTGAGCTTCGTGGCTCTGTAATTTGGCACTGATTTTTGGAAATTAACAGTCATTGTTGCTTCAATCAGTCATTGTTTCAATTCTTCCTTTCTGTCTTCCTTCTCTTTCTAGTCTTCTCACTATTTATCTATCACACCTTTAATATTGTTCCACAGTTCTTGGATAGTTTGTTCTGTTTCTTTTTTGTTGTTCTTTTTTTTTTCTCTATACAATTTAGTTTTGGAATTTTCTATTGATACTTCTTCAAGTTCACTGATTTTTTTTTCCTTTGGCCATGTCCAGTCTATTGATAAGCTCATCAAAGGCATTCTTCATTTCTGCTACAGTATTTTTTTTTCTATTTATAGCCTTTCCTTTTGACTTAAAAACATTTTTTAATGTTTATTTATTTTTGAGAAAGAGAGACAGACCGTAAGCAGGGGACAGACAGAGAGAGGGAGAGACACAGAATCTGAAGCAGACTCCAGGCTCCGAGCTGTCAGCATGGAGCCCGATGTGGGGCTTGAACCCACAAACTGTGAGATCATGAGGTGAGCTGAAGTCAGATGCTTAACCAACTGAGCCACCCAGAGGCCCCACCTTTTGACTTTTTATTAGAGTTTCCATATCTCTGTTTATATCATACCTCTGCTCTTACATGTTGTCAACATTTCCTATTAGAAGCCTTCGCTTATTCACCATACTTTTCTCAAATTCCTGGTCTGATTATTTCACTATCTCTGCCATATTTGAGTCTGATTCTAATGCTTTATCTCTCTTCAAACTGTTTTTCTTTTTTCTTTTTCTTTTCTTTTTCTTTTTCTTTTTTTTTTTTTTTTTTTCTATATCTTCAATTTTTTGTTGAAAGCCAGACATACATGATGTTCTGGATAAAAGTAACTGAGGTAAAAAAGCATTCAGTGTGTGGTTTATGTTTATCTGCCTAGGGGTTAGACTGTGTTTACTGTTTTCTATTGCTGTAGTTATCAGAGACTAAAATTTTCCCTGAGGTTCTTGTTTTTATCTCCCCAGCTGTCTTGGGGAGACAACCTAGGCATCTTAAGATCTGAGATGTGTAGCTCCTTCCCCTGTAATCCTCTGTTGTTACTTAGCACTACTCATGTGGTGGTTATACCTGGGTGAGGGAAGCACTGGACAGTGTATGGTTAGGTCTTAGTCTTCTAGGGAGCCTGTGGCTCCTGGGCTGTAACCTTTACAAGTTATTTTCTCCTCTCTCAAACTAGAGGGAGGCTTGAGTTGGTTAGGCTTTGGTAAAACCTTGGTCAGTCTGGCTCTATTGCTTCTCTTGAAGGCTAGTCTTTTTACAAAGAAGAGAATGTTCTGGGTATATTTAAAAATAGTTTCTTTTCCCTTTCCTCTGTGAAGAGCAGGAAGGGAGTTTTCTCAGATCTTTGAATCTAGTCTGAATCTAGTAGAGATTCTGGAGGTAAAACTCACAAAAGTGTGGGGCCTGCCCCTAACACTGGCCTCCCCTGGAGTTGTCATTGTGAAGCTTGTCTACACTGAGCCTCTAGCAATTTGTCAATTAAAGCTCAAGATTTCTTACCCCAGCACTATGTCCTGTAGAGGTTTCTGTTCCTGGGATTTTTCCTGGTCAGTTGTGATCTCCTGTAACCGCCTGTCTGCCTCTCCAGTTTTGAGGACTGACACTGGTTTGCCCTGAGACATCATTCCCTGATGGATCTAAAAATGGTTGTTGATTTTCAGCTTTTTCCTGTTATGAGAATGGAAGTGACAACTTCCAAGGTCCTTGTATGCTGGACTGAAAGTCTTGATTCACTTTTTAAAACTATTATTGTTTTTTCTTATTATATGTTGGAAATCAAATAGCTATGTCCTGGGTTAGGAGATTATAGGAAATGCATTGCAAAGCAGAACACTGCTTTCTGGCCTTGCTGAAAACAGCAGCCACACTTTGCTTATCTAGTTAATGTGTATCTAGGGGTTAGGTCCTACCTATACTCATAAATTCCTTAGACCATGTTATCTCATGGAATATTTTATCCTGTCTTAACTTGTTTTTCTGCACACTTTCTATACGTTCTTACTGGCACGTAGCCAATACTGACATTGCGCAATGTTTCCCTGAATGTATGCTCAATAAATACGGGAGCCTGAGAGCAGCTCAGGGAGACTTCCCTTGGCCTCCCTCTCACCTCTCTTGACTTGCATGGAGTCTTGAGTAATACTTTCTGCTGTCCTTGGCTTTGCTGGACAAAGCTGAAACCGAACCCACAACTATATATGTAAACACCCATTAGTTTCTAATTTTAATACAAATCAGAAAGAGAGACAGAGAGAGAGAGAGAGAGAAGACAAAATAAACAGAATTTCAACATTCAGAGAACACTATTGTTGATACTTGTGTATCTATCCTTTTCAGGGATTTCTCTATGCACACATCAGCCTGTCTATGTAACAGTCTGTGTATCTATCCATCCATTTTTCCAACTACCTACCTATCCACTTACTCCTCTGCAACAACCAAACAACTACCTCTGGGCCTAAGATGGTAAGACTGTATATAAAATAAATGGTTGTGGTATTATCCTTTAAAAAAAAATCTTTGCAAAGAGGTTAGAGAGGGAGAGAGCCAAAGCATAAGAGACTCTTAAAAATTGAGAGCAAACTGAGGGTTGATGGGGGGTGGGAGGGTGGGTGATGGGCATTGAGGAGGGCACCTTTTGGGATGTGCACTGGGAACCAGTTTGACAATACATTTCCTATTAAAAAAAATCTTTGCAAACTTGATAGGTAAAAAAAAGTAAGCATTTTTCATTGCATTTTAAACGTTTCTTTGATTTTTTTCTCACTGATTTACAAGTTCTATATTTATTAAAAGATCACTCTTTTGCTATATATAATATGGTGTCATTTACCTTGTTTTTCTCTTTTGTTTTTGTGGTGTGTATCACTTTTGAACCTAAACACAAAAAAGATTTAATTGATGGTTTTGAGTGATAAATAAGTCTGAAGGAACTCAAGTTGAACTCAAGTTGAATATAATGAGTTAGTGAAAATTATAAGTTGAATATCAAAATTATGGATGAAATGGTGGAGTATTAACCATATGGAAGGTAATTTATCATCAGCATATAATGAAGTCTCCTTCTCCCATGTAATGAAAGTTATATAATATTGAGGATAGCAAAGTACAACTACCTTCAATGATATGAAAAAAAAACTCATATGAAGATGCTTAATACAAAAGAGTGCATGTTGATAGTGTCTATAAATTGATTATTTATATAAAGATTAAAAGTAGGCAAACATCTACATTGTATGGGAAGTTACTACTGGTAGAGAGAGTAATGACTGGAATGGTCACCAGTGGGGCTCTGGGATCCTCGTAATGTTTTTTGTTGTTGTTTTGTTTTTTGTTATTTTTTAAACTGGATGCTTGTTACATGGCTGTGTTCAGTTTGTGAAAATTCATTGATACTTATGCTTTATGCAGTTTTCTGTATGTATGTTATACTTTAATAAAAGTTTAAAAGATAACTGTCCCTTGACCTTATGCTAGGTTTCCCTACCCTTTTCCCAAGAAAATGTGCCATGTTGGTATCTCCAATAGCATATGTGCAGGAATATTTTTAATTATAGTCTTGTGCTTTATAGTTTGTGGTACAAATAATATTTCTTTTTAGTCCTGTCTTCAAAGTATAACTAGGCAACTGTGGGTTTTCAAGGTGAAGAGGAAGGGTGGCACACTATATATAGCCAACTCCACTTCTCAGGGCACACATCTGACTATGCCCAGAAGTAAAAGGGCCTATGTTCCCTAAATTACAGCTTTTTGGATTAACCCTCAAAGTCAGTGTTAATTAACTTGGTGGGGGGAATCCTTTCACCATGTATACGTATATCAAATCACCATGTTATACATTTTAAAATATCTTACAATTTTGTCAGTTATACCTCAGTAAAGCTGAAGAAATGTAAAAACAAACAAACAAAACAAAACAAAACAAAAGTCAATTTAAAGGATGTAAGCTGGATCCACAGTTGTGGAGCACAAGTTTGGTTGGACCCAGAACACCACCACCATTGTGAAAGTCTCCACTAGACTTCCTTTATTTCCTCTATGATGATTTTATTTCAAGAACCTCATTGCTCCTTTCTATTATTGGACTTCAGGCAGAATCACCAAAATCTAACCAAATAGGTCTTAGCAACTCTGAATCTTATGGGACTTATGCAGATCTACCACCTCTTCCCCCAGACACCTTTAAACTTCATATTTTTTTAAAGTTTATTTATTTTGAAAGAGAGAGAGTGAGAACATGTGAATATACATGTGTGAGTAGAGGAGGGGCAGAGAGAGAGAGAGGGGGAGAGAGAGAATTCCAAACAGGCTCTGTGCTGCCAGTGCAGAACCAGATGCAGGGCTCAATCCCACCAACCGTGAGATCATGGCCTGAGTCAAAATCAAGAGTTGGATGCTTAACCAACTGAGCCACCCAGGCACCCCAAAACTTCACATTTTAATAAATTTACACACACATGCACACACACATGCTTCATAATACTGCTTCATACTGATTTATTTGAAGAAAAAAATGTATAGGGAGCTTAAACAGATTTTCTGGAATTATGGGACTATATATAAGGAAGAAGAAAGAAAAGAAAACTTCTAAATAAATTACTAATTTTCTTTGACTCTGTTGCTTCCCACAGACAAACAGTTCCTGCCTCAGAGCCTCAATTGTTACCCTTAACATAATGAGCTTCAAAATTAATTTGATGGCCCTAAAATATCCCTTAAACTATGTCACAAATCTACAACTATAGACATTTCCATCTGGATGTTATGTTGTCATACTCAGCATGCCCTAAAACAAACTCAGCATTCCAAATCTGCACCTAACTTTTAGAAAAATCCTTTGCATATTTCATATTTCCCCGATCTCTCAATTACTTGGTTTGAGATTTCAAATTAAGTTGTATCCTACAAAATGCTGCCAAGTGAAACAAGTAATGGAGAAAGACAAATCCTGTATGATCACTTATATGTAGAATCTAAAAAAATATAACAGATGCATTGACACAGAGAACAGATTAGTGGTTGCCAGAGGCATGGAGTGTGTGTATGAAGGAAATGGGTAAAAGTGGTCAAAAGGTAGAAATTTCCAGTATAAGATAAATAAGTCCCAGGAATATAATGTCAGCATGGTGACTATAGTTAAATATGTATATTTTAAAAAGTGCTGAGAAAGTAAATGTTAAAAGTTCTCATCACACACACAAAATTGTAACTATGTGAGGTGATGGATGTGGTAATCATTTTGCTACATACACATATATCAAATGATTATGTTGTATATCTTAAGCTTATTCTATAGTATGTGTCAATTATACCTCCGTAAATGGAAAAATTAATTTATAAATGGTAATATATGTAAGAATAAGCCATTGCATGTAGAAGCTATAGGTAAATAATAACTATTTTCACTATTTTGTGATGAAGATTTGTTCAATTTAAAATCAGGAAGAATTAAGATTATTATTTTTATTTTGAACTTTTAATGAAGTACATTTCCATTTTCTGTACTTAAGTATTTTTATTCTGTAAGCCTTTTTTGAAGTACATGGCATGAATCAATCCCAAACTAACAGATTTGGGAAGCAAAGAAGTTGATCTAATTCTTTTTTGTTTGTTTGTTTGTTTGTTTGTTTGGAGATGGGGGGGAGGGGGGAAGGATGCAGAGAGGGAAGGAGAGAAAGAAATCCCAAGCACTCTCAGTGTGGAACCAATGTGAGACTTGAACTCATGAACCATGAGCTCACGACCTGAGCCAAAAACAAGAATGGGATGCCTAACTGACTGAGCCCCAAGGTGCCCCAAGTTGAACTAACTCCTGATACTTCATGCTGGAAGGACCACTAAAAATTACTAATCTCACTATACAAAGGAGAAAAGGAGAAAATTGCCTTTTCTCCACCATATTTCTGGCGAATGAATTTCAAAGTATACTTGAATTAATCATTCCTATCATTTAAGGTTGGCAATGATATTTAGTTAAGTATTAATGAAGTTTTTACATTGAGATTTTATTTTCCAGTTGTTTCCACATTGGTCATACAGAATCCAAATGGGGTAGAAGAATAAGCCTCATTCCAACTCCACCTAATCAAATTTCCAAAATATGAAGACAACTTTCTTGGGTTTTCTTATCCTTAAGGCCACTAATCTCTCTAATAATTTCACAATTAATTTTTCTTTTTTTTCTTTATTTAAAAAAAATTAATGTTTTTATTTATTTTTGAGACAGAGAGAGACAGAGCATGAGCAGGGGAGGGGCAGAGAGAGAGGGAGACACAGAATCCAAAGCAGACTCCAGGTTCTGAGCTGTCAGCACAGAGCCTGACGCGGGGCTTGAACTCACGGATTGTAAGATCATGACCCAAGCTGAAGTCGGACGCTTAACCGACTGAGCTACCCAGGTGCCCCACAATTATTTTTTTCTCATTTTTGACTTTGCCCCTTTAACATTCACCTCAACTAGAGCTCAGCCACATTTTTTTTTTAAGTATGGTTTCTAGAACTAGGCACAAAACTCTAAAATTGAGTTCCTCAGCACTGTGACAAGGGTAGTTTTTACTTCAATTGAATTAGTTCCTAAAATTCTATTAATACAGACTAAGAATATGTTGGCCCTTGAAAGGGCTTCATTAAAATGTTGAAACATTAAATACAAAAATTAACATAAATCCCAAATTATTTGACATTTACTACAATTTAGTGTATTTCTCCAATTATATTCTTGAGTAGTTAGTTTTTGACAATTCTATGTGGAATCCCTGAAAACTGAAGAGTCCTTCTTGGGGTTAATGACTTTACTTTTCTGGAGTAAATATAAGCATGCTCAGAGAAGCTAAATTTATTTCATAATGGTATTAAGTGAAATAGAAAGATTATATGTTAAGAGGCCTCATGGTTTTTTAAAAAGTAAAATCATATTACATATATTTTCTATATATTCTTCAAGTAGAAATTTATGTAATATAATATTTTAAATTAATTTTTAAAGTATACTTTAAAGACTCTGAGCTGCTGAGATTTCCCTTTCTCCACTACATTTCTAGCTACTGGCTTCCAACCCATTTTTGATTAAGTAAATGCCAGAGTAAAACCAGATCAAATCAAAGCAAACCAAACAATGCAATGTGGCAGATACTTGAATTAATAAAATCTTCATGAGGATTAACTGTTCTCTGTTATATTTTTTATTGAATGTTTAATGGTAGGATTTTACAAGAAGAGACAAAATGAAAAAAAAACAACAACAAATAATGCTATTAAAATAACTCCATTTCTGGTTTTTGAAAACAGAGATATTTTCTATATTGATGAAGCTAAAATCAATCCAGGAAAATGTAATTATGTGACTTAAAGGTCTTTCAATTAGGTTGTATTATAAACCAGTGAAATTTGAGTAGAGTTTTTTTTTTTTTTTATTCTAATGGGAATATCGATCTCTAGACTTTTAAGACTTATAGTGGTCAGTTAATATTTTTATAATTAGTCTTTTTGAAACCAAAATAAAAACAAGGGCATTCTTTGTGATCTTTTTAATGTACTAGTAATTTATGTGAACTAGATTTATCAATATATTTATAAAAATTTTAGATTGTTCTTGAAATAGTAATAAGTTACACAAGATTATTCTATATGAATATAGGAGATAGTACTTACTGGAGAAACACTACTGGAACTAGCCCTTTACATTTCATATTGTATAACAACACCTGACCACGGTGTTCCCTACATGGTAGCTGGGTGCCCATAGATCAGGGATATGTGGCCTACAGTGTTTTAAAGATGGCTTTAACTTCGGGCTCTTGAAAACAGTAAAATGAATGAAAAAAGAATATTCAAAAACCAGAAGTAAAATATACTAGTAAAATATTCCTATAACAAGACACCTATAAATATAGCCATATCACACATGCAATATTGCTAACTTTTTATCCCCTCTTTTTTTCAGAATGGAGGCATGCAGTGAGCATCTCACTCTTGCTGCAGCTGCTTTCTTTGACTGGAGCCACTCTACTCCCCTGTTGCTCCCCTTCCTTTGTGAATCAGACTATGGAGTAGAAAATAGTTGGTTCAGGCCACTACTAGCCTTGTGTACATGGGCAAGTCATATAAATCCCATGACCATCTGTATTTTCCCCACAGAAAACAAATGTGCAGTCATGCCTGTCTTAAAGGGTTCGTGACTATGTTCATAAAATGCTTCCACTGGATGTGAATTTTAGGAATCAAGGACTATGTTTTAATCAACATTTCATGCAGTACAATGCCTGGCACATGTTGATACAGAGTAAGTAGTATTCTTTTTTTTTTTTTTTTAATTTTTTTTTTAATGTTTATTTATTTTTGAGACAGAGGGAGACAGAGCATGAACGGGGGAGAGGCAGAGAGAGAAGGAGACACAGAATCGGAAGCAGGCTCCAGGCTCTGAGCCATCAGCCCAGAGCCCGACACGGGGCTCGAACTCACGGACCGCGAGATCGTGACCTGAGCTGAAGTCGGATGCTTAACCGACTGAGCCACCCAGGCGCCCCAGTAAGTAGTATTCTTACATGATGCTGCACATGGTAGGAAGGGTAGCATGCTGTGGTATTCTGTGTTTCATGAGGTTCAGATATGGCTTTTGAAGGAAAAAGTGATTAGTCATTGTGTTGGCATGTGTCTACAGGACTGATCCATTTACCTAAAAAAGTTGGGGACAAAGGCTATCCTTCAGACGTTTCAAAAAGTAAGTTTTAGAGGTGAACAGAGAATAATCCCTTTGAAGAGAAGAGTCAACACAATCAGATCATTCCAGATATATTAGTTGATAAACACCAAGGAAGGTCATGTTATAATTGCCTAAACCTAAGAGATAGATTTCAAGTTCGAAAATAATAGCCTAAATAAAATGAAAAGTGTAGGAATGATACTAAGAGAGAGATCCCACAGATTAGCTTCCTCAACATTTGCAACTGCTGTCATCAGCACCTACACGTTGAATAAAGGAAATGAATTATATATATTCAGGGTGGTTTCTCCCTCTGGGTGCTCCTTAGGATGATTTTCTAATTGGAAGCCTAGTAAGGGGTGCAGCAGGGGACCCCTTGGAAAGCATTCATATGTGTTCCTTGCTGCAGGGAGACACAGAGGACTGAAGCATGACTCACACTAGACAGAGCAGAAACAACTGTGTACAAGTTCTGTCTCCAACACGGCCACACAGAGGGCCAAGGACCATGGAATAAGTCCTCATGAGCAACCCTCTTGAGTTGACAGGAGGATGCAGGCCATGAAAGCTGAACAAGGCTAGCGATGGGCCACCAGATGTCCAGGGGCATAAAGTGGATAAACACAGAAACATAATGTGTTGACTGGTTTCCAAAGACAGCTTAAACCAAACAAATAAGCAAGCAAAATCCTACTTCATATTCTTTCCATTCTTATGCATGTAACCTTATAATCCTTTTTCACCATGAGTAACAAAACTCAAACTGAATACTGAGCAAAGAAGCCAGTTAATTCTCAATTCTAATCTTCTAGAAATTCAAAGAGAGAAAAATTCAATATAGAATTTAACAATTGCATTGTTATCTGAAATTGAAATATATATATATATATATATATGTAAATCTTTGGAAAGCAGATCTATTTTGGTCTGATCCTGAAGGAAGCTGAGAGGAAAATTTTAAAATATTCTCATCAATCTTGATTTGTCTCATGCTGTGATCCTGATATTTATTCTAATAATACTTCCAGAAATATTATTCTCTAATGTCTTGCCTGCTTGTGTTTAAAGAAATATATAGAAAACAAAGACATACTATTAAAATATAAAGAAATATATGAGATCAGACATGTTTTCTTGTGAATGCCCATAACCAGTGTTGAATTCCTTACAGTTTTGTGGCATTAATCAAGGACATTCATTATTTGTCACTCTGGGTCACACAGCTTATGTAAGACTGCTTTGTTGAAATCTTTTTTCTTTCAAGGGTATAAAAGTATCAGGTACCTCAAATTCCAAGAGTGATGTCATATTGGGAAAATGCACAACTTTATAAATTAAGCGTGACACTACTGAATTCTGGTCATCGTACACGAGAGTGGCAATCTTCCCTTAATGAAATCATCAAGATTTGTGGAAGAGTGATGGGGTTACCTCATTCTTCCCTCACTTTCTCAGGCATCCTTCACTTTCCAAAGGCTCAGATTATGAACTGGAGATAAGGTGTGCACTCATGCTTACCACAGGTCTATGAACATCCCAGAATGCTCTCTCTTGGCTATCGAGGATCTTCCTTTCAATCTTGTCTCTCTTCTTGTCCACTCTGTCAACATGGTAACAATGGATAATAAGTGATATTAATTGTAGCACCTCTCTGGACAAAAGGCCGCAACTTGAACAAATTTTCCAAAAGACTCACAAGGACTCACTTTGCTTGTGCTTCTGCTTGCATGAAAATGAACTCCCACTTCCGGGCAAATGCTCTCTGCAGCCTGGCCAGGCTCTCCTGAAAAATACACCACAGGTGAAGACTTTCTGGTGCTCATGATCACTACTCCCTTCTCATTTATCTACCGTATGAATTTGTCAAGAAAATATAGTCTCTAAAGTAGTAAGTGTACTCCAGTTCTGAATGATGAGTCATGCTCACTGAATATAACTCATCCTCATATTAACAGAGGAAACAGGGAAACCTATCACAAATATTAATGTTTATGAATAATTGACTTGAGAGAATACAAGTAAACATCTAAAATACTAAAATTACTTTGTATATAAAAAGTGCTCAGCACTAACCTATTGGAGTTTTCTGTGCCCATTTTAGTGAGGAACAGAAAAGCAATGCATTTTTACTATTGATTCAGTCAATCCATCCAGTTCCTGACAAGAATGTAAACCCTCAGAAGACTACTACCATTTCTAGTCAATGCTTCAAAGTCAGTAAATCACAACATAGCAATTGTCGGAACAAATTACATCAGATTAATTTTACCTGCTGATGGTGACCAACCTGAAGGTTCTGCAAAAACCATTTACCCAAAGTAAATGTTCTTTACTTCTCTAAGTTTGGATGTCTTTACTATATGCAGGACACATCTCACATTTTCACACTTGAGTTTAGCAAGTAAGACATACTCCTCCCTTCTCCCATGAATTTGTGTGTGTAGAAGTTCACCGTCTCCAAGGAAGCAAGCAAGTCAGGCATTTGGGCCATTATGATGCTCGATCCCTGGGAATCTGGTCCTTAAAATCCAGGCATGTAGAAAGTCAACAGAATCCCCAGAAATGACCATAGGCCTTATTCCTGTTCATTTTATGACATTCTTTGCCAGAAAGTCCTTAGTACTTACAGCTTCATAGTCAGCTAGTTCCAGCCTTGCCTTGTTTTGCATTGTTCTCTTGCAGAGATAAACCGCTAAAAGGAAAAAAAAATTAATTACATCTTCCCTGCTTGTTAACATGAAGGCACTTACTGAAAATAAAAGATAGTGTTATAAATCAAGACATCTCGGTCTTTGCCATTTTTTTCCACTCATCATTTTCAATGATTTATTTTTTTGACAAAAATAAAGAAGGTATGATATTTTTACTGAAATTCAAACATAATGGTATTTATAAGAAAAAAGATGTTCATGGGGAGTGGCTCAGTTGGTTAAGTGTCCGACTTCAACTCAGGTCATGGTGTCATGGTTCGTGGGTTCAAGCCCCATGTTGGGATCTGTGCTGACAGCTCAGAGTCTGGAGCCTGCTTTGGATCTGTGTCTCCCTCTTTCTCTGCCCCTCCCCTGCTCACACTCTGTTTCTCTCTCAAAAATAAATAATAAACATAAAAAAATTTAAATTCATTCAAAAGACATAGGATATCAGAATGGATAAAAAAACAAGACCCATCTATTTGCTGTCTAAAAGAGACTCATTTTAGACCTGAGGACACTTTCAGACTGAAAGTGAGGGGATGGAGAACAATATATTATGCTCCTGGAAGTCAAAAGAAAGCTTGAATAGCCATACTTATATCAGACAAACTAGACTTTAAATTAAAGGTTGTAACAAGAGTTGAAGAAGGGCATTATATAATAATTACAGGGTCTATCCATCAGGAAGTGCTAACAATTATAAATGTCTATGCACTGAATTCAGAAGCACCCCAATATTTAAATTTTTTTTTTCCAACGTTTTTTATTTATTTTTGGGACAGAGAGAGACATAGCATGAACGGGGGAGGGGCAGAGAGAGAGAGGGAGACACAGAATCGGAAACAGGCTCCAGGCTCCGAGCCATCAGCCCAGAGCCTGACGCGGGGCTCGAACTCACAGACCGCGAGATCGTGACCTGGCTGAAGTCGGACGCTTAACCGACTGCGCCACCCAGGCGCCCCGAAGCACCCCAATATTTAAAACAAACACAAACACAAGCAATCTTATCCATAAGAATGTGATAATTGCAGGGACTTTAATAATCCACTTACAACAATGGATAGATCATCTAGACAGAGAATCAGTAAAGAAACAATGGCCCTGAATGATACATTGGACTAGATGGACTTGACAGATATATTTAGAACTCTACATCCCAAAGCAGCAGAATACACTTTCTTCTCGAGTGCATATGGAACATTCTCCAAGATAGATCACATACTGGGCCACAAAACAGTCCTCAATAAATATAAATATAAAAGAACTGAGATCATACCATGCACACTTACAGATCACAATGCTATGAAAATTGAAATCAACCACAGGAAAAAGTCTGGAAAACCTCCAAAAGCATGGAGGTTAAAGAACATCCCACTAAAGAACTAATGGGTCAACCAGACAAGTAGAGAAGAAATTAAAAGACATATGGAAACAAATGAAAATGAAAATACAACAATCCAAACCCTCTGGGATGCAGCAAAGGCAGTCCTAAGAGGAAAATACATTGCAATCCAGGCCTATCTCAAGAAACAAGAAAAATCCCCAATACAAAATCTAACAGCACTCCTAAAGGAACTAGAAGCAGAAGAGCAAAGAAACCCCAAACCCAGCAGAAGAAGAGAAATAAAGATCAGAGTAGAAATAAACAATATAGAATCCAAAAACAAACAAACAAACACAGATCAATAAAGCAAAGAGTTGGTTTTTTGAAAAACTAAACAAAAGTGATAAACCTCTAGACAGGCTTCTCAAAAAGAAAAGGGAAAGGACACAAACAGATAAAATCACAAATGAAAATGGATTTATTACAACCAATCCCTCATAAATACAAGCAATTATCAAGGAATACTATGAAAAATTATATGCCAAAAAACTGGACAACCTGGAAGAAATGGACAAATTCCTAAATAACCACACACTACCAAAAGTCAAACAGGAAGAAATAGAAAATTTGAACAGACCCATAACTAATGAAGAAATTGAATCAGTCATCAAAAATCTCCCAACAAATAAGAGTCCTGGACCAGATGGCTTCCTTGGGAATTTCTACTAGACATTTAAAGAAGAGTTAATACCTATTCTTCTCAAGCTGTTTCAAAAAATAGAAATGGAAGGAAAACTTCCAGAATCATTCTATGAATTTAGCATTACTTTGATTCCCAAAGCAGACAGAAACCCAACCAAAAAAAAAAAAAAAAAAAAGAAAAAAAAAAGGCCAATATCCCTGATGAATATGGATGCAAAAATTCTCAACAAGACACTAGTGAATCGAATTCAACAGCATATAAAAAGAATTATTCACCATGATCCAGTGGGATTCACTCCTGGGCTGCAGGGCTGGTTCAATATTTGCAAATAAATCAATGTGATACACCACATTAATAAAAGATAAGAACCATATGATCCTGTCAATAGATGCAGAAAAAGTATTTGACAAAATACAGCATCCTTTCTTGATGAAAACCCTCAAGAAGGTCAGGATAGAAGGAACATACTTAAACATCATAGAAGCCATTTATAAAAAGCTCATAGCTAATACCATCCTCAATGGGGAAAACTGAAAGTTTTCTCCCTGCAATCAGGAACACGACAGGGATGTCCACTGTCTCACCACTGTTGTTTAACATAGTGCTGGAAGTCCTAGAATCAGTAATCAGACAACAAAAGGAAATCAAAAGCATCAAAACTGGCAAAGATGAAGTCAAACTTTCACTTTTTGCAGACGACATGATATTATACATGGAAAACCCGAAAGACTCCACCAAAAGTCTGCTAGAACTGATACTTGAATTCAGCATAGTCGCAGGGTACAATTAATGTACACAAACTGGCTGCATTTTTATACACCAATAATGAAGCAACAGAAAGAGAAATAAAGAAACAGATCTCCTTCACAATTGCACCAAGAACCATAAAATACCTAGGAATAAACCTAACCAAAGATGTAAAAGATCTATATACTGAAAACTATAGAAAGCTCATGAAGGAAATTGAAGAAGATAGAAATGGAAAAACATACCATGCTCATGGATTGGAAGAATAATATTGTTAAAACGTCAATACTACCCAAAGCAATCTACACATTCAATGCAATCCCAATCAAAATTGCACCCACATTGTTCTCAAAGCTACAACAAAGAATCCTAAAATTTGTATGGAACCACAAAAGGCCCTGAATAGCCCAAGTAATATTGAAGAAGAAAACCAAAGTAGGAGGCATCACAATCCTAGACTTTAGCCTCTACTACAAAGCTGTAATCATCAAAACAGTATGCGATTGTCACAAAAACAGACACATAGACCAATGGAATAGAATAGAGAACCCAGAATGGGACCCACAAATGTATGGCCGACTAATCTTTGACAAAGCAAGAAAGTACCCAATGGAAAAAAGACAGTCTATTTAACAAATGGTGCTGGGAGAACTGGACAGCAATATGCAGAAGAATGAAACTAGACCACTTTCTTACACCATCCACAAAAAATAAACTCAAAATGGAGGAAGGACTTGAATGCGAGACAGGAAACCATCAAAACCCTAGAGGAGAAAGCAGGAAAAAAACCTCTCTGACCTCAGCTGCAGCAATTTCTTACTCGACACATCTCTAAAGGCAAGGGAATTAAAAGCAAAAATGAACTATTGTGTCCTCATCAAAATAAAAAGTTTCTGCACTGCAAAGGAAACAATGAACAAAACTAAAAGGCAACCAACAGAATGGGAAAAGATATTTGCAAATGACATAATGGATAAAGGGCTAGTATCTAAAATCTATAAAGATCTCACCAAACTCCACACCCGAAAAACAAATAATCCAGTGAAGAAATGGGCAGAAGTCACGAATAGACACTTTTCCAAAGCACACATCCAGATGGCCAACAGACACATGAAAAGTTGCCCAACATCACTCATCACCAGGGAAATACAAATCAAAACCACACTGAGATAGCACCTCACACTGGTCAGAGTAGCTAAAATGAACAAATCAGGAGACTATAGATGCTGGAGAGGATGTGGAGAAACGGGAACCCTCTTGCACTGTTGGTGGGAATGCAAACTGGTGCAGCCACTCTGGAAAACAGTGTGGAGGTTCTTTAAAAAATTAAAAATAGACCTACCCTATGATCCAGCAATAGCACTGCTAGGGATTTACCCAAGGGATATGGGAATGCTGATGCATAGGGGCACATGTACTCCGATGTTAATAGCAGTCCTTTCAACAGTAGCCAAATTATGGAAAGAGCCTAAATGTCCAGCAACTGATGAATGCATAAGGAAGATGTGGTTTATATATATAATGGAATACTACTTGGCAATGAGAAAGAATAAAATCTGGCCATTTTCAGCAACATGGATGAGACTGGAGGGCATTATGCTAAGTGAAATAAGTCAGGCAGAGAAAGACAGATACCATATGTTTTCACTCATATGTGGATCCTGAGAAACTTAACAGAAGACCATGGGGGGGGGGAAGGGGGAAAAAGTTACAGAGAGGGAGGGAGGAAAACCATAAGAGACTCTTGGATACTGAGAACAAACTGAGGGTTGATGGGGGTTGGGGGAGAAGGGAAAGTGGGTGATGGGCAGGGAGGAGGGCACTTGTTGGGATGAGCACTGGGTATTTTATGGAAACCAATTTGACAATGAATTATATTTTTAAAAATTAAAAAAAGGAAAAAAATATATGTTTAGAAATTTTCTTTATTTTTATTAAATAAGAGGGAAAACAAAGCCTTTTAAATAACACATCAAATGAGCTTTAACATCTAGAGACACAGATAACACCATTTTTTTAAAAGGAACTGCATGAAGAAGGAATCATTATTGGCACATTTGATTATTTCCATAATCTTCTGTCAACTGAAAGAATCTCTTATTGTAAACTGAAGGCTTCTTGGCATCTCCTTTACTACATTTCAGAATCATCAGCTGTTTTTCCACTAGGAGAGAGAAAGCTGTAACATCTTCCCTAACTACAATATGATGACTTTTTAATTCCATTTTTCTGAGGACTCCGTGTCCTTGCTGCCAGGGGAAGCCCACCTGGGCAACAGATTTACAGGATGGGTGCCAGAGGGAGTGCGGAGGTCACAGCAGCTCTGTCACTGACAAATAATGTTCCTTAAGTTATTTCAGGATTATTAGCAACTCTTATGATACCATCAAGACAATCAGAGCCCTCTGGTACAGTCCTGATTTCCAGGACATTTTTTGCCATTTTCCATAACATATGATATTTGAATCTCACGAAATTCAAGATAAACTCTATATATGGTAAGTGCTGAATAGATCTGCTGGATGAAGAGTGTAAATTTCACTTTTTTGTAAGGTTAGTTCTGGAGGTGCTTTTATAATTCCCACCATTGCGCTAAGCTATGCCACCCTCAGTTTTCGATAATGAAGTTTCGATACCACCGAGGAAATTATCTTACACAGAAAATCTGAGATCTCTGCAAACACTGGTGTTGTGTCTTCAATTTCTGCTCTCTAAAGCTTCTTTTATGAAGGCCCAGGCAAAGGAGAAAGCCAACTACGGCCCAATGCTAACATTACTACAGACACATAAGAACCCAGGAGATGATTTGAGAGCATGTCTTTGTATAAGCAACCATGGGAATTTTATTTTTCCATTAGTATTACTAGTAGTAGTAATTTTCAAAATTTCTAATTCTCAAAATTAGTAAAAGACAACCTTCAAAAACAAAAATGACATGATGCATTCATTTTCTAATTAGCCATAGTTCATGCTCACTCTTGAAGAAACTCTTACTGACAGGGCATATTTTTTTTATTTTTTATCTTTTTATTTTTTTAATGTGAAATTTATTGTCAAATTGGTTTCCATACAACACCCAGTGCTCATCCCAACAGGTGCCCTCCTCAATACACTGATCTTAACAAAATATCTAACATGTTCTCAGCAGCTGGTGAAAGAGATTGTAGTGTATGTGCAATACCCCTGAGAATGTCTCTTCTTGAGAGAAAGACAAAAATCTTCCTAAATATCTAAATTAAATAATTTCAGCTTTCCCATAGAATTACCTTTAACCAAATTTCAAGCCTGAACTACAAGCTCCATGGGTTTGTCCTCCTGCACCAGCCTCTACTTGCTTCATTTATTCCAGTCATCTAATCTTTGCTCTTTTCAAAATCAGACCCCCTCTGGGAAACATATTTCTACCCTCATTAGGTAAACTAATAAATAAAAGCAGGAGCAGGGTGATTTTTTTAGATGCCTGTTCACTAAGAAGTTATGCATCCTTTAATATAGTTGCCCTTCAATGCAGTTTTCTTTAATTCTCTAGGAAACAAAGTGGAGGCGTGGACAGGCAGAACCAGGTAAATAGTAGCTGTTCCATATGTATTTGTTAAATAGGGTCTTTTCCAAAGGAGTTATTTGGAAGTCAAATCTAAAGTGATTTCTACTGGTCTTTTTTTGTAAAAAGGAAGAAGGAAAAAGTCTGGGTTAGCAAGTGGGGAACATTCTGGATACTGTTAAAGATACTGCAAATACAGTTGGGACTGAAAGGGCCCAAACCTCACTGAACTAGTCTAGATACAGGACAGTATGTGGACAGGTAGAGATGATCCTTCCATTCTTTATCAGCAGAGGGTGTCAGCATTGAATAGGATGCAGATGAGAAGGGGCGTCTTAGATGAAAGAGGGTTTCAATTCTTATTTACAGTTTATTGGAGATTTTAAAAATGAGAGTAGTTATGCATCATCAAAACTATGGCTCAGGTCAAGTGTTTTTGTACTAACCCTTAATCATTTAGGGCACCAGAGTGCTCCAGAGGGTACTATATATGGACATAGGCCCAAGTGCAAGTATGAATATTCCCTAACAGAACCCTTGAGTTTTTTTCTGCAGTGCCAACATATTGAAAACAACTTTAAAAAATCATTTTCCTGGGTTATTTTTAAATGTTTTCCATTATTGAGAATTTAATTTAAATTTCAAGTTTAAATATATCTCTCTGCAGTAATTTTCGACTAGAGAAGACAGTTTTGAGGACTTAGGCTCAAACAAACAAGAAATTTAATAGAAGGATATGCCACTAAGTGGAAGAAAGTTCGAGAAGGCTTAACGTACCACTTTGGCTAAAATGGCCACATAGTAAATGCATAGAATGTGGCCTGAATATGCCTTAGGTGTAAAAGTTTCTGGATCACACATCTACTGAACATAGAGTGAATGCTGGCATTAGTTTTTTCCATTTAATTTCATAAAGCTCTCCAAGGTGGAATACTCTGTTGAACAAAAACCGATGTCTATGACAAAAGTGTTCAGAGCTATATCACAGAGGTCTGTGAGAAAATCATGAAGGTACCAATATGTAAACATTAAAAGAACATAAGTATATAATATAATTCATGAAGACTAGAAATATAATTGCCACATAAATATTTGAAAAATATCCCACTTGCAACCAAAGTCATACAAATGTAACATATACCTCCATAATGAAACTGTTTATCTTTTCAAGTTTATTTGTGTGAACAAATCCTTCCACAGTCCCTGAATGAAAACTCAAGCAGTATCTACACTCTTGCTTGTCACTCAGGTAATTTAGAGTCCCAACTTATAAACAAGAATGTCTATCCTGAGTAACTGTCAAACATTCATGTCTGGTTTAAAGCCTTGAGGTCTGCCCCTCTCCCCCAGGTTCTGTGAGTAAGAGAAGCATGGTTGTCTTCTTTGTCTTCCTTGTTCTTCTGTGTCCCTGCCAAGTATTGCTGACCAGGGCTTCTAAGCCTTCTGGAGTTGGAGGATAAGGAGGAAGGGGAACAAAGGAGGGTGCTGCCATTCTTACTCGACTGATGCCAGTGTGGTGATCTAGTGTTGTCATTCTCTGGACTGGGCAGAGGTTTTAAGCTGATTGTGTTTCTCATGTTACTTAGTAGGATGCTTTGGAGAAAACCCATCCCACCATTGCCGGGGATCTCTCACCTGTAGCCATTGTTGGGGCTGATCACTGCCACAGCCCTTAGGCTGTACCTCTGGCCTCTCTCTCCAGTGTGTTTGCCTGTCCAGGCTGTTCCCTAGGACAGGACCATCTCTCACATACAGCTTAGATTACACATGCACTCTTTGCCACAGAACATAGCCACCTGCCTTTCAATTCCTCCATCCGTAACAAGATAGCCTGTCCCTTGCCCTTTGTAATTCCAAGGCCTGGAATTCATGATCCATTGTGTCCCAGAAGTAGATGACTCCTGTCAAGTATTCTCAGAAACCCCTTGAAATCTTTGTCACTGGACTTGAGGTGAGGTGCATTCCCCATTCATTCCTCCCACTTGGGGCTGATGGGACCAATGACTTCTGATGACCTAACGGCTACAAAACTAGTCTTTAAACCAACATCTTATCCTTGAATACACTCAATGTGAGCTGACAGTAGCTAGTGTGACAATTTGTATGTCAGTGTAGCGGAGCACTTTCACACCTGGTCTTGATCCACTTAACACTTTGGCTGGATTTCCGTTTTGTAACACCCAGTTACAAAAATCACTTTCCACTCATCAGAAGAGCAGAGATGTTACAGAGTGGCAATAACCCATTCTGGCCACAGAGCAGTGGAACAACACTGTGGGTGGGCATGTGAACAGCAAAGATGTCTTTGGGGAAAAGATTTTGACAACGAGTAACAAAGCCTTGAAACATTCATGGCCATTGTTCCGGTGCTTGCTCTTCTGAGAATATAACCCAGGGAAACAGCAGGAAAAACAGCAGAGGTGTAAGCCTTCATGGCATGGAATATAGGAACACAGTGGGGCAATGAATTTATGCATTCAATGAAATGTTATATTGTCATTAAAAATGATAAACCCAAAGGGGTGCCTAGGGGGCTTGGTCGGTTGAATGTCTGACTTTGGCTTAGGTCACGGTTTCATGGTTTGTGAGTTCGAGCCCTCCACCAGGTTCTCTGCTATCAGGGTAGAACCTGCTTCAGATCCTCTGTCCCCCCTCTCTCTCTGCCCTCCCCAGTTCATGTGAGCTTTCTCTCTCAAAAAATAAACATGAAAAAAAAAATGATACACTCAAACTGGTTAACTTCAAAGTTGAAATGATTTGATTTTTAAAGTCCTTATCTCTCAAATAGACCTATCCTATGACCCAGCAGTAGCACTGCTAGGAATTTACCCAAGGGATACAGGAGTACTGATGCATAGGGGCACTTGTACCCCAATGTTTATAGCAGCACTCTCAACTATAGCTAAATTATGGAAAGAGCCTAAATGTCCCATCAACTGACGAATGGATAAAGAAATTGTGGTTTATATATACAATGGAATACTACATGGCAATGAGAAAGAATGAAATATGGCCTTTGTAGCAACGTGGATGGAACTGGAGAGTGTTATGCTAAGTGAAATAAGTCATACAGAGAAGGACAGATTCCATATGTTTTAACTCCTATGTGAATCCTGAGAAGCTTAACAGAAGACCATGGGGGAGGGGAAGGGGAAAAATATGGTTAGAGAGGGAGGGAGCCAAAACATAAGAGACTCCTAAAAGCTGAGAACAAACTGAGGATTTATGGGGGGGGTGGAAGGGAGGGGTGGGTAGGTGCTGGGTATTGAGGAGGGGACCTATTGGGATGAGCACTGGGTGTTGTATGGAAACCAATTTGACAATAAATTTCATATTAAAAAAAAAATAAAGTCCTTATCTCTCATTGTAAAAGTTCAGACAATAAAGAAAAAATATAAATATTAAAGAAAAAAATCATTATAATCTCACTTCTGTCATTGTTTGGCACATATTCCGGATTTTTCCCTTCTATATACATCCACTAACATACACATGAATATCTGTATTTATATCAAAAATCTGCATATATTTACATAATCTGCATATATTTACTTAAAACATTTTCAAACTTTACTACATATGTTGTCTTATTAACTTGTTTCTTTAATATTATATTATGGCTAACTTCATATCAATAACTATTGTTTGGTAATATTCATAAAAATTATTTCATGACAATCCATTTATTATTTATTTAATGAGCCATTATTGTTGAACACTTGGATTATACCCTTTGTCTTGCATTATTTATTAATACTTCTGCAAACATGTATGCATATATGTATACAAGTATGTATGGCTGTATATTTTTTAGGTGTCTGCTAATTTCCTAAAGTACTATTGCTGCATGAGGATGTGTGCACCTTTCAATGCACCTTTCAAGTCCTTTGATCTGTGGAACTAAATTCCATAGAGTTTAGGCATGAGTAAGTCTTCTTATACCCTCTCCAACTCTGGAGAGTCCATTTTCAGCCAAGCAACCAGAGTTATTCTGTTAAGACTTAAATCAGATTTCTGGGGCACCTGGGTGGCTCAGTCAGTTAGGCGTCCAACTTCAGCTTAGGTCATGATCTCAAGCACGGTTCATGAGTTCAAGCCCCATGTCGGGCTCTGTGCTGACAGCTCAGAGCCTGAAGCCTGCTTCAGATTCTGTCTCCCTCTCTCTCTCTCTCAAAAATAAATATTAAAAAAAAAAAAGACTTAAATCCGATTTCACTTTATTTTAACTTCCCACTTTTCAACTACTTCCTATCTTATCTCATTTCAGGTAAAAACCAGAGTCCTTGCTCGTCCATTACTATATCCTGGGACCTTGTTTCCCTCTTCTCTGGCAGTACCTGTGTCCCCCTGGGCCCAAGCTCCTTATCTCCCTCCTCAGGGCTGAACTGCCATTTTCCCAGTGACACCTCTCCCCCTGCCCACCCCCGCCCCCAGCCCAACATCCTCTTCCACACAACTTTCCACCTCCTCACACACAACTTCTTTTTAAAATTTTTTTTTAAATGTTTATATGTTTTCGAGGGAAAGAGTGAGACAGAGCATGAGTGGGGGAGGGCCAGAGAGAGGGAGACACAGAATCTGAAGCAGGCTCCAGGCTCTGAGCTGTCAGCACAGAGCCTGACATGGGGCTCGGACCATGAACCCTGAGAACATGACCTGAGCCAAAGTTGGAGGCCTAACTGACTGAGCCACCCAGGCGCCCCCTCATAGACAGCTTCTGTATCCATTTACATGAGTAGCTGAGGAGCTTACTCTCACCCCCTCCCACCTGCCCTGGAATGCCAGCTCTACAAGCACAGGGAGTTCTGCTGATTTTGTTAGTCTATGTGTCCCCTTGCTTAGAACATACTTGGCACATAGTAGGTGCTCAGGACATACTTGTTAAGTAAAAACACCACTAAATATTTCCTGACCATTTGGGTGTCTTTTTTCTTTTGTGAATTAGCTATTCATGACTTTGCTAATTTTTCTCTCGGGGGATTTGATTTTTTCTTATTAGACTTAAGTCCTCTTTATACGTGAGTGATAGAAACTAATTTTTAGGTATATATGCAGGACATATATTTCCCCATGTTTTTTGAGGAGAAGTTTAATAAATGATACAGATAATATTGAGCATACTTCAGCAAACATTGATTTACTTTTAAATTATATATATGTATGGGTGTGTGTGTATATATGTATATACACACACACACATAGCATTCATAGGACATGTTCCACAACCTGCTTTTTTTACTCAACTTTACTGAGATTCACACAGTTTTCCATAGTTTGTATCTCTTAACCGCTCTCTTCTATCCTGTGAATGCAGCACACATTGTTTAAGCCATACACCTATTATTAAATACTTGGATTATTTTCCTTTTTTCTTTCTTCTCAGTTTTATTGGGACACAATTGACACGCAGCACTGTATGCGTTTAAGGTGCACAGTGTAATTACTTGACCTACAGAATTGTGAAATTATTACCACAATAAGTTCAGTTAACATTCAAAAATAAGTTTTTTTTCCTTGTGATGAGAACATTTAGGATCCACTCTCTTAGCAACTTTCAAACTATGCAAACAGCAGTGTTTGCTGTAGTCATCATGGCACACATCATATCCCCAGAACTCATTTATCTTGTATCTGGCAGTTTGTACATTTTGACTCCCCTTCCTGCAATCCCCCCACCTCCCACCCCTTGCCTCTGATCTTTTTCTATTTTCCTAGGAATCTGGTTTTTTTTTCTTTCACACTCCATATAGTAGTGAGAAAATGCTTTCATTTTTCAGAGCTATTACAAATAATGACTCCATATAGGCTTCCATTAGCATATTTTCTTGGAATTGGTAGCAGGGATTTGTGGGACAGGCACAGCATGCATTTTATAAGACACTGCCAAACTTCTGCCCAGTATGTCTTCCCAAATATGCCAGTATCCTCACCTTCAGGCCAGACTTGATTTTGTGCCAATCTGGCTTGAAAGAGACACTTTGATTATATTTATCTGTTTTCTTATATTTTCACTGCTTGCACATGAGAAGTTTTAATGGGAAAGATGTCTATGGATTGCCCCCCTCACTAATGTGGCTCTATTTAATACTTTGTACCCTGGTTATTTTTCATTCTATCTATATTGCAAACCCTGGTTCCTTTTTCTAATTGTATTTGCGTGATATAGCTTTGCTTCACCATTATAACTGACAGAGTCAGCATGTTTTACTTAACTTCCTTGCAGACAGATATTATTGGTTTTTATTTATGAGCTAACTTAAAGATGCCTGTTATTTTTTTTTTAATTTTTTTTAACGTTTATTCATTTTTGAGACAGAGAGAGAGCATGAATGGGGGAAGGTCAGAGAGGGAGACACAGAATTTGAAACAGGCTCCAGGCTCTGAGCTGTCAGCACAGAGCCCGACGCGGGGCTCGAACTCACGGACCGCGAGATCATGACCGGAGCCGAAGTCGGACGCCCAACCGACTGAGCCACCCAGGTGCCCCAAGATGCCTGTTATTTTAATAGATGGACTTAAATATTTACATTCATTCTTGTATCAGCTATGTTTGTTATTCCTTTTCTTACATCTTCATGCCTCTGTCTCTCTCTCTCCTCCATGATTGTAACTTCTTTGTTGTCTACTTTTTGTGACATGGAATGAGTTTTCTTTAATTTATCCTTTAATAATTTAGAATAAAACTTGTTACTATTCCATTAGTGGCCATTCTCATATGTTTAAATAAATGTCTAATATATTTTTCTTGAATTTTAGCTGCAGAAATTAAATACAGCCTAGTGCTGCCCCCATAAACGATGAAGAAAATAATACATCTTGACTCTCTGCTATTTTTATAATTTTAGTGACTAGATTTGACTGCATGCTCTATTACAGTTTTATAAAAATTAATTATAGTATTCACATTCCTTTTGGAATTCCTTTTATCATAATTATTTAGATCCTGGAGGGCATGGAGAGAAAGCTGTTGTCTTGGAAAATTAAGGTGAGTAAACTTTGCTTTGCACATTTCTTTTTAAAACTAAATTTGCGAAAACTATTCTATCACAACTCAGATCTTCCAAAAAGGAGGGCCATGGCCCATTGTGGCTACCCTGTCTGTTTCTAGGTTCCCTGCCATTTGCTCACTCATTTTGGAGTGAGGCCCCTGCACTGGTGAAGCTGACCTAGGGAACCCTGGGTTTGCTGTGGCAGCTGTCGGCCCACAGCAACAACAATCCTGCAAGGATCCTACGTTCCTCCCCTCTCCCCACTTTCCCCCCTTTATTCTTAAGCTTGCTCCCTAACGTCCGAGAGCCTGAGCTGCTTTATGAAATCCACGTCAGAGACAAAACATCAGACAAGGCATAGGACTGTCTCTTTGAGTGCTGCGTTTAAACTAAGAAATCTTAATCCAAGACAGGGCAAGCCTTTCCCTACCCTCCCAATACTTACTTTTATCTCCAGCCCACATGGGTTGATGACTCATTAATGGGGTAGGTCTGAATTTCATCCAATTCCTTAAAGCTGCCCTAGTTTCTTGAGAAAAGAAATTGTAAGTCTGATATCACTTCCTTTCATTTGGCTAATCTTCCTTTCATTTGGCTAATATCTGTTGATTCCAGAAAGAATACATCTTCCAAGTGAGTTGTATGTGGTGCCATTCTCTAATTTCCACACTGTCCTAGTAGTTCTTTCCATTCTAGTTTTGTTTTCTTTTCTTTTTATTCCATGCAGGGGCAGCAGGGGCAGTTTTGGAAGATGTCCTGGAAGTATAGTGTGTAAGTTCATTTTTGCTTCTTACATCCACCCAAGATGCAAACATGTTTCGTAATTGTATCTATGCTGAATGAACATACCCTTAAAACCTCGATGAGTTTTGGATTTTTATTTAAAAAAAAAAAATTTTTTTTTAACGTTTATTTATTTTTGAGACAGAGAGAGACAGAGCATGAACGGGGGAGGGTCAGAGAGAGGGAGACACAGAATCTGAAACAGGCTCCAGGCTCTGAGCTGTCAGCACAGAGCCCGACGCGGGGCTCGAACTCACGGACCGCGAGATCATGACCTGAGCCGAAGTCCGCCGCTTAACCAACTGAGCCACCCAGGCGCCCCGAGTTTTGGATTTTTAAAAAAACAAGAAAAGCTTAAAAACATTACCCTTAATTTCACTCTAAAGGGAAGAGGTAATTATCTTCTTTAAGAACAGAATTTCCAAAATAATTCTTTGAAGGAATTTTAAATTTAATGATAACACAGTCCTATAAAATCTAATACTCATTTAATGATTCAACCACTGGGAATGAATCTGTAGGAATGAAAGGTAATGAATAGCAAAAATTTAGGGAATTTTATTTTCTTAAAATTTATAACTCAACAGCAACTCATACATTAATTAACTGAAAGAAATTAAATCTTAGCAGAAAATTAACTAGAGGACATATTATGAAAATAATTTTAAAATTATTTAATTTTTTGATATATGTTAATGAAGACCATGTTACTATAAAGTAGAAGTAGGACTTCACTGCTGTATGAGATGAAATACCTTAACTAAAGAAGATTAATCAAGATAAGAGAGATCTACTATGGTAATTGAACACCTGGATGGTGAAAGTCTTCAAATAACTGCCTTGAAGGTCTAATCGTAAAAAGAAAGAATTCCTTTAGGGCATCTCTGGAATAGTAGCCAAACACCACAAAATGAAAAGAATCAGAGCTGTGGACTTCTATCTCCTCCTAAAGGAAGAGGAAGTGCTCTCTGATGATTCTACCACACAGACTGCTGCATCTTAAGGTGTTTACATGTATTATCTCATCCACAGCCTTACATCAACTATCTCAGAAAAGGTATTATCATCTTTATTCAACCGACAGCACAGTGAAATCCAGAGAGATTAAGTCTATTTCCAGAGCCATACAAATAAGTAGGTGAAATCCAGAGAGATTAAGTCTATTTCCAGAGCCATCCAAATAATAAGTAGGCGAGTCAGAGGACTCTTGGGTTTGTAATCACATAGCAGATACTTATCACACACAATATAGGAAGGCAGCAGCAATGGGAGCCCCACACTGGCTCTCAGAGAGTGCTAAGAAGAGAAGTGTTTTGCATTTGTTTTCTACATGCTTCCATTTTTCTTAATTTCTGAGAATGTTGCTCTGAAATATAAGAACTATTACTGTCACTGTGAATCTTATTTTAATCCAGTTCTCTGGGCATTCATCCATAAATTATATTACAGATTGTATTCTCTAGCCACTTACACTGCTAAAGAAATGAAACAGAGCTGTTTAATTTGTCTTTCTTTGTAAATATACCAATGGTTCCTAAAAGGTTTGATTGCTTTGCTAAGGCTCATGAGTTTCGGCAATTTGTAATTCCGTATGTTGCCAAGATATTTTATCTCCTCAGATTTTCTTTCTCTCTCTTAAAAATTATAGCTGATCATCATCTGCTGATTCTGTACCTGAAAATTTTCCTACTTTCGCTAAAATTTATTTGTTGCTCCTCAGTCAGTACTTGTGATGTGTTCATGGTCATTCACAGCCATTCAGAGCAGCAAAACTTGAGTTTCCTGATGTACACATTCTCGGTGGAGGTGGAAGAAGGCAATGCTCTGCCTTCCTTTTCCAGCTCATTCTGCACACAAGTGCCCTTTTGGTGGTATTTTTAGTGCCACCTGTTTTGCATTTTTGTGCTTTTTCTTGGTGATTTTGCTACCTTAAATGACCCCCAAGAACAGTGGTGCCGTGATGTCTAGTGTTCCTAAATGCGAGAAGACTGCTATGTCCTTTTTGAAGAAGATATATATGTTGGATAAACTTCATTCATGCATGAGTTAGGACGCTGTTGGTTTTAAGGTCAATGGCAATTATGTGTATACATATATATGTGTGTGTGTGTATGTGTATTATATATATATTTAACATATATATGTTAATTATATAATTGTATGATTATATATAACATTATATATATAATGTACATATTATACATATTATTATATATATTATATATATAATATATTATATTATATATTATATAATTATATATTATAATGATATAATTATTGTACCTGAGGCTTGCAGGAAGTGAACCCTGTATTTCCACAAGGAAAAACAGCTCAGTATCCACTAATACAGTATTGGCGGCAACTTTATAGGACATGACTACCTCAAATAATAAGAATCAACTGCATGTGTTTGTACCTTATTCCCTCTGTTGGAGAGCAGTGAGTTAAACAGAGCTTTTCTATGATAACAAAGATACCTTCAAAACTTTCAGAAGCTCTTTCAGAAGTTACTCGTAGTAGTACCTGACTTCTCATTCTTTTTTATGTGGCATTATTATCTCTGGTGCTTATAGCATTTAATAGGTTTTTAAACCAATAATGTATTTTTTAATGTAGCATAATAAGAAACACCATAGTTTAACTTTTATCATGATATTTCAGAACCACTGTTGTGATAAAAATATTAAATTTCAAGTAACTTTCCCATAATACTAGGTCAGGAGCACTTAATTTCTCTTTCTCTTATTTAAATTTATCAAATGAAGCAATAGGTTCTGAAAATCGGTGCCTTTTCCAAGAGTACATCAATAAAACATCCAGCAGGAATAGGAAACCTAACAGATAATGCCAAAGAGCTGTGTAACTTTCTAATGAATGAGTGATCTACATTCACTGAACTGGGATCAAAATAGTCATGGGAGTACCTGGGTGGCTCAGTCAGTTAAGTGTCCAACTGAACTGATTTCGGTTCAGTCATGATCTCACCATTCATGAGCCCTACATCACTATCTGCACTGATAACATGAAGCCCACTTGGGATTCTCCCTCTCTCCTCTCTCTCTGCCCCTCTCCCACTCACAATCTCTCAAAATAAATAAACCTTTAAAAAAAAAGTCATAAATAGTATTTTTGGATATCTGAACTTGGATCCTCCCCACTCCTTTTCCTTGGTTTCTTAGATAAAAGGAAAAAGACACAGGCAGTATGTTATAAAATAATATTATAATCTATAAAAGGATGCAATTGACATCAGAAATTACTGATAACTCGGGACATGAGACTCATGCTATGCCTATTGTCTAATCCCCGATCATCAATTTAGAAAGACAAAATCACAGATATCCTAGGAGAGGCCATGGGGTGTAGTACGTAGTAGGAGCAATGGTCCATGAGTTTTCAGATCTGGAGTCTGCCCACCCTCATTAACTGTGATTTTGGAAAAGTCACTTAACCTTCATGAGACTCCAGTTGCTCACCTGTGTAATGAGGATAAAAATACTTGGTGCATCTATTCCACAAGATTGAGGTTAGGACTATAGGACACGATATACTGACGAGTGCTGTGTTAACTCCAAAGGGAAAGTAATGTATGGAATTATTAGCTACACTGGTTTTCGGGTTCACTGGACAAGTTTCTTCTTATAGGAAATTACAGAGTACTTTTACAAGTGAAATATCCTTTTAAAAGCCTTGTTGGCTATGGATTTCTACATAAAGCTTTTTTTTTTTTCCAAATGGGACACTGCAGAGAGGGCCCTTGAGATTTTTTAGTATCTCACTTGTGAACTGTCTCTTCCTTGCAGAACTATCATGAATTAGCACCGCTAAGAATTTTAAATAATAAACTTAAGTACATATGTGTTGTTACATCTGAAGTACACTGTCCAACAATCTTGAAATATTTTCCAAACTTTATGTTAAAACATACTTCAATTTTAAACATATGACCAGTTTTGTTCATAACAGGCAACCATTAAATTATATTTTTAATTTCATTATTCACTCTATTTTCTCATTCTTTTCACCCTTATTATCGCTCATCATCTGAATACTGAAACTCTATATAAAACTAAGTAACTGATCAATGTTTTATGTTAATAGCTGCACCAGATTTTTGGGCCATCAGGAGAGAAAAATGATAGAAAACGATTTTTAAAAATTCATTTATTTATTTAATTCAACAAACATTTACTAGATGCCTGCTATGCGCCAGATGGTGGGAGTACAACTGTGAATAAAACAAAAAGACAAGGGTCCTATTCTCAATGAGCTTACATTCCAGAGAAATTCAAAGTGAAGAGGGCCCCGAGAGGGCAAAAAAGACAGAACTTCCAACTGCCCAAGTACATATAGGGTGATGGGGGTCAGAAGCCTGGAGCTGGGTTCACTGTAATACTGTCTTCTACCCGCAGGGGGCCACATCATACCAATTACTCTTTCAGCCTTGGCTGGTAAAAATGGAAAAGTGTCGGTTTTATAAAGATTTTAAGAATCTTAGGATGAGAGGGGTCTATGTGAAGTAATTACATGAGTCTCCAAAGTATCTTTAGTTCCTGGAGAAGAACTGAATATCTGCCTTTATGAGGGGGGAAAAAAAACAGAAGAAGAAGAAAAAGTACAAGAGATGTGATGGCTATTGGATGCATTCCTTCATTCAGCAAATATTCATTGAATGCCTACAGAGTACAAGTGTTCTTCTAAGCCCTGGGGATAAAGTGATGAGGTCAGTGGTCCATCACTGCTCTTAGCTTATAGGGAACTGGTCTAGAGTGATGGGCAACGTATAGTACTATGAATAATGTGAAAGCAATGTCCAATATTTATTGAATACTTTCCATGTGCCAGGAACTATTCAAACATCTCACATACTTATCTTGTCCAAGTGGTGTAGCCACACCAAGCAGGTGCTATTAGTTTTCCCATTTTGCAGATGAGGTAATGCAAGTAGGAGGAGATTAAGTAATTCTTAGTTGAGGCAAGAGTCAAAGTCAAACATTAGACATCAAGGAACACTGGTTAATCACCAAACCATGATAGATACTGGGGTGAAGCCCCCACTTGTGCTAGCTCTGTGTCTTTCAAAATAAATAAATAAACTTTGTAGAAAATTAGTCAAGCTCATATGAGGTATATGGATAGTAAATGGGAGAGAACAGATAACATAATTTTTAATAATAACAATGCAATAGAAAAATAACACAACATAGTTGCTATGTTAATGTGGTTGAAATATATTATTTTTTGTTAGAAAATAGCACACCTGTTTTCTGTTATTTATCTAAATGGAGAGAATCTAATATAGAGAGAATCTAAATAGAATCTAAATCTAAATAGAGAGAATCTGATATGACTCACATAGTGATTTTGAAACTTGAACACAGAAAATCTCTAAATGACAGTGAATCTCAAAATGGCCCTGGGTCAGTTTTATGGCAACCTCTCCCAATGTATACTGGAGGTTGATGGTGGCTCAGAAAAGCAGCCAATAGGGTAGGAAAAGCTGATTTTTAAAAGTAACTTGGCTAACCTATATGCAACTTCCCTCTCAAAGTTCCCTTCCATCTCTTATTTCTTCACTCCTATTTGCCAAAACAAAAACTGGTTGAGAACCTTGGCTTCCCCGCCCCCTCTGCACTCCAACCACCCCCCACCCCTGTCAGCACTACATAAAGTAGCCTCAATAAAATGAAACCATCTGCTTCCTTATGGACAGAACCACAATGACCTTTGAGGTCGTTTCTCTTCTTTTTAGGAGAAGATAATGCTTATACTAATAAAAGCTTGAAAATAATAAGGGATATAAAAAGAGTAGTGATGAAAATACTAATAATAATAGTAATAGCTAACACTTATCTAGCTCTTGCTATGTGCCAGCCACCATTTTAATGCTTTATAAATTAGACAATTAATCCTTCAAGCAACCCCATCAGGTGGATGTATTACTGTTATCTCTGTTTCACAGATGAGAAAATTGGGCACAGAGAGTTAACTTGTTCAAGTATATAGCTATTAAGGAGCTGAACTGAAATTTGAACCCAGTTGTCTGGAAAGAACTATTCTTATTTGGAGAAATATTCAGTACAGACTCTGAGTCAAGGGTGTATCCTAAAACGCAAAGTAACCTGGAGAACAGTTTCATGGCTCTCCAGGCTGAAATAAGAGGCCTAGGATGTTCAGGACAGTACAAAGTAAGAAGAGTAAAGTAGCCTGATCAAGGCAGGAGAGGATTAGGGTGACATAACTTTGCTAAACATCTAAGGACCTGTTTCCTGAACTGTTGTGTTTATGTTTTGCTCTTTGACTTTACGTGTTCATTATATTTCTTTCTTGTTCTTTGGAAATTCTGATAGGTTCCCTCCATGGACCTTCCCCAGAGGTGTCCTGATTAAAGGATATTAGCAAAAGCATCTGTGACCAGAGCAGCACTACAGGTCTGCAAATGGTAAGTTATTCTAATTAAGGTTGTAAAGAAATTAAATAAACCAGATTGTTTCACAAACCCAAGAAAAACACACAACAGGTAAAAGTTAGGGCTTTGACAAATGAACAGATGAGACATAATTTCAAAAGTCAACAAGTGATGCCTGTTCCTAGGTGGGTGACAAAGTTTTCTGTCCTTTCTGAGTCTGATTCCTGACAAATGGGAATTTTAATACATTTTTTTCTGACTTCATATGATGGCTGTGAAAATTGAAGGAAATGATCAATGTAAAGACCTTTTGAAAATGTATAAGGTATTATGCAAATGTAAGATTAAATGTATCTGCAACAGAACTGATTATCAGCTTTTTAGCCAAGTCTGATGAAAACTCTAAGTACACTTCAGATTGAAAGGAACATATAATTTTTAGAAATAAGTTAGAATTTGACTTCATGACCTTGGCAATAATTCCATTTTAAATATTCAACAGTATATTTATAGTCTAGATCTCTCTGTAATGCATACATTTCTTTAAGCTATGATTAGCCAACTATATTAAGAAACAAAAAAGATACATTTTTTTTTCAAATTTACAATGTAACTTTATATAAACTGAGATGTATTCATTTGTTCATTAATTCATTCAGTGTGCCAAGTAAGGTTCTAGGCACTTAGATACACTGAAAATTCAGTCAATATTCCTAGCTGCCTCAATCCTTACGTTAAACTGGGAGGAGACGAACACATAGGTAAACAATAATTATTTTTAGTATTCACTATACATCTCATAAATAAATGAATAACCACCATTACTTTCCAAGCCAATTTAGTGTACAAGTCACTTCCACGTATCTCCTCTCCACCTTCTCTGCGCCTGACAGGAATGATGTGAGCTACAAACATATACCCCACCTAGAGAGGGAGAGGTGCTACATTCTGGACTGAGATAGGAATACTCTGCTCATTCCTACTCTCTTCTGGACAAGAAGCTAACCACCTGTGGCAGACCTATTGCTCACCCTACTCTAATGCCTCTCTGTTCACTGAAGCTTCCCCTTATTTTCCAAATAAATCCCACTTTCTTCCATAATGAACACCATACCATCCAGTATGACCCTGCAACACCATTTCCATCCAGTGAGCAGGCTCACTCTTTGCCTTTAAATGTTTAAAAAAGACATTTGTTTTTTTTAAACAAAAAGTTATATGGTCCCTTCAATCTGAAGTATACTTAGAATTTTCATCAGACTTGGCTAAAAAGCTGATAATCAGTTTCATTGCAGATACATTTAATCTTACATTTGCAGATACATTTAATCTTATATATATATATATGCAATATAGTTGGAAATATAAGGCCGAAGATGGAAGAGTTTGGCTAAATTTCTCCGAGGTAGTAAATGGAAGAGGAAGGGCTCAGCTCAAGGCTTTAGGACAAAAAGTTCCTAGAGTATCCCAGAGACTCCATGAGAATAGGAGTATCTTATCAGGTGCTGACAGCAGTGGTAGTTTGTGGTAAAATCCCTCACACTGCTTCCTTATTTCGTGTTCATATAAGTTAATTAAATCAGAGTATGGGGGTGCCTGGGTGGCTCAGTCAGTTAAGTGTCCACCTCTTGATTTCAGCTCTGGTCATGATCTCATGGCTCGTGAGTTCAAGCCCTGCACCAGGCTCTGTACTGCCGGTGCAGAGCTTGCTTAGGACTCTCTCTCTCCCCTCTCGCTTGGCCCCTATCCTGCTTGCTCTTTTTCTCAAAATAAATAAACTTTTAAAAATAAAAAAAAAATCAGAGTATGTATAATGTATCCTATAATTAGTTTCTCTCATACACTTGATTGTATTCTTTTTTGAGGTTCATAACAATTGTATGTCCATTTAGAATATGAAATTAAAACCAACTATTCTACATTGCTTTCATCAGTTTACAACTTTTGATGGACTTGACATCTTATAATTTTGTCCCTTAAAAATCTCTCTTGATTTCTAGGACAAGGGATGTTTTATGACTGCTTAACTGTAATTTCAAGCCCCATAGGACAAGTATAGAGGTCCTCGTTGAAATTCAAAGATGGTCATCTCAAATATTGCTGTTCACAATCCCTACGTTGTTTTCTTCCTACAAATTTGAGCATAGATAGTTGGCATCTTTAAAGCTAAGTATAATTCATTGGACCACAAAATAAATCCTAGGGATCACTCAAAAATGTTTATTGAACACCTACTGAAACTTCGGCTATTGTCCTAGGCACAGGGGATACAAAGTGAAATAAGATCTAGTCCACAAACATTCAAGTGACTCACAATCCAGGGAAGAAAGATAGCTGCCTGCCCCTCTCATCTGGGCAGAGAGGATGGGGGCAAGAAAGGCTTCCCTAAGCTGACGGTATGTTTGCTTAGTCCTAAAGATCCAACTGTGTTAATCTAGCCATGACATTTTTACATGACTCAATTTTCCTTTGATTTTCTTCTCCTTTCCACGATGGGGATAAATCTATTGTGATAAAAAGTTACACATAAAGACATCCTTAAGAAATAAAAAAAAATCTTCTTCTAGATAAGCAGCAGGAACTTAGTAGGACTCACTTTTCTTTTTCCCTTATTTATATAGTTTATGTTAAAATCATACATATTTCTCCCATAATGGAGCTTGAAATCAAATATTTAACCATGCTTTTCTGGGTGTTATTTTTGAATATGTCTTAGAACCCTTTTATCTGGAATTTGTCATGCCCAACCTTGCTCCAAGGATGCCCTCTATGAAAGCATGGACTCACCTCAGGGAAAACAAAAAAAAAAAAGCATTTTTAATTTGACTCCAAAATTTTTGACATAATTTATTATTAACTTGCTTATTTTTAATTTTTTAGAGAGAGAACACAAGCAGGAGAGAGGGTCAGAGAGAGAGAGAGAGAGAGAGAGAGAGAGAGAGAGAGAGAATCCTAAGGTTCCATGCTCAGTGTGAAGCCTGAGGTGGGGTTCAATCCCACGGCCTGGGGATCATGACCTGGGCTGAAATCAAGAGTCAGAGGCTCAACCAACTGAGCCTCCCAGGCACCCCTGACATAAATTTAAATATTAATAAATCATATAATTCTAAAATGTAAATACCCACATTTAAAAAAAATATGGGCTCCAAACAGCAAAGAAAATACATGGACAACCTCTTCTGTGGGAGGAATTTGTATTATTCTTTCTTCTTGAACTCATACATTAATTACACTATCTCTATAGAACTGATCACTTGTTAGTCTGCTTTACAACAGAACTATATTTAGAAATTAGTTGACATTTGAAAATTTCCTATGATTATAAGGCTTCTATGAAATTTTTTTCTGATTTCAGTCATCTTTACAATTGTTATTAATCTATAGTTTATGAAAAAACATAAATATATTGCAACATTTTCTAAAGAATAATTTTTAAAAAGTGAAACCTTATTGCAAAATTTTCACTTAATATAAAAGCTTTTTCTTAATAGGAAAATTTCATAACTGTTAGAAAGTCCACTGTAAAAAAAAAAAAATGAGGAAACATAGTTGTTTAAATCTATGGTTCCCTGGAAACCTTGACAAGTCTGCGAATACCTCCAGAGGAAAATGTAGCCCAGTCCTAACTATTCTGAAATTTCCAATGTGATTTTCTTCCCTGAGAATACCATTTTGAAGAGTGATTTTAAACTGTCAAACATAGGAGATATATGAGATTTTCAGAACTGATATATTATTATTGTCTGCCTTTTAAATTCTACTTTGATTTAAACTCTAAAATTAATTAGTTTTTAAAAAGCAGTGTTTGTTTTGGCATTTGTCAATTTTTTATCACTGTTTCTTGCATCTCATTCTTTCCTTTTCAGCATAATTTCCAAGATACAAATAGAAGTCATTCCCTCTTTTTGGAAGAGGGGAGTCAGGGTGGAGAAGAGACTGGAATCCACTGCACTTTTTTTAGCAAAATAATACATTAACTAAAAATAAACAATGCATAACCTTCTCCCAGAAAAGATAGAGACTGTTAATGATACACAGCTTTGACGTTACTTAAAGCATGTTTTGCTATGCTTTTTGTGTGGTCCACATACGCAGACATACATGCACGGTGTGAGTATAACATAAATTTACTTTCTTCTGTAGTTTTGGAGTAAGTCTAATAATTTAGAGTGACTTGAGTATTCTTATTGAATATATGCCAGTCATCTGTAGTTTTACAAAAGGATAACATTTTCTCTCTGTCTTCCTTTTTCTCTCTCTGTAAATTTCTGTCATTCTCAACTTGCTCAGAAAGATTAAGCAGTAGAAATCTAAAGTTTAGAAAATCTGCTTCAAAAGAGAATACTTCTTTACTATTATAGAGTAAATTGTTATTCCCTAGGGGTTGGGAAGAGAAGGTTTGTAAAGGTTTATATGCATTGCCTAACACAGAATATTGATTAGTCAACCATGCTGGATAATGTGTGATATTAGCCTTAGACTGCAGAAAAATAATGCAAGCAGATGGACATAAACCTATTAAAAAAACAAATAAAACACAGTTCATATTCTTTCCAATTTCAGTGAATAATTCATATTATTTATAATGTTTCATACATTGTGAAATATACAAATATCATAAATGATACTAAAACATTGCAGTGCACCTACTATTAAAGGTTACCAGTAGCTAATACTTTTTTCCAGCTCAGAGGGCAGAAGATTTAAATGCCATGAGGAGCTAAAATGATCCATATCGCTATGGTTATGAGCCTTGAAACTTAGAGTGTGCACCTTAAAATCAATTTCAAAGTTTCCAAGGAAACCAATGAAGACATTTCAAGACAAGATTAATGTGATTTGCAAATCAAAATCCACTTAAGACTGTTGTCACAGCATTATGAGTTAATTGGTGCTTGCCACATTTTTTTAGAAAGCCAGAAAAAGATCTTATATTCATAAACCCAGCAATAACTGAGACAGCAGCCCTCAGTTTCTTCTCTGCTTCGTTAACATAATATATTTTGAATACAATGAAGTATACATAAAAGAGTCCTTTGTTATGAACTCAGATTCTGTAAAACCTTAAAAAAAGAGAATAAGAGCATCAAAAAGCCCACAAATCTGTGGGGATGTGCAAAAGAGTAAGAGAGAAAACTACTGATTGAGTAAACATTTATGACTGATGCTCTGCTAGGTGTAAAATGCGATTTGATTTTGAGATCCCATTATATTGATGAGGAAACTGAAATTCAAAAAGTTAAGTCACTGGCACAAGGCCACAGCTAGTAAATGCTGAGTGAGGATATGAAGCAGTGTTTCTGGTTCCCAAACTCATGGTCTTCCCAGTGCATCATGCAGAAACAATGGTAAGTGAAGTGCAACGTGTTCAGGGTCCTCGCGGAAGTTCTAAGGTGTGGAGTTCAAGTCCAGGGCTGATGTATGTCTGAGACAAAGAGCTAGAGGTGAGAGAAAGGTCATACTGGAGGTATGCTGAAGGGTAAGGTTCATTTGTGGAGCCTGCCTGTTACCTCTCCTTGACTGCTGGCGGATGTGGATTAGGGACCGTCTCTCACTTACCGTTGTTCCTGCCACTGCATGAGCACAAGGCCTTGCACACCCCTAAATGCTCAGTATTTGTTGAATTGCATTGACATAATTGGTTGTGTCAGGTGTGAAATAAAACTAATTTGTGAAAATGTCACCTGGGGCTTTGAATCTTCAACTTCTAATTTCCCAGTGTCCATCTAACCTGCCATCTGGCATGGTCCTGCTACTTATATTGTGACACAGACTTCAGGTGGGAAGTCCTCTGTGTCTGTGTTCACTACAGTGGCCTGAGGCATACAGATGCTACATGGGACCAGGATCTCTAAGCAAATGTTTATAAAGTTTACCCCAAGTTTGTGCTGGTTGTGGAACTATTCACTTTGATATCTCCTTGTGTTTCTGTGTGACTGTGCTTTGGAAAGACTGCCAGTATCTCATTAAATGTCTTCTCAAGGTACTGCACGAGCCGTTGTGCAGGATTGAACCTCCAAAGTGCACTCAGCAATTGCTAAGTAGTGTCCTAGTGATTCCATTCCCAGAATTCACTCCTGACACATTTTATCTTAAGGGTCTTTTCATCGGGTGGTTTGAACAGAGAATTGCAATAGTCAGCTAGGCAGTGGAATTCGGGTTCTCTCTATAAACTAAGCAGAGTTACTCAGCTGGCAACATATGTCTAAAACAGAAATATGTTTCAGAAGGGTTTGCAACAACAACAACAGCAAAAGGAAGAGTTTGCAAGCCTTGTCCTCTGCTTCCCTGCCACCCCAAGGAAAAAGCCTGAGGTATAGCCTGAAACTTGACAAATACCACAGTGATCTGGGAGTACAATGTGTTATCACTTTTATTATAACAGTTGGGAGCCAGCCAAGGCTTTATAAAGAAACCATAAAGCAACAGCAGGAGTTTGGGCAGCCTTAGAAAAATATTTCTTGGCTTAAAGAGAAACTTCTTAACAAGAATCTGACACCTCTAACTTAGCATGAAAGCACAGACCAGGTCAATCACAGAAAATTCAGCTTGCCAGAATTTGTTCCATAGCAATAATAGAAACACAATGGCAGAGCACATTTAGTATATACTTGGTAGCCTGAGAACAGTTGCAACCATTTAAGACTAAGTTATTGAAATTTTTTATTGGATGCTCTGCTAAATAGGGCTTCAGCTATCTTCCTACTTATCTCACTTTATAGTGTGTTCTAAATTTGGACAATAACGAGGGGTATGACCTTGGCCTGGTAAGTCCTGCCACTCTCTGGAGCTCAGTTGCCTCATCGTTAGCTGAGACCATTGAATTGAATCATTTCTCAGGCTCCCTCCAGCTCTGACATTCCACGGCTGGAGGAGGTCATGGTCTAACACTGACAGTAGCATTCTGGGGTAGGGAAGAGTTTTAGTGCATACAGCCCCTACACCCACAGAAAATTCAGATCCTGGCCAGGGTCCTCAGGTTTTCTCTCTTGTTTCACTTTCCAGGGTTCTCATGACAGCCTTTGCCTAATGCGATTTAAAACAATCTAGAGGTGCCTGGGTGGCTCAGTCGGTTAAGCGTCTGACTTTGGCTCAGGTCATGATCTTGCAGTCTGTGAGTTCGAGTCCTGCATCGGGATCTGTCCTGACAGCTCAGAGCCTGAAGCCTGCTTCAGATTCTGTGTCTCCCTCTGCCTCTGCCCCTTCCCCCACTTGTGCTCTGTCTCTCTCTCTTTAAAACATAAAAAGACATTAAAAAATTTTTAAAAAATCTAAATCTCCCTTCTGTTAAGAGAATGTAGAAGCAAAATACTAAAAGTCCCCCCACCCCCTCTTTGCTCAAGAGGAATGTAAAAACAGATATGCAAATCTCCCTTTAAGCAGGTACTTAAAATTTTTTTAAAGTTTATTTTGAAAGAGAGAAAGAAATTGTGCACCTGAGCATGGGAGGGGCAGAGGAATAGAGGGAGAGAAAGAATCCCAAGCAGGCTCCATGCTGTGCTGTCAATGCAGAGCCTAATATTGGGCTTGATCTCACAAACCATGATATCGTGACCTGAGCCCAAACCACAAGATTTGGAAGCTTAACCAACTGAGCCACCCAGGTGCCCCTAAGCAGGTTTTAATTAAGGGATTTTTTTTTTTTTTGGCAAATCACATGGACTTAGAAGTACTGTTATGTTTGTTGTTTCAGCTCATGTTACAAAAAACCTCTGTTATCCAACCAGAGAATCACACAGTGTAGACTATTTACTACTCAGGCATAAAAGTTCTGCCTCTAATTTCCCAGGTTAACATTTCAAAGTAAGACTGAAAACTAAGTGAGCTATAATAGTCTGTTTTCCACCCCCGCCACTCAATACTCAAACAATGAAAAAAATAATACCTCTCCTGCTGATATGCTTATTAACCAAAACTGTCTTTTCAGCTTTAATTGCTAGACCTGAGAAAATTGAGTCTTCATGAAATAGTACTTCTAATTCATACAATCCAGGAATATTAATATTTATTTAAATTATAAATGATCTTGCCTATAGTCTTCTGTATTTTTTTTAACTTTCGTTTTCATTCTTTGATCTTCAAAAAGTCTGCATGGGGAGTCCAGATCATTTTTGTTTTCATCACTGCCATGGTGACTAGCTATTTTTTGCTTACTAAGACTTTAAATGAAATAAATGTACTTCCTGTTGTTATTATGCCTAAATATAATGGGATGTTTTGCTTGTACCCTGACACCATCAAAGCTCCCTACCTTCTTCCCATTCCACCTCCACCTAGGGGTGCCTGGGTGGCTCAGTCTGTTAAGCATCCGACTTTGGCTCAGGTCATGATCTTGTGGTTCATGGGTTCGAGCCCTGCATCTGGTTCTGTGCTGACAGCCTGGAGCCTACTTCAGATTCTGTGTTTCCCTCTCTCTCTGCCCCTCCCCTGCTCATGTTCTGTCTATCCCTCTCAAAAATAAATAAACATTAAAAAAAAAAAGAGGTCCACTTCAACCAGAATGTTTCCATCCTGATTCAGGTCCCAAAACATAATAACCACAATTACAATTTCCTAAGTGCTTCCATTGTGTCACTTGAAGAAAGGCACCTGATTGTGTGAGTCAAGTGATTCACAAGGAAGCTAGAAGGTGTCCTCAGTGAACTGGTATTAGGAGAGCTTGTTAATTCAAACAAACCCCTGCAGCTGTGTTTGTCAATGCAAGGCCTGCAGTGCACTGCTCCAGGGATCCTGAGGGCTGTAAAGGACGCAGTGATGCAAGTATTCCTTCAGTTTGCATCAGGAAATATCAGGCAAAAAGGTTACGTTAAAATCTGGAATGCAGAAACTGAAATCAGCTAGTGAATAGAACTTACTGAGGCTTCTAATGCAGACTTTGCTGAGAAGTCTGTCACATGATACTTGGCCAGAACGTTGCAAAGCTTTGAACACACATATCCATGGATAATTGAGATTCCAATCATTTTCCAGGAGAATATTTTATCATTACTGAAGTCCCAGTGTTGTTTTCAGTTGGGCATGATTTTCAGTGACTGATGTCCATGGCTTTATTTTTTATTTTTTTATTTTTTGAGATGGATCTGTTATTTAATTAGGTTCTTTGTAAGAAATTTAGAACACCAATTTGTGAGGGTAAACTCCATTCGTGAGAGCAAACACAGCGGAGGTAGCCCTGAAGCTGAGGAATGGCTTTGATTTTTGGCAGAATTTGTGAGTCCACAGCTTTCTGATCAACCTTGCGCTGCTCTGTAATCTCATATTTCTTTTTCTCCGTGTCGAAGATCTCACCTTCCTGGTGTCTGGGCTTACGCAGCTTCTTCTTCTTAAAGTAAGCATCAGTGAGGTGTTTGGGGATTTTCACATTGCTGATATCAACTTTGGTGGAGGTGGCAATGACAAATTTCTGGTGTGTTCTACGCAGAGGAACTCGATTAAGGGACAGAGGTCCAGTCACAAGTAGCAAGACACTGCTCAGTTGCTTCAGGAAACCCACTCTCTTGCCTCTGTGGTGCCCAGTGAGGATGATCAAAATGGTCCCAGGAGTGATGCTAGCTCGCAGTTTCCTCACATGCTGACTAAAAGGTTTTTTGCCGTGGCTCAACAGCTTCCGAGGCACATCTTCAGTAGGATAATACGTAGGCATTTTGCGAAGTTTAACCACTCGGGTACCACCATTCTTGTCACCACCAACTGGTTTTGTGACAGTAGCAAGAACCTTCTCCTTCTTTTTCTTTTCAATCCTGGGTTTAGCTGCTGAATACTTCCTCTTGTACATGGCCTTTCTCGAATACATAGCCGATCGGGAGTATCTGCCAATTCCTCTGACTAGGACAGGGTTTCGGCTGCAGTGGGGCTTCCCCTTCTTTGGCGTTTTAGCCTTGAGGTTACCCTTCTTAACCTTGCCACCAGCATCAGCCTTCTTGGCTTCAGGTTTCTTCTCCTTAGCATCTGGCTTCTCAGCTTTTTCACCTGCCATCTTGCAAGATGGGAAAGCTCCATGGCTTTAAATAATTCAACATTAATGCTTATCTTACGTCATCATCATCCACTTAGATTGTTCCGAACTGTTTAGTTAATCCCATGATGCATATTTGTATCAGTGGCATTCCTAGACAATAAGCTTCCAATAATTTCACAGGTAAATAGCACACATACATTACAGTTCATGTATGAGGTATCCATACTCCTTTTTTCTGAAATAGATACACCTATTTCGTAATTTTTCCCATACAGTGCCACCTTATGGTCATTTTTTTCCTACCTAAAACGTACGTGGGTAAGATAATGGAGACATTATCTTTTACCCTTCCTAAATGTGCCATAATAGAGTGGTTGAAATTCAGCTGTAAATTATAGCATAGATAGATAAGAAAATGATTTCCTAAACAGCATTGCCCATTAAGGATCAGTATTCTAGAGAGGGAGAGGTGCTAGATTCTGGACTGAGAAAGGAATACTCTGCTCATTCCTATTGTCTTTTGGACAAGAAGCTAACCACCTGTGACAGATGTATTGCTCACCCTACTGTAATGCCTCTCTGTTCACTGAAGCTTCCCCTTATTTTCCAAATAAATCCCACTTTCATAGTGAAGGCCATGCCACTGACCCTGCAACACCATTTCCATCCAGTGAGTAGGCTCACTCTTTACCTCTTTTCTCTCTTCCCTTATTTATCCATTCATCTCTGTTCCTTTTTCCCACTCCATTGCCAAGTAGTTGAGAAAGCAGTCCCAGCTGCCCAGTTTCCTCACTGCCCATTCCCTCGATGGAATCTGATCTCCACATCCTTTTCTCATTCCCTTTTGCTGGCTCCTCTTCTGGCAATTTCTCCCTACATGTTGATATTCTCGAAATTCTGACCTGGTCCTTCTCTTTGTTTCACTCTGCATGTCCTTCCTGAATGATCTTGTCCACAACCATGCCTTGAATTACATTGTAGACACCGAGGACTCAAAAATCTTCCCATCTGATGCTGACTTCTCTCCTTTACTCCTTTACTCCAGAATTACATTGGCAGCTGCATACTGACCATGTGTGGCTAAACATCCAGCTAGTTGTAAATCTTGTAAACACCACCATGGTATGCAAATCTGAGAAACTCTCATGCTCACTGGACCATGAAAGTAAGGCAAGTGTGGTAGAGCTTTATGGGAAAAGCATAAAACTCAGAAATCCTGGCTCCAATCCTGGCTGTGTCCTTTTTAGCAAATAGGGAAGACTCTTTATCTCTCTGGCTCTTTTTTTTTTCCATCTGTTGATTATGGCTAATGACATTTTGAAGATTTTTTTGTGAGGGATTAAATCAGATAATGTACGTAAAGATGCGATATAAGCTGTGAACTCTTATTCAAATGTCTGATATACTATTATTTGAAATGCTGTTGGATAAACAGGGATATCCATTTAAAGTGAAACAAAATGTAAAACCACCAGGAATGCAAATATCAAACTAATCTGACTTGGCAGGGGCGCTTGGGTGGCTCAGTCGGTTAAGTCCAACTTTGGCCTAGGTCATGATCTCGCCGGTCCCGGGTTTGAGTCCCCCCATTAGGCTCCGTGCTGACAGCTCAGAGCCTGGAGCCTGCTTCAGATTCTGTGTTGCTCTCTGTCTCTCTGCTCCTCCCGCACGCGCACACACACACACACTCTCTCTCTCTCTCTCTCTCTCTCTCTCTCTCTCAAAAATAAACATTAAAAATAATTAATCTGACTTGGTAAGCTAAATAAATATTGACTGCATGGCTTCCAAATATTAGTGTACATCTGGAAGTGCTTATTGATGCCAATTCTTGGGTTGGCATCTTAGATTTCATTGGTTGGGAAAGAGGCCAGGTTTCTGCATTTTAAAATTATCCCAGTTGATACTGATAAGTTAGGGCCATACATTGAGAAAGAGTGAAATATTAGGCACTTGAGAGACTACAGGTCCCCAAAACTCCATTCTAGTGACTTGCAAAGGCATCCAGACTAATCCCCTATTAGGAAGCATTTTGATTATTTCATATTATAATGGATTTCAAGGCTTCCAAATTTGGGCTTTGTACACAGAGCAATCATCCATCACCCACCCCCAATACATATACACAAACATACACATGTATATTTACATATGTGTATCATAGACTGATTAATGGAAAAATTTTTCCTCGTAATATGTGAATAAATAATAATGTAAAGACACAAAATAATGCAGACATTAATTAGGCAGTTAGAAGTTGAATATGCATTGCTATAAAATATCAAATGTGTTTCTCTTTTTCTTGTCATACTGTTGATTGTGGGTGGCATAAAGACAAGAGTACAAGCCAGCAGAGGCCAGGGAATTGCTAAGGAAGGGCCAAACCAGAAACCAGTAGATAATGCAAGTCATGAGGCATGAGTCTTCTCAACAGATACGCTTCACTACAAGCATCAAGAGATTTCCAAGCTGGTGGCTCGGTTAATATGTGAAGTTCTTTTCAGTACAACAGGGAGCATTTCTAGAGTTGAGATTAGAACTAGAGATGCATTTCAAAAATACTAATAGAGTCTTAATTTTATTTTGTAGATACCATGTTTAGGGATGTTTAAATTTTCCATTTGGATAACTATATGTGTATTGTATGTAGGCATGATACACGTATACATATAATACACTCAAACGTGTGTGTGATATTCACACACATATGTAAATGTATATATGCACATGTCAATATAAGTTAAGAGAGTAAATCAGGTGTCTTAATTTTTGCCAAAGTCAGGTAAAAGTCAACTGTTTAGTGGCTTACTTTTTTTTTTTATCAGTAAGTTTCGTGTCTTGAAATGACGAAGTGTGGGACATTTAAAATTTTTTTTTTAACGTTTTATTTTTGAGACAGAGAGAGACAGAGCATGAACGGGGGAGGGTCACAGAGAGAGGGAGACACAGAGTCCGAAACAGGCTCCAGGCTCCGAGCTGTCAGCACAGAGCCCGACGCGGGGCTCGAACTCGCGGACTGCGAGATCATGACCTGAGCCGAAGTCGGACACTCAACCGACTTAGCCACCCAGGCGCCCCTGTGTGGGACATTTTATAAAGGAGGAGAATGATTTGTGCCAATATATATATTCTAAAGATGTCATAAATTCTTTACTTCTTTTTAACTAAAAGTCTTGGATGATGAGTTAATTCTCACATTATACTGGGTAAATGTGTTTTGTTTTTAGGACATGGTTTGTTGTTTTTTGTTTTGGCTAAACTAGTTCAGGGTGAATATTTAATTTACAAAATAGATTATAATACCAATACTACCCTTTATAACTATAGTCATAAAAATACAGTATAGCTTTTCTTTTTTGTTAACAGAGATGCATGGGTGTTCATCAATTCTACAAATTAGAAGATTGCTGCAATTTAGCTGAATCAGTGGAGATTTTTATTTTTTTAATTTTGTGTTTTAAAATTTTAATTATCCCAGAGCCTCTGTAATTTTGAATGATGATGTGACATTCTTAATGGGGTGTGATGTTTTATCTTTCTTTCCAGATGCATCTCTGAACTTGTGCCAGGGCACATTAATTTGCAAGTGACCACTGATCATGATAGCTTTGGGGAAAACATGTCAGAACATTAACATGTTAATTCTGTTCATCACAGGTTTATGGTGGAATGGATATAAAGTTTAAAAACATGCAAGGATTATTAGAATTCAGTTGAGATGCACTCTTTGTTTGTCTACCCTTTTATCAAGGTCTGCCAACTTTGTGTGCCAGGTTCCTCTCTTTTTCCATTCTAGGCCACTTCCAAAGCTACAGGGAAATCAAGAGGAAAATAACAGCCTCAAATTTTCCATGACTCTGATGGTTGGACTTCAGACACTCTCCAAAGGCCAGGGGAAAGGGAGAACACATGGAAAAGATACAACCAACTTTGTTTCCCACTTCTCTCAGATGTTGATTGAGAGATGATCCCATGATGAAATATTGAAGATAAAATGAAATAAAAGCAGAAACAAAATAGACAAAAACAACTTGCTTAGTAGTGATTTGTTCTTCCTTTCCCCTATAAAAATCTGCTCTCTGGTTTCTGGCCCAGCTGTAAACAGCTTGGAAATCGTTATTCCCATCTATCCTCACAAAACTTTAAAAAGCTGAATAAAGTAAAAACCAACTGTTTCTTCCTAGATCCATCAGAGAATGGAGACCAGAGGGCAAATCACTGTCTCTAAACTAGAGAGGCAGACAGGCATATACAGAAAATCAGGACTCACTGGAGCAGAAGCCCAAAAGCAGAAACCACCATCTGGGGTAGGAAAATTAAAACTGTTAACTGACTTATTGCTGGAAGCTCAGTATGAACAAGCTAGAACATTAAAAACTCCAGGGGACTGGGGACATCACCCATTTGTGAATTTTACCTCCAGGAGCCCTACCAGCTTCTCGCAGTGAAGATCTGAGAAAAATTCCCTCATGCTTCCAACAAGAAAAGGGAAATAGCAACCATTTTGAAATACACCCAGAACATTCTGTTCTTTTTAACAAAGCTTTTCTCAGGCGAAACTATATTACAGTGCCTAATAAACTGGGGTTATATCTGAGTCTAAACTACCTGGGGGGAAGGGAAATACCAATTCCAGCCCAGTCTTGTCTGCTTCCTGGGGATAAACAAATAACCAATTTAAGCCCCTTATACTGTTCCTATGTCACTTAAGGGGGGAGGGAGGGGGCCGGGGAGATCATCTCAAACAACCAAGGAGCATCTGTGAAGGTCGCAGCTCAGGGGCACAATAAAAGACTGAGATCTAATCATTGGACTATATACTGCTTCCCTTCCCACACTTACACACAACTCCCTCCGCATTGATAAAAGGTTCCTGTATAAAAGAAGCAGCAAATGTAAAAAACAAAACAAAACAAAACTCATGTCTCAGACCTTATGTCAGAAGAAATATCTAAGGAAACCCAAATACAATAGGGGAGCCAAAAACAAATACACCAGAGGAAAATAGAGCCTCCAAAACCTATAGCTACAGAAACAGGGGACGCAGCCTAAGGCCTCGTTAAACATAAAACCTCACATTAAAGGCCATCTTAGTTTCTTTTATGCAGTACGTTATGTTCAACTTTCAACAAAAAATTACAAGGTATGTCAAAAAAACAGTTTGAAGAGGCAGAGCAAGCATGAGAAGCTGATTCGGATGTAGAAGGGATACAGGAATTATCAGACGTGGAATTAAAGACAACTGTGACTAAGATACTCAGGGCTCTAATGGAAAAGGTAGACAACATGCAAGAACAGGCGAGAAATGTAAGCAGAGAGATGGATACGCTAAGAAAACAATCAAAAGGAAACACAAATCAAAACACGGTACTAGAAATGAGGAATTCCTTTGATGGGCTTATTAATATTAATATTATATTAATATTAATTGCATTACATTAATATCATATTAAATATTATATTAATATTAATTATATTACATTAATATCATATTAAATATTATATTAATATTAACATTACACAGCTAAGGGAAGAAATCAGTGGGCTTGAAGATGTCAATAGAAACTTGCAAAACTGAGGGGCGCCTGGGTGGCTCAGTCGGTTAAGCATCCGACTTCGGCTCAGGTCATGATCTCACGGTTCGTGGGTTCGAGCCCCGCGTCGGGCCCTGTGCTGACAGCTCAGAGCCCGGAGCCTGCTTCCGATTCTGTGTCTCCCTCTCTCTCTGCCCCTCCCCTGTTCATGCTCTGTCTCTCTCTGTCTCAAAAATAAATAAACGTTAAAAAAAATTTTTTTTTAAATAAAAAAAAAAAAGAAACTTGCAAAACTGAGATACAATGAGAGTACCAGAAAAGAACAAAGAAAGAACAGAAAACATATTTGAAGCAACAATGACTGAGAATTGTCCCAAATTAGTAATAGTCAGTACTATGGATTGAACTGTTTCCCCTTAAAATTCATATGTTGAAGCCCTAACTCCCAGTAAGTTCAGAATAGGACTGCATTTGGAAATGGACCTTTAGAGAGATAATTAAGGTTAAATGAGATCATAAGACTGAGACCCTAATCCAACATGACCGATGTCTTTATAAGAAGAAGAAGAGACACCAGGGATATGCATGCATCGAGAAAAGACCATGTGAAAACACAGTGAAAAGGTGGCCATCACTAGCCAAGGAGCGAGGTCTCAGGAGAAAACTATCCTAACAGCATTTTGATCATGGACTTCTAGCTTCCAGAACAATGAGGGGGGAAAAAAAAAACCTTCTGTTGTTTATGCTACCTAGTCTGTGGTATTTTGTTATGGGAGCCCTAGCAAACAAATATAGGCATCAAACCACAGATCCAGGGTGCTCATAGAACATCAGATATGATTAATACCAAAACATCTTCCCTCTTTCCCTCTCTGTCCCTGTCTCTCTTTCTATCTATATTTATATATCTATCTATATCTATATCTATCTATATCTATATCTATCTATATATCTATCTATCTATCAATCATCTATCTCTATTGTATTCTGAAGGTGAAAAACCAAAGACCAAGAGAAAACGTTGAAAAAAATTGGGAGGAAGATGGGGGGGAACACATTTAGAGGACAAAGGATAAGAATTACATGAAATTTCTCATCAGAAACCATACAAGCAAAAAAAGAGTGGAATGAGATATTTAATATGTTGAAAGAAAAGACTGAAAACCTAGAATTCTTTATCCTGCAAAATTATCCTCCAAAAGTGAAGAAGAAATAGACACTTTCTCAGACAAATGAAAATTGTGGATATCTGTTGTCAGTAGGCCTGTCTTATAAGAAATGCTAACAGAAGTTCTTCAAAGAAAAGTAAAGTTATATAGCTTGAAACTCAGAGCCACATAAAGAAGGAAGACTTCTAGAGAAGGAGTCAATGAAGGCAAAACAAAGTATTTTATTTTTAGTATTCTTAATTGATCTAAAGGATAATCATTTGTTCAAAATAGTAACAGCAACAATATATTCAGTGATTATAGCTTATAATTAAGTGAAGGGAATGACAGCAGTGTTGTAAGGTTGGGAGGAAGAAAGTGGGGATATTCTCTTATGAGGTCCTTATACTACTCATAAACTTTATAGTGTTATCCGAAAGTGATCTTAGATTGGTTGTAAATGCATATTTAAAACTCTAGGGGAATCTTTAAACAATTAAAAGCATATGAAATGCTCAGTTAAAAGAAGAGAAGGCAGAGAAAAGATGGGAGGAAGAAAGAAAGAAAGAAAGAAAGAAAGAAAGAAAGAAAGAAAGAAAGAGAAAGAAAGAAAAGAAAAACAAAGAAAAAGGGAAATAAATAGAAAATAGCTACAAATAGGATAGATATTAATCCAACTATATTAATAATCACTTTAAATGTAATGGTCTAAATATGCCAATTAAAAGACAAAGACTCTCAGAGTGGACAAAAAATAGGACCTAATTATACGCTGTCTACAAAAAACCCACTTTAAAAATAAAGACACAGATAGATTACAAATAAAGGGGAGGACAAAAATTTGCCATGCTAACACTAATAAAAAGAAAGCTAGAAGATTAGCTAAATTAATTTCAAAGCAGACTTCAGAAAAAAATAACAACTATTATTAACATTACACAGCTAATGTAGAAAACAGTAGGCATGACTGAAAGCACCAAGATGTTTTCAATGGCAAATTCTACCAAACATTTAAAGAAGAAATGATACCAACTCTCCACATTCTCTTCCAGAAAAGAGGCAAAATAAAAAGGAGTCATTTATAACAGTCTATGAGTACAGTATTATCCTAAGAGTAAAATCATAAAAATACATTACAAAAATGGTAAAGTATATATCAATATTCCCATGAACATAAATATCTCCAATAAAATATTAGCAATCCACATCCAACAATGTAAAAAGAAGAATCATACACCATAACTAAATGAGATTTATTCTTGGTATGCAAGCCTGGCTGACCATTTGAAAGCCAATTAATGAAACCCATCACATCGAGAGACTAAAAAATAAAAACCATATGATCATATCAATAAATGAAGAGAAAGAATTTTTTTAAAATTTTGTTTAATGTTTATTTATTTTGGGGAGAGACAGTGTGAGCGGGGGAGGGGCAGAGAGAGAGGGAGACACAGAATCTGAAGTAGACTCCAGGCTCCAAGCTGTCAGCATAGAGCCCGATGCGGGGCTGGAACTCACGAACTGCGAGATCATGACCTGAGGTGAAGTCAGGCACTCAACCGACTGAGCCACCCAGGCGCCCCATTGCAGAGAAAGAATTTGACAAAATCTAGCACCTGTTCATTAAAACAAAACAAAACAACTCTCAACAAACTAGGAATAGAGGGAAACTTCCTCAACTTAGTAGAGAACATCTACAAAAACCCTATGGCTAACAGCATATAAATGGTTAGAAACTAGATGCTTTCCTGTTAAGGTGAGGAACAATGCAAAGGTGTCCCTTTGCACACTCCTATTCAGTATCTTCTGGTAAGTTCTAGCTAATTCAGTAATACAAGAAAAATAAATTAAATGTATACAATTTGGACAGGAAGAAAGAAAACTGTCTTTGTTCACAAATGACATGTTTATCTATGCAGAAAATCTAAAAAGGGACTAGAAAACACTTAGAACTACTAAGTGATTATGACAAGTTTGAATGATAAAAATTTGCTTTTTTTGTAATCCAATAATGAACAATTGGAATTAGAAATGAAATATGCAGTACCATTAACATTAGCATACAAATGTAAATAGCGTGCTAAAAAAATAGTTTCTTTTAAGAAATTTAATGAAATGAGTACCAGATTTTTAAAAAATAATATATTTCATTTGACTAATGATTCAAAATATTATTTTGACATTTAAAAATAAACATTATTTTTGACATTTATTTTATTGTTTAATGGGAGATTTTTAATTAAAGTATAGTGACACACAATATTACATTAGTTTCAAGTATACAAAACAGTGATTCAACAAGTTTATACATTATGCTGTATTCAACACAAGCCATTCTATTAGAATGGCTAAACTTCAAAATACTAAACACTGGTGAGGATGTCGAGCAGTAGGAGCTCTCATTCATTGCTGCTCAAGATGCAAAATGGTACAGCCACTCTAGAAAATTATTTGGCCATGTCTTACAAAGCTAAGCATAACCTTACCATATAATCAAGTAATTGTTCTCCCAAGGAGTTGTCCAAATGAATGGAAAACCAATGCCCCACAAACCCTGCATACTAATGTTTACAGCAGCTTTATTCAGTTACCAAATGTGGAAGCAGCCAAGACGTTCTTCAGTTGGTGAATGGATAAACAGACTGTGGTAGATTCATAAAATGGAATGTTATTCTGCTATAAAAAGGCAGTGAGCTATCCCATCACGCAAAGACATGGAAGAACTTAAACACATGTTATTAAGTAAAAAGAAAAAAAAAAAATCTGAAAAGGCTCCCTACTGTATTATTCCAATTATATGACATTCTGGAAAAGGAAAAACTATGGAGACAGGAAAAAGAGCAGTGGTTGCCAGGGGTTCAGGAGGGAAAAGGGAAGGATGAATAACTAGAGCACAGGAAATTTTTAGGGTAATAAAACTATTCTGTAGGACACAGTAATGGTGGATACATGTCATTATACCTTTGTCAAAACCCACAGAATATACAATACAAAGATTAAACTCTAATGTAAACTAGGGGACTTTAGTGAATTATAATGTATCAATATTGGTTCATCAATAGCAACAAATGTACCACTCTAATGTAAGGTATTAATAATAGGGAAGAGTATGAGTAGGATTGAGGTGGTTTTATGGGATTATACATTCTGTTCAGTTTTTTTTTTTTTTTTTTTTTTTGGTATACCTATAAAACTACTCCAAAAACTAGAAATTAAAAAAAAACAAAACTGGCTTCAAAAATAGACATAGGAGTATAGTTATATCAAAAGTGAATGGTAAAGAATTTGGGAGTTGTATGGAGGACTGTGAAATAGAGCTGTAGATGCTCTTAAGTTAAAGCCCTTATGAAATAAACAACATCTAAATTAAGTGCCAAAATGAATGAAGCTGGAGCAACCCTCTTTCCCCTCTGCAGTTTTGTTAACGGGATGGACTCATGTTTTAGGGCAGGAAATAAACAATGCCTACTTTTAGAAAAGTGAAGTTCTTTCATGGCTTCTGTTTCAATGTACAACTCTGTTACTGTGTCTACTTGTTAGCACAGTACTCTTGAGCTTCCTCGTGCCTTGTCCTCCAGCCCTCACTGCAAGCACTTTGTGCTAGATCATTCTTGATGCACATACACCTGGGGAAGTCCATTCCTGACCCCATTTTAATTGGCTTGGAGTGGAATGATTCTTGCTCTTGGATGGAAACTATCAGAAATCTCACTTAAGTTGATTGTCAAAGAGTGGTGTTCATAGATGTGTAGCCCTGCAGCCCATACTGGCTTGTCTTAAGCACTAAACATAATCAACATATTCTGCTTTTCTACAACACCGAGGTGAATACAGAAAAGTGTTTCTCCACATAAACTGACCTGTAAAGGTTTATTTTTTGCAGAACCTACTTGGTAAATTCAAACTGGTGGTGGAAACAGAGGTTGGGATGCCAATATATAGTGAAAGAAAACATTCCTCAAACCTGCTTAAGCACTAAACTCCTGTCTGCCCCAAGTTATCTTAGAAAAGAGAGACTAAGTAATCACCGTGCTTTGGGCCTTGTGGCCCAATCACATCACAGCATCAATATCCTCTTTATAAATTTTTTTTTAATGTTTATTTATTTTGAGACAGAGAGAGACAGAGCATGAATGGGGGAGGGTCAGAGAGAGAGGGAGACACAGAACCTGAAGCAGGCTCCAGGCTTTGAGCTGTCAGCACAGAGCCCGACGCGGGGCTCGAACTCACGGACCGTGAGATCATGACCTGAGCCAAAGTCGGAAGCTCAACTGACTGAGCCACCCATCAATATCCTCTTTATAAACAGGAGCTCACATTTCATAACAGTATTTTTTAAGCACATGCTGGCAGGAAATTCAAAGTTGGATAATTTGTATTGCTGCTATGATTTATTTGTGCCTAAAAAGAAAAATCATAGAAGATGCAGCATCATCGCCTGTGGAGGTGATGCACTAAGATCATGATTATTTACTTCCTCTCTTGTTTTTATAACATCTTATCAAATAACTATTTTTCCTTCACTTGTATATAATCCAAGCAAGCTAGACACAAACAGCTATATGTTTATTCAGGAGGGAAAATAAAATATGATAATTAAAAGCTACGTCTATGGTTAGTTAACAAATTGCAGGTATTCCAGCTTTGGGTAGAAAATAGAAGGCGACCCTCTCTAAAATGGACACAGTAGGAGTTAATGTGAAACGGAATTACATTAATCATTTTGAGATGACTGACTCTGAGGGATGTTCTGTAAATGATGTGCTGTGTAGGCCATGCCATTTCCTCAGGCTTTCCACTGGAACATCAATCTGCTGTGAAATGAAACACGAGCCGTTATTGTGAACACTAACATATTTGTGAAGAACACAAAAGATGTGTCTAGAGAGAACACTGAGAGTAAGGATTTGCTTTTCTGCAAGGAACAGAGGCGATGCATCTGCCAGGCAATAATGATGATGAGCAAAAAACAATATTGATTTACTGAATATGAGAGGAGCAATGCCAGTTTCCTTAGGCATATTAATTTTGATTATTCCAATAACTTTAGAAAGTCAGTATTACTATTTCTGCTTGAAAAGTGAGCAGACTGGGACTCAGAAATATTACACGCCTCACCCAAAGTCACAGAGTTGGGTCTGTCTGCCTCCGGCTCATGGGGCTTTGTCCGTGAGCTCTTTCTCAGCTGTTCAAGTGTTTCAACCACTAGAATTTCATCCTTTGTAGTGAGACAACTACCAGGCAATATCCCAGGTTAGAAAAGATCTCCACAAAACTCTCTAGATCAGACCCACAAAGAAGCAGCTGTTTTTTTTTTTTTTTTAATAACTTCTTTCTCTAAGTGCCTCAGTTTTGAAGAATGTGTGCCCTGAATGAATAAATCAGTGCTCTCACTACTGGAAATGATCATCTATTCTATTAATTTATAACTTTGCCGGTTTTTAGATGGTTTCCCATGTTAGTTTGAATGTTTGATTGGCATCTTGGATGAAGTACTAAATTCAAGTTTCTGAAATGACAGAAGTGAAGGATAGCTCCATTGGATTTTTCTACAGCCTTCTTATAAAGATGTCTCTCTAAGAGCAATGCCAAAGAAGGCCAGATGCTGTAAAGCTTCTCACTGCCTTTGCATATGCTGGTCCTTTGCTTCAAATGTGTTCTCTGCACTGTCTCCTGACAAATTTCCCCTCCTCCTTCAAAATTCAACTCAAATGGCTCTCAGTTCTGTGAAATCACTGCAATTTCCTGAGTAAATTCAATCTCTTGTTTATTTTAAACTTGTATATAATTTTGCACACACTGCTGTTATATTCACTCAGCACTCTATAGGAACTCCTGTATAATTCTTTCTTCTCATCTAACCTATGAGTTACCCAACGTTTTAGATGAAGTCAGAGTCACCTTGTTACCCTAGCACCTAAGACAGTATTTGGTGTAAGAAAAAAATCCTCAATAAATATTTGTAGAAATGACACTTTAAAACCATGCAGTCTTATCTTGGAAAACTGTAGTCTTCAGGAAGATGTGAAAAGATGTGCACTTGTTGGGGGTCTATGTTCTTGAAGAGCTTACCTAAAATCATGGTTGTTGAACCAAGTTCATTCTAAGTTCACTAAACTTGATTTATTACAATTAAACTTCTGTTAATGCTTTCTTTTGCTTGCCCTCACCATATTTAATATACCTTCTGCTTACAGAATCATAGGATGCCTGAAATAATAGTGAGAAAAATGGAGCCCCAGAAAGTCAAGGGACTTACCACAAATCACATAGCTAAGTGGGAGAGTAAAGTGGAACTCTGGGTCTCTGAGCCCCTTTGTTATTCTTTCTAGTGGACCAAGGTCCTACGGAAAAATAACAATAACTTTTTAAAGCTTGTTTATAGCTTTTTAACTTCTTCACAAGAAACGGGTTTTAATAGTTGTGTGGGGCATTATACCATGGAAAAAGTTGCCACCAGGTTTGTGCCTTTCCAAACAAAGCCATTCACAAATTTGATGTTAGCAATATTGGTCCCATAGTGGTATTGTGGTTTTCTTTTCTCAATCACAAAGCAATAAAATGTGAGCACGTGTTCATCCATACATATTGGCTGTCAATAATAAAATGAGGAGATATTGTACTGACCGTAGTCCGTGTTTTCTGGCTCCCAACAATTTGATGGCCAAAAATAGGGTGTCTGTGGAACAAAAAGAAGTGGAACCCAGGTTAAGCAGACACAAAATTAGTAGAGTTCTTGGTTTATGAGCTGTGTTCATCTTTGGCAATTATCCAGAATAGTTTGCTAATGATGTATGTTTTGTAATACAGGGAAAGTACCCAAACAGGCATTGTAAGACTTTCCTTCTACGATTACTTGCTGAGCAATTGTTCAGTCCAAATATGTGCAGCACCAGCCGGTTCTTTAAATGTCATACATTTGCTGCAATTTTACGTCAACTGACATAATGGTAAAAGGTGTGATTGCATCATTCAAAAAAAAAGTTTTAATCCACAAAGACTGAAAGCAGAGTATTAAATTCAGCACGACTCAAGATAAAATATATTTAAATATAACGAATCATTTTTTTGATTCATGTATCTCATTATTGTCATCAGTAGACCCAAAAGCTCAACTATGAAAATTTACCCTAAGATCTGGCTCTGTTAATTATATGATGTAGCTCTCAACATTATCCAACTAGATTAAAATTTTTCTGTCTCACTTTAAAAAAATATTTCTTCATAGGGGCACCTGGGTGGCTCAGTCAGTTAAGTGTCCGACTTGATTTCAGCTCAGGTCATGATCTTGTGGTCTATGGGTTCCAGCCCCACATCAGGCTCCATGCTGACAGTTCAGAGCCTGCTTGGGATTCTCTCTCTCTCCTCTCTCTGCCCTTCCCCTGCTCATGCTCTCTCTCTCTCTCTCTCTCTCTCAAAATAAATAAATAAATTCTAAAAAATATATTTCTTCATAAAAACACTTACTGTTTTAAAATTTTAAACTGCACAGCCAGAAGTGATTTTTTAAAAACTAATTTTACTTAATTGATTTAATTTTAACCTATTTTAATTGATTGGTGTGATTAACAATTGACAAATCTCAGTCTGTGAAATTCTAGAACCTGACTGACAAAACCACAAAGACACTGACCAGGAAAACCCTGTTATCATCAACGTTTTGTATTTTCTAATAGTGCCTTTCTAGCCCCACTAGTTGGACATGCATGGCTCCAGACCATGGGGAAACTGAATGACTACTGTGTACTCTCGCAAGCTTTGATGATTACTCCAGGACTCGACAGAAAAATGACTGCAGACATCGAACTTGTGGGTTTAATTATATTTATTAGTCAATTACATTAGCTATCCATGTGTAATGAGCATATTTGACGTAATCTCTGATGAACCATTTGATAATTCTCCCTCTAGAAGATGGATTCTCAAGAAGGGGGAAAGGATAATTGGGGAGAACTGTTTGAATCTCTGAGGGAGAGCCTTTTCAAATTGCTTGAGACTTTCAGGGGATTTTGATTTAGCCTCTACTCCTTCTGGGAATTGCTAATATAATAAAGAAGTCTACTGATGTTAGTTGTGTACACATGTGAACAAAATGACAACAAGAATTCGAGGTGGGGCGAGTTGAAACGCTAGAAAAAGCAAGACATCAAGAATTTTTATAACCCCATCCTCACCTGAATCCCACCTGACTCCTTGGGAGATAGAGCTTTGAGGGTAAAATTGGGTCAGGATTTAGGGGAACCATAGGGGGACAAGTAGTTAAAAATCTTGCTTTCATGAGGGCCATTGGTTTTTGAGATACTTCTCAAAAGTGTTATTTCCTGAGGGTTGCTTCTTTATTTTGTGAGGGGCGTGTGTGTGTGTGTGTGTGTGTGTGTGTGTGTGTGTGTTGTGTGTACATGTACCTTACTTTTAAAACACCTATTCTAGTCAGACTGGTCAAACACGTACTTTTTTTCTCAAAGCCACAAAGAATGTTCTTAACTTCATTCTCACCATTTTTCTTTATTCTTCCATCATTTACTTTAGTGACAATTCCCTGACTAAAAGTAACAGAATGAAGCTATTTTATGTTCTGATATTATGTGGAAAGGCCATCAAACCAACATTCTTCACTCATATTGCAAGATTTTTTTCTAGGAAAAGTATTTTAATTTATAGTAAAAGAGAATTTAAAGAATAACAAATGCTTATAATTCACCAAAATTAAAAAATTTACTTTTAAAGTTCAACTAGATTTCAGGACATTTTAATATATGAGTTTCTCTTTGCTTTTCAGAGTTGGCTTCTTTCAACTATGATAAAATTGAGCTAGCTATTGCTCAATAACCTTTAGCACATATACTAATGTGATGAAAGTCATGAAACTGACCTAGAGAATCATGTCAGATCTCAATTCCAGCTAGCTAATAGAGGATAATTAGACAATTGCAAGTTTACAATAAATATAGAAATCACATGCTTTAAATTGTGCTGAAAAATGGAGACAGATTTACATACTGCAGCATATCAATGAAATTAAATGAAGAGTTCTATTTGTCTCAAGTTCATGCCCAGAAGCTTCTTCAGATTCCTAATGATAGTTAAAATCTCAGTCATTCACTGGTAGAGTAGTAAATATGATATGGCAAGTTTCCTATTTTAATTCATGATTTTTGAAATCCTCCCAGGGAGTTGAATTGCAGCTCAGTGTAATAAAGAACTTTCTGCTGCTTGGAACCAACACAAAAATGGAGGTGGACACCTTGAACAAGAATGTGTTTTCTCTTACTAGAGCTGTTCAAATAAAAACCGATTAATGCCTTCACAGTCATTACAGCAGGAATTCAATTACCCCTGACTTTTCTGGAGCTTCTTTTGTTTGCTTTTTAAATCTCAGTTTTAAGATCCTATGACTATTAGATATACAAATATGTCATATTTAGATCCTATTTCAAATGTTAATAAGTCTTTAAAACATTTAACATTTAATATTTAACATTAATTAATGTAATTTAAAAGACTATCTATCATCTGTCATCTATGTAGGCACATTGAAAAATTGCTAGCCTTCTGCCAATACCTAGCAGTGATGTAATACACCTATCACTTGCACCCGTTCCCTTGCTTTGTTCTAAAGCTCTTTAAAAACAGTCTCTCCTCTCTCCAGAATGTAGGGTGACCCATTCCCAGCTCTGCTCATCTTTGATCCATGGCCATGACTAAGACATATAAACCTTGTCTGCCTACTAATTTCAATACAGGGAGGACAAGAGCAGAGTCAAACATTGTCAATCACGTTAACTCACAACATCATCACCAACTTTGGGCCATGTCTGAGCTAGTTTGCTTTAAGAAAAAAAATTTAAACTAGGTAATTCTCCAGAAATAAATAGACTGTATACAATGCTTCCCTTACAGATATGTTATTTTGCACAGAGACAGTTTTACTTGTAATATGATTGTGAGGATAGATAAAAGTTGTTATTTTTGTAAAAACAAAAATCACAATTTTTGAGATTTTTATTAGGCCTAAAGTTTACTTATAGTCTGTATATGAAAAAACATTTTTAATTTTTTTAATGTTTACTTTATTTTTTAGATAGAGACAACAATAGATATTGGGGGAGGGGCAGACACACACACACACACACACACACACACACACACACACACACACAGAATCTGAAGCAGGGGCCAGGCTCTGAGCTGTCAGCACAGAGCCTGACATGGGGCTCGAACCCACAAACAGTGAGATCATGACCTGAGCTGAAGTTGAATGCCCAACCAACTGAGCTATTCAAGTGTCCCTATATGAAAAAATTTTTAAAGAAAGTAAGATTATATGGAAAATGCAATCTTCCAGTAGAAAAGTAACTCCCTTAAAAAAATCAAAAAGTGTTCCTAGTATGCAAATAATTTATTTGCTAATAAACTAATAATTTCTATTTATCAAAATGTTACCTTTTAAGACGACAAGGTACTTTAACTTCTCAATAAGCTATTTTAAGCTACCACCACATTAACTATAAAAAAGGATAATATTCCTCTATTTTAAAGCCTTTTAAAATTATGTAATTTGACTAACATATGTTGCTTGAATATTTAGGTCAGTATCATGATTTCAGGAGACTGCTTTATCTCCTAGGTATTCAGTACATAAAATCCTACGACTATTTGCCTTGTATAAAAGGGTCCTAAGGAAGTGACAGTGAGGGTGTTCCAGGAAGACAAAGATCTTTAAATGTTTTTAAAACATATTACCTCTTTGTTCTCTGTTTGCCCAAGCAAGTTCTTTGGTACCCAGGTTATTGTTTTGTCATTTATTTATAGAACATCTAATGATATTCAGAACAAATGAGAGAGAATGCTCCAGTGTCTACAAGTTTGACAATGGGGAGAATCCTCCAAAAATACCTAGAGCAAGAGTCTCAACTCTGACATTATATGTGCCCTAATTTTATGGGCTGGAATCCACCAGTCAGTTATTAAGAAATCATTATATCTAATGAAATATGAACTCAAGTGTCAAGTGCATGCTCAATGACCAAAATTAGAGTCCACAATCATTTTTGAAAGAATCTGCATTTTTGAAAGAATGAGCATCTATTTCATTTGAAAAGGACTTAGAAAAACTCGTATCAGTTTACAGGTTATCTAAGGTATACTTCTGTCTCAGATGAGTGCACACACACAAAGCATCATGCACGTCAGTCTTCGCAGTCTTCTTGTAGGAAGGCCTCAGATACCAACATGCAGAAGGCCTTATAAGTAGCTAAATTCTGTATTGGAGCTTTCCCATGAGAATTTGCTTTGACCGAAGGCAGTCTTATACCATGTACAGGGTCCAGAGTATAATCAATTCAGTTACACCTCTCAACTTTCTTCCCAGTGGCTAATGCAGCTTACACATGAATAACTCTCCCACCTCCTGAATTCCAGTAAGCCACTCTCTGAATTTTTCTTAACATTTTATATAAAACATATCTTCAATCATTATACATTTTAACTTTCACAAGTCATCTTAACCAAGCACATTCCATCTTTCTCTGCTTACTGTTTCTTCAGTTTTAAATTTAATATTAATTCGTTTGTAACTAGCTAAGTCAAATAAAATAAGTTCTATTTTCAAAATTTGTAAAAACGATCAACAAACAAAACGCAGATTTCTATTTTACAGTTAAGGAATATTTTCATCAAACTCACCTGAAACCGGTAAAAGGTGCCATCATCTTTGAGTGTGAGGACGTGATCCGATATTGGAAAGAAGTAGCCATGGGCAGCCATTAATGTTCCCAAATGTAGCGCCTCCACTATTTCATGAAAACAGACAAATAAAAATGTATGTAAAATCTTTTTTTTAATGCTGATTTACAGGAGTAAAGGATTTTATTCTCTTTAGAGTATATTGTTACATTCAAATTCTTGGCATCCTAAACAACTTGGCTTTGTACCTTTTCTTTTTTTCCAGTTCTTTCACACAGGGTACTGAGATGGCTCTGCTTCCTGGTAGTGACTGTGCAATGGCCAGCCATATTGCATGACGAACGGTGGACAAAAACACAGCACTATGGAACACTGAGACTGGAAAGTTATTCTGAAATCATAGAATCTGAGTCCTTCATTTTACAGGTGAGACGTATTTTGCTGTATGTTAATGTCTTCCAAAAACAATTCTATTTGGCATTTATATAGCACTTTAAACTTTTAAAAGTATTCTCACTTGTATCACCCCCCGGCCTATATTATGGATATCCATTACTACCAACAATTCTTCTAATGACATGGATCACTATTACATGATGTCATCGGGGAGCATTAAGGCATCTAGAACTGTTTATGCTGTGTTAAGTGAGCGCTAAACAACCATTCATGCTGCTACTACAGTCCTGAGATCATCTGGACTGCTCTAGCTTCTACAGCTCTATATTCAATGTTCTAGATATGGACTATGAAGATGTTTATTTGACAATGAAAATATTACAGTTTCCCAGAAGGCTGAGAAATGTTTGGAACATAATACTTTGATACTCATTCTCCTTTTATAGCAGCCAACAATTTCTTCCAATAAAATGGTTAATAAAATTTGGTCAACAGAATTATTATTGCATTTGTACAGGGACAACATGAAGTTTGGCTAACTTAAATTCTAGAAAATATGAAACTCTATAAAATAATTTTTTAGTCCATCAACAAGTTAGATTTATTGATCTGTTTTGTATCTTTCTATACAATTTTGTTATGGATTTATTTCTGCTTTTTAGACAAGTAAATGGTTCTTTAATTCTAGAATTCTTGCAATAGTTCCAGGACTGTATAGATCTATCTTTATTTCTAGCCATCAATCCTGGGAGCTTTGATTCTCCAGCCAATACTGAGTCACTAAGCTGCTGGCTGTGGTGCAGATAAGCATAGGAATCCTGTCCCTCCCCTCCACCCTCCCATGCTTATAAAAGCTAATATAAAAATAATTATATTTTCATAATATAAAAATAATATAATATAATTATATTATAAAATATATAAAAACATATATTTATTATATAATATAAACATAATTGTTAAATTTTATCTGTGACAGTGCCCCTTTTAGTTGTCATCTATCATCTTGTAAACACTTCAATTGGTAACTTACTTCTGGCCTGTCTCTGTTTTGTTCTTGTCGATAATAAAGAACAACTGCCAATCATCCTCTTTGCCATATTCTTGGACGACTGTTATTAAGTGTCCCAGGCATCTTATCCACACTACGAATTAAGTCCTTCCCTGCACAGAATTTGTTTTTCTACAAAGGAGCATTTTTTCATCAATTATATGTGTGTGTGTGTGTGTGTGTGTGTGTGTGTGTGTGTATAATGTCTATATCCTTTTAGCTCAAAGCCAAGACCTTTTCAAAGCCTGTGCTGCTTACAGCTATATACCCACATATTCTTTGACTCTTGCTGAAACTCAGGAGCTAGTGTGGTGTTGTAAGAAGAACAAAACCTTTGGAGGCACTCACTAGTTTTTGTTACTTAAACAATGTGTGCCCCTCCCACCTTACAGAGTTGTTATAAGAATCAAACAAGAATATGTGTAAAGAAGTTGGAATAGTGTCCTGTGTATAGGAGACATTCAGTATATGGTAGCTGTTGTGCCTTCAATATTTACACATGAATTCATGTTACCTTAATCCAAATCACTGCTAGGAAATCCACTTGCATAAATTTGTGTTCAAGTAGGCTGAGTGAGAGAAACTGGCAGTCCTAAATAGCATCCTAAGTAGCCACTTACATATTATTTTGTGTATGTGTGGATTACTTATAAAATTGAAATAGTAAGAGAATCTATAAGGATTGCTGGCTCATAATAATGTGCAGGTGCTTATAGACTTGTTCATATTCTGAGTCCCTGGACTCTCCTGTCAGGTAGCACAGGTCAGAGCAACCCATTACATCTGTTTTCATATTTCAAAGTCAGATGGTGCACCTATAATGTTATAACCATCTTTATTTGTTATTTTCCCAGCAGTCTATGGCTGAGGAAAACATGATTAGCACTACTTTCCAGAAAGAGAAATGAATTATGGCACATGAGAAGGTTTGCAGGGAGTAGATTCAGGAAAGGAAAACTGAGATGCCCAGAAAGATAAATAGAAAAAGCCTTCTGAACTCTAATCATAGGACTGAGTGTGACTAAAGAAACAACAAAACCAGTGGGGTGCTAAAGTACTCATCAGGATTAAAAAAAATATGGTGAAAGTAACATAGCGAAGCTGCAGGAAGAAAATCAGAAGCAAACAAACGTAAGCACATTCTGACCTTCCTGCACCCACTGGATACTGATTCCGAGAGATCATCCATTTCTGGAGGGGTAGGTACATGTCTGGAGGTTTTCCTCACGTAGCACTACCATGCATAGTCAGATTGTAACAAGTCATGTGCTTTGTCACAGGACCACCAGAGAACGTAGCTCCAGGACCCGAAAAATACTCAGAGGAAAAATCAGGGAGTTGGGGTGGATTGTCTGTTTTCTTTCAAACTTTTAAACTTGGCACTTAGCATATCAAGAGTGATTAGGAGCTATTGAGCCAATATTTGCTGAATGAGTAAATAAGCACACTTATGAATCACGACATATCAAAAATATGAACAACGTAGTGCTGCGTGAAAAAAGACAACACTAGCTATTTTGTGTTGTGATGATGAGCACCTTGTTCAGCTCTTCCAAGATAATGCAGATGTTCATAGTCTCATTTCACGATACTTTTGTAAGCTTTGGAGGTGAGGCTGTGGCAGGTATTTCAACTACGGGAAAAGGTAATCATGAGCTTAACGGCATAAATGCCACTGAGAGATCTGAGAGTGGGCATGGTGTCGCGTCGTCAAGGTTGAACTGTTTCTTGCTAGTGATTAAGATGGAGCTGTACTTCCCCATGGTCCTTCTGCTTCTGAATCTCAGCACAGCCTTAACCTAATAAGAATCCAGAGGACGGGGGCGCCTGGGTGGCTTGGTTGGTTAAGCGTCTGACTTCAGCTCAGGTCACGATCTTGCGGTCCGTGAGTTCGAGCCCAGCGTCGGGCTCTGTGCCTACAGCTCAGAGCCTGGAGCCTGTTTCGGATTCTGTGTCTCCCTCTCTCTGTGACCCCCCCCCTTTCTTGCTTTTCCCCTTTTCAAAAAAAAAAAAAAAAAAAAAAAAAAAAAAAAATAAAAAAAAAAAAAAAAAAAAGAATCCAGAGGACGGCTGACAGTCTTGGAACAAAGTGTTGAAAGAGTTTAATGAGTAATCCATCAAGATGGCCCTCCAATAATGACACACCAGATGGCTCCACAACATTACGCTTCTCGGCAAAATAATCACTAATTAATCTTGTACGTGTGTTATTTGCGTCACCCACACAGCTAAATCGAGTTCAACAACAAACCTACCACAAAATTCCAGTTTATTTTTCTTTCGGATAGTCAAGCCATGAACAAACTGAGAGATAAAAATCCATCTCCAAACCACAGTTACGATGGGAACAGCCTAGTGTAGCTTTGTTAAGCCTGATCTATTCATTGCATTACTACACTCCAAACCCTGACTCAACAGGATTATCAAAATTCTTTAAAAGCAAAGAGAATTCTGCATAACATAATTTACTTTTGAATCACAAGTACTTGAGAAAGTTAATAGGATGAAAAGCATATTATAAAATAGGCTTGTGTTGTTCAGTGCTAGATTTCTGTACATAGAAATATACATAGATTTCTATACTTTTCAAAACATATTTTCAAAACTCAGTAATATTTTCCTTATCCAGAGGCCCAACCCCTGGAAGTCCCAGCTCCTCCCAAATGTAGTCCATAATTGTGAAGTGATAGAAAAATGTCTCTGAATCAAGAAAATAATAATAAAATAATCTTGCTAAATCATGTTTTTATTTCTATCATATATTATTTATTTTTATTTTCTGTGTAATACTTAAGAATGGTATTGTTTCATCAGCAGCACACAGCGTACTTGAGGTAGTAATTGTGATTAGTATGTGGGGAGAAATATTTTGGAAGGAAATCCACTCAAAATAGAAAAAAATGACAGCTGATGATATGATATTAGGGAGAAAAAAAGCTAAAAAGCAGACAGAGGTTAGTTGCTAAATTATCAAATAACAGGCATTCATCAAGCTGATTCTGAGTCATAAAGATTTTGTTGAATTCTTACTCTCTGTGTAAGGAGACAGGGGAGTGGTCATTTTAGAAACACTTCAAAATATTATAATTTTTTTAGAGTTGGCATTTCAAAAGGTGAAGTTAGTCATGTGGAAAAATCAAATAGGTAGCACATTGTATCCTCTCACAAGGTCAAATAATAGTGAACTATTACTATATTTAGGAATTTGTGAGGTAAGTCCACATTCTCAATAGTTCTATGGTTACTGAAAGAAGTAGGTATTTGAGATTTCATTGATTTTTTTTTAAAGCATCATTTCCACATAGAAAAATCTTGTGCGGCTTGCTTTTTAACAATCATAATCAGGAAGTAGAAGTGGATAATATGGTGATACATACAGAATAGATAAGATAAAATAGATTCTGTTTGGAAGAAATAAAAACAGAGGCATAGTTTAGATCAACCGTGAGGAATGCACTAGGTAATTAAGTACAAAATATTCCCAAATAAAGGAGCAGAGTAGAGGCGAAGCAGCCAGGGCATGCAAACCTGCTGCCTGGGTTCAAATCCTGACTCCCTCACTTGCTGGCTGTGTGACTTGGCAACAGACTGGCATTTTCTGGGCTTCAGTGCACTCATTGCAAAATGAGGATAATAAAATATTTACATCAAAGTTTTGTTGTGAGGATAAACAGAGATAATATGTGCAATGTACTCAAAATAAGGTCCGCCATGTAAAAAGCATTCTAAAACTTGAGTTATTATCAGTTAGTTGATACTTAAGAAAGGATACATCGAGTAGCACTTAGTCTAGTGCTAAAACAATGAGGAAACTGGTAGCTGGTGTTGATCTAAGCCTCCAGGTCATGTTAAACACTTATAATTCAACATCTTTAAAGTCCTCCAGGTGATCAAACTGGAGTCTTTTGTGTGTAGACGATGAATCTGCTCTAGAATATACCTCTACTTTCTCCTAGACAGCAAAGAACACTACCAGGATCCCAAAGATTTGGTGTCATAGTTATAAAGAAAGATTTCCAGAGGTAATATACCCTGCACACTGGGTTTACAATCCAACACCTGACAACGCCAGGGATCATCGAGAAAGCCCCTGGCTTAGGAGAGAGGTGGGCAGGACTGACTGACCAGGACATGCTGAGCTGACACTGCTGAGAAATATTGGTGACAGGGGAATCACAGTGACAGCAGCCAGAACACAGATGAATTCTTAGGAAACCATAATATTTGCTCAGGATTCCAAAACAACCCATTAAGAAAAAAACAATTGGCATTGAGAGTAACACAATCATAAATCAGTGGCCCTTATCAGAGACAGAGTAGAACAGTCAAGTTGCCTAATATCAGCAGGTATTAAGAAATTATTGAAATATTAAGAGCGATGCTAATTTATTTTATTTTATTTTAAGTTTACTTATTTATTTAGAGAGAGAGGGAGAAAGAGAGAGAACATAAGTGGGGAAGGGGCAGAGAGAGGATCCCAGTGCAAAGCCTGCCTTGGAACTTGAACTCACAAACTCCAAGATCATGACCTGAGCTGAAGTCAAAAGTCAGATGCTTAATCGACTGAGCCACCCAAGGTGCCCCGGCTGAAATTTTTTTTTAAGAGGGACCTATGTAATACTGGTGTGGAGAACTGGTTTAAGGTCTATGTTATATAATAACTACATGATATCAAGATGTTTATTTCCCAAATACAGGATATCCCTCTGTATAACTGGTAGTTCCATCATTGTACAAAATGGACTACATTTCAACAAGACTCTATTATATTTATATGTATTATAGGTACATAGAATGGTAATTCATATAAGAGAAAATCACTTTGAGTTTATCCAAGAACCGTGTAAGGAAACTGTAATAGTCACAAAAGCCAAGGCAATAATAAGTTATTCTGGAAAGCAACATTCCCTCTAAAATTCAGCATACTGGAGTGCCTGGGTGGCTCAGTGGGTTGAGCATCAACTCCTGATATCAGCTCAGGTCATGATCCCAGGGTTGTGGGATCGAGCTCCATGTTGCTTCTGTGCTGAGCATGGAGCCTGCTCAATATTCTCTCTCTCTCTCTCTCTCTCTCTCTCTCTCTCTCTCTCTCTCTCTCCCCCTTTCCCCATGTGTGCTCTCTCTAAAAAATATAAATAAAAAACAAACAAATAAATAAAATAAAATAAATAAAATAAAATTCAGCGTACATTCTGTAAAATTTCCACCAGTGAGCCTGGCTGAATGAGCTGAAAGGAGGGGGGGATGCAGTGAGTTAATTTATTAGGCAGGGGGTTTCCCCAGCATGTGTTGGTTCACATCAGCAACAGTACATGCTACTGAACAAGCACACATGCGTATCAAGGAGAAACATGCTCAACTACAGGTCGTGGGGCTGAATTTGAATCCCACTTTAGTTCTGTGACTGCATATCCTGAGTAAGTCATCTTGTTTCTCTGGACCTTAGAGTCAGCATCCATAAATGCAGGGCTGGATTGCCACATTCTTTCCAACTTGGATTCTCTGGCATTCAACCAAGCTTCACCTGGAAGTTGTGGCAAAAATGCTGCCACCCTTATTTTGCCTCTTTGTGTCAAAGGGAAATTGATTTTTCTTCTTCTGCAAATAATCCTTCCACGTCTATGGCCAATTCTCCAAAAAAAAAAAAAAAAAAAAAAAAAAGTACAGTATAAAGTATACTACCTGAATTGAATTTCAGTTGCTTAAAACTCAGTCCTCATGATGACCTAGGGCTGCTACAGTAAAGAATTTTGTGTCCAGAGCAAATATCACACTTATTTCAAACAAATAGGAACTGGATTGATGAGTATTTTATATTTATATATTTTCTGAAGCTAGTTGTAAAAATGCAGGCATGATATGGGAATAACCAGTAATTCACCCCATGTAACAAAATGACCTGGATGCATTTGGTTTGAAAATCAAATGTCACTCCTAAAGAATAAGCAACATAGTCTTCTGATAATACCTAATAGTATCTCTTTTTAAAAAAAAAATCACTATTCATTAATGTATTTAAATCATGATGAAGTATAAGACTTAGCATCCAAGATCCATAGCCTTGGTCATAGAAAAAGGCACAGTTACTATGAAATTTCTAAACAAAGCCAGATGTAATTTCCTTTAATACTATTTTGCAGAAACCAGTGCTTCTACTGGAGGAGCAGTTTGGGGCATCAGAACTAATGTCTGAAACTCTCTAGATTACCTTTACCACCTGCTGTTCTCTTTTTAAAATAAAAATCCCAGTTGGCATAAACACATGTAACTTATCAGTTTCATTTTCTCATGTTTGTGTCTTTATGCTGGGTTTTGTGTGTGTTGGAAACCAGTTAACCTGGAAATAAGCAATGTCTTATTCCCAGCAATGTCTGGGAATTCCTGATTTTTAATACACAATACATGCCATGGTTCTACTCAATAGAGATGGTCCCTTGCAAGGAACGAAGTTTGGAAATGAGAAGGTGTAAGTTTGTTAAATGAGATGCAATCATTAAAATAACTGCTCTTTTTTCCATTTAAAAACAGCACAACCATCCATCAATAATCTGACTTTAATTTTAATATCAAAAAGTTATGACATTTCACAGAAGTGAGAATGAGGCAGACTCACAAACCAGAATGAAGAAATACAGATTAAAGGATCCTAATTAAAGGATTAACACCCCCTAAAAAATTACTTTTGTACAATAAGCCAAAATTTAAACACCAGATGTTTTTAAATTAAAATCCAATCTAAAAATATGGTTTCATAAGATGTGTAGACAACTCTACTGCCAAAATTCAAATCAAGATACTCTAGATGCTATATAGATGAGAACAATAAGACATGACTGATCCTCAGTGGGTTTGTAATATTTGTGGACCACCCTTCTACACTTGCACCTGCTGCAGAGTGCACAGCACTTTATGAGGCAGTAGTTAGAGCACAGACTTTGAGCAACATTGTCTGGCTGTGCTGCATATTAGAAATCCTCTGGTTTTGGATTTGAATTTTTAAAACTTTCACTATCATGAACAATCTTGTGATAAACATTCTGGTGACATACCTCCTGCTTGACTCCTCTCCTGAATTCCTATATTGTATCCAAGAGCCTGTGTGACATCTCCACTTGAATATTGTATAGGCCCCTTGCATTTATCATTGCAAAACCAAACTGCTGACTTTCATCTCACACCTGCTCTTTTTCAGTCTTTCCCATATCAGCAAATGTCAGTGATATTCATTTAACTTCTCAAGCCAAAACACTTGAATTGTTTTCGATGTCTGTCTTTCTTTCACTTATCACATCCAGTCCAGGAGTATATTCTGATGATTGTTCCTTGTGAACCCAGAATCTACCCACCTCCACCCGCCCCAGCCCAAGCTTGTATCTATCATCTCTTGATGAGATCTCATTCAGAGAGGAGATGACATTCAGATTAGTTTCCTTTCATGCCCTGCTCTTTGCCACAGTGATCATTTTAAAATGTAAACCCAGCAATTCCATTTATAGGTATTTATCTGAAGAAAACAAAAAACACTATTTCAAATAGACACATGCACCCCTATGTTCATAGTAGCAGTATTTACAATAGCCAAGATATGGAAGCAACCCAAGTGTCTATCAATAGATAAATGGATAAAGAAGATGTGATCACACACACACACACACACACACACACACACACACAGGAATATTAATCAGACACAAAAAAAGAATGAGATCCTGCCAATTGTGATAACACAGGTGGGCCTAGAGGATATTATACTAAGTGAAATAATTCAGATTGAGGAAGATAAATACTGGATAATTTCACTTATGTGTGTAATCTAAAAAAAATGAACAAACAAATCAAAACACAGACTCATATATACAGAGAACAAATTGGATGATTACTAGAGAGGAGGGGGTTGGGGGCTAAACAGAGTTGGTGAAGGGAATTAAGAAGTACAGTCTTCCATCAGAATTACAAAAGTATGGCCAACTAATCTTTGACAAAGCAGGAAAGAATATCCAGTGGAAAAAAGACAGTCTCTTTAACAAATGGTGCTGGGAGAACTGGACAGCAACATGCAGAAGGTTGAAACTAGACCACTTTCTTACACCATTCACAAAAATAAACTCAAAATGTATAAAGGACCTGAATGTGAGACAGGAAACCATCAAAACCCTAGAGAAGAAAGCAGGAAAAAACTTCTCTGACCTCAGCCACAGCAATTTCTTACTTGACACATCTCCAAAGGCAAGGGAATTAAAAGCCAAAATGAAGTATTGGGACCTCATGAAGATAAAAAACTTCTGCACTGCAAAGAAAACAATAAAAAAAACTAAAAGGCAACCAACAGAATGGAAAAGGATATTTGCAAATGACATTTCAGACAAAGGGCTAGTATCCAAAATCTGTAAAGAACTCACCAAACTCCACACCCAAAAAACAAATAAATTCCAGTGAAGAAATGGGCAGAAAACATGAATAGGCACTTCTCTAAAGACACCAGGCACATGAAAAGATGCCCAACATCACTCCTTATCAGGAAAATACAAATCAAAACCACACTGAGATATCACCTCATGCCAGTCAGAGTGTTTAAAATGAACAAATCAGGAGACTATAGATGCTGGAGAGGATGTGGAGAAACGGGAACCCTCTTGCACTGTGGGTGGGAATGCAAACTGGTGCAGCCACTCTGGAAAACAGTGTGGAGGTTCCTCAGAAAATTAAAAATAGACCTACCCTATGACCCAGCAATAGCACTGCTAGGAATTTACCCAAGGGATACAGGAGTACTGATGCATAGGGGCACTTGTACCCCAATGTGTATAGCAGCACTTTCAACAATAGCCAAATTATGGAAAGAGCCTAAATGTCCATCAACGGACGAATGGATAAAGAAGATGAAGTTTATATATACAATGGAATACTACTTGGCAATGAGAAAGAATGAAATCTGGCCATTTGTAGCAACGTGGATGGAACTGGAGAGTGTTATGCTAAGTGAAATAAGTCAGGAAGAGAAAGACGGATACCATATGTCTTCACTCTTATGTGGATCCTGAGAAATTTAATAGAAGACCATGGGGGAGGGGAAGGAAAAAAAGTTAGAGAGGGAGAGAGCCAAACCATAAGAGACTCTGAAAAACTGAGAATAAACTGAGGGTTGATGGGGGGTGGGAGTGGGGGGAGGGTTGGTGATGGGCATTGAGGAGGGCACCTGTTGGGATGAGCACTGGGTGTTGTATGGAAACCAATTTGACAATAAATTTCACATTAAAAAAAAGAAGTACAATCTTCTAGTTATAAAAAGAATATGACACAGGGATACAGTATGCAGCATAGGAAATACAGTCAGTAATATTGTAACAACTTTGTGTGGTGACAGATGGTAACCTGACTGACTGTTGAGAACTGTCTAATGTATATAAATCACTGTGTGATACACCTGAAACTAATACAATATTGTAGGTCCATTATTCTTCAATAATAAAATATAAATAAGATCCTGTAATTCTTAGTACACTCTTCCAACAAGTCCTCATATTTCTCAGAACAGAGCTCAAATTCCTCGACTTGGCCTTAGAAAATCCTACCTGATCTGGCCACCAGTTACTTATCTGTCTTCTATTATTCACTCCTTCACAGATCCTGCCCTAGAGCACAGACCTCCTTGCTGTACCTCAGACATACCAGGCATGTGCCTGCCATGAGGCTTTGCACTCTCCGCCTGGAATGCCAGCACTCTTTGTCCAAAGAGTTGGACATCCCACTTCATTCCTTCAGTTGATCTCTGGCCAAGGCCACGACATCAGTGATTACATACCTGACTGCACAGTATAAAACAGGATTCACTCTCTACACATTTTTTTTACTTTGTCTTCTCTTCATAGCACTCACCACCACTTACCATATTACACATGTATCTATTTATTATTAATCTTCCAATGAACATGCAAGCTCCATGTGAATGGGAACTCTTTTTTTCTTTTTGGTTGTTTTTAATTTGTTTGTTTACTTTTTTGGTTTGCTATCTTATCAGCACCTAAATTGTCTGTAATATTACAAGCAACTAAAAAAAATCTATCAGCAAAAATGGACACAAGAATCCTATATTATTTCATAGAACGAATTCTTAGAAATAATACAGTCAAAAGTTACAGACATTTTTAAAGCACTGCTGAATATTGCAAACTTAATTTCTAAAAGTGTATATAATTTAAATTCTCACCAGGAGGTTATAACTGTATTGGTATCCCTGTAAACTTATGAACCATTTTGCAGTAGGATTCATTTCCTCATTCCTCATTTGCTGGAATAAATGTCCTGCTTTAATTTGAATTAATTTGTGTTGTGATACATTATACTGAATTTTAGCTAAAAAAAAAAAAAAAAAGAAAACACCCCAGTCTTAATATATCTAGCATGAGTGAAAGAAAAATACATACAAAGTTTTCAGTGAAGGCTTTGAGAAAGGCTGGTTAGACCAGGCATGGAAGGGTATTAGACCCATGGGAAGAGTAAAGTCTTCAACTTCTCTCCAATCCTCCTAAAAATGCTTTCCTTTCTAATTCTTCATTTTTGATTTCTTTCCCTAGGATTTATCTTACTTACCTACTTAATTACATTATAAAACCTTTTATACTTCCTTTAATTTTTTCTCCATTATTGATTCATACCAGGCTTTAGCAATTTACTCCATGAGTCTTCATTTCTTCATCTATCCATTCATCTACCCAACCATCCATCCATCCATCCTTCCACTCATTCATCCATCTTGCTATTTATCTAACATATAATTATTCACTTTATGCTTGGTTTCATTCCATGGATACAAAAGTGAATATAACATGCTCTCTGTTTATATCTTCAAAACACACAATGCAGTAGAATATGCTTTAAGAAAGCAGGTAATGACTCTGGCTTCAAATGAGACATGATAAAGAGCTTAGAAGTTGTCACTCCCATCCTTACAACAAGGAAAAGCTGAACAAGCTGAAAATCAACTTTTCCTGGAGCAATCAGAAAACTGAGGTTGTAGGACAAACCTCTACCTGAAAATCTGCAGGGACAGGCTCATTCAGAGACATAGCCCAGATTTACTTACTTGGAGAATCAATTCATCCTTTCTTTCCATTAGTGATAAACCTAACAAAATATATACAGGATCAGTGTGTAAAAAACAGGAAAACACTGACAGAAGAAATAAAATACAGTATATTTCATGGATTGCAACACTAAGGTGCCATTTTGTTTCAATTTGATCTACAGATTCATTGCAATACCAATCAAAATCCCAGCAAGCTATTTTGTAGACACTGATAGAATCATTCTAGAGTTCAGATGGAAAGGCAAAAGACCCAGAATAAGCACCATAATACTGGAGAATAAAAACAAAGTTGGAAGAGTCACACTATATGACTTCAAGATTTACCTTAAAGCTATAGTAATAAAGAAAGTATGGTATTGGTTAAAGAATAGAAAAATAGATGACCAGGGGTGCCTGGGTGGTTCAGTTGGTTAAACGTCCGACTTCAGCTCAGGTCATGATTTCATGGTTTGTGAGTTTAAGCCCCACGTCGGGCTCTGTGCTGACAGCTCAGAGCCTGGAGCCTGCTTCAGATTCTGTGTCTCCCTCTCTCTACTCCTCCTCAGCTTGCACTCTGTCTCTCTGTCTTTCTCAAAAATAAATAAACATTTAAAAAAAGAAAAGAAAAATAGATGACCAGAACAGAATACAAAGCCCAGAAATAGACCCATACAAATACAGTCAATTGATCTTAGACAAAGATGTAAGGGTTATTAAAAAAAAAAAAAAAAAAAAAAAAAAAAAAGGATAGTCTTTTCCAGGAATTATTTGTGGTTTTACACAGCCAATTGTTATGTAAAAAAAAAAAAAAAAAGCCCCAATGAACTTAGATACAGACACTTACATTATCACAGATGATGTAAGGTTCACTGTAAAGTGATGCCCCACTGCCCCACCCTTCATACTTTTCTTTGGAAAGAAGTTATGAAATGTAGCCCAAACTTAAGGAGTGAGGAGTTACCCTCCATCTCATTAAGGGTAAAATGTATACATAAATTATTTGTAAATTTTTGGCAATGGACCTTTGTTTTTATCCTTTATTTATTATTTGTTTATTCATTCATTCATTCATTCATTCATTCATTCATTCTCTATCAGTATGAACCTATGGATGCATTTTTAAAAAAATATTTTACAACATAATCCAGTGGTACTTTATTTTGTTGCAAAAATTGTTCCATCTCTGGTCACTGGGAACTCTTTCAGTTGGCTCCCATGTCCCCTTGGCATACCTCCATCATTATGTGTACCCTTAAATACATATTACTAACTGAAAGAAGCCAGCTTAAAAAGATTATAGACTGTACGACTCCATTTATATGACATTATAGAAAAGGCAAAGCAAGAGCGATGGTAAACAGATCAATGGTTGCCTGATGTGATGAAAATGACATTTTATATCTGGTTTTCCTGCCCCAAACCTATAATCCCAGTTTAATAATGCAAAAAAAAAAAAAAAAATCAAACATATTCAAATCCAGGGACAGTTTATAAAATACCTGACCATTACTCAAGACTGTCAAGGTCATAAAAAACAGGAGAGTCTGAGAAACTCTCACAGTTTAGAGATGGTTACCAAGACGTGACAACTAAATGTAATGTTGTAACTTAGATGGGATCCCAGGACAGAAGAAGGACATTAGGTAAAAAGAAAGACAATCTGAATAAATTATGGACTTTAGTTAATAATGATGTATCAATATTGGTTTCTTCATTGTGACAAATGTATCATACTAACATAAGACATCAATAACAAAGGAACTGGGGTGGGAGAAATTGCAGAGAGCAATGAATGAAATTGTATTCAATAGCATGGAAGAGTTGAAGTTGTTTTCAAAAACTCAGAATAAAGATAAATGAAAGATGCATTGGTCACATCCCCAAAGGGCTTCCTGCCTGGCTGTCTTCTGATCTATGTTCCACAATATTGTCCTTTGATCTTCTAAAGAACAAACTCTAACTTTGTATTTGTTCTAAGGATCAAATATAATGCAACTAAAGTTATTTAACATAGTCTCTGGAACAGAGTAGAAACAAACAAATGTGGCTATCATTTTGTTGCTTTCCAACTTAAATCTATTCAAAGTTACCAACACCTCCCCATCACCCAACTCAGTCCTTAATGATGTCCTTGGGGGCAAGTTTCATCCCTGCTCTACAAAGAAGTTGTTTCTGATAACTTATCCTGCCCAAGACCTGCCTTTGCATTATATTCACTCATTCTTTCAGTCAAACTAGATGGTCTGGAGCAGGCTGGTTTTCTCTTCTGTGCCTTTACTCTAGTATTTATTATATCCAGAAAAGCCCCCTGGCTTATCTTCACCGGGTGAAATTCTATGCAATCCCCAGGGTCCACTCAAATACAGCCTTCCCTCATGAAGTCTTTTCTAAACCCGCCAGGAGTGCACCCTCCCTCCAATGAGCTCCCAATGCTTGATATCTTTTATTGTAACTAATTGTGTTCTGGTATTAGTCTTTCATATTATTTCACAAAGATCCTGAAGGATAGGTTATCTGCTTAAACTCTTTTATTTCCCTGGCCAAGCACTCTACACCTGTTACATGTGGAATTTATCAATTGTGTTGAAAATAAAGAAAGGAAAAATGACTTTAACTTTAAAAAATATTTACTTTTGAGTATTTCTTTGATACCTATAATAAATTCCCACTTTGATAATAGATACAATTAAAGCTTACAATTCAGGGGCTGATATATTACTTTTAAAAGACAAAGTTGGACGAGCCTATGTGTCTCAGTTGGTTAAGTGTCCAACTCCCGATTTTGGCTCAGGTCATGATCTAACAATTTGTGAGACTGGGCTCCACATCAGGCTCTGCGCTGAGGGCATCAAGCTTGCTTGGGATTCTGTCTCCCTTCTCAATGCCCCTACTCCACTTGTTCTCTCTCTCTCTCTCTCTCTCTCTCTCTCTCTCTCTCCCTCTCAAAATAATAAATTAATAAACATTTAAAAGACCAAATTAAGAGTTAATGTCTTGATTGAAGCCTCACATCGAATAGTTGCTCTAAGAATAACAAGAAGAAAATATGTAATTTGTATGAAAGGATTATTAAATTTATTATTTTGTACCTATAAATTGCAGTGTTTACTATAATAAAACTTGAGAATTTATTAAATTTTGAAAATAACAGAGGATAGAAAAACTTCAAATGTCATCATCTCAATTTTTAATTAACACATAGCGCAAACACAAAAATTATTTCAACTCAATCAATCTACATTTTACATCCAAGTACATGCTTACATACATTTGGATAGAAAACAGCTAAAACCCAATTTACTTTTCTTCCAGAAATCTTTGAGCCCAACTTTGTTTTAAAGTAGGCTTCACCCTCAGCACTGAGCCCAACATGGAGCTTGAACTCACAATCCTGACATCAAGACCTGAGCTGAGATCAATAGCTGAATATTCAACTGACTGAGCCACCCAGGCTACCCTAAACCCAACTTAAAAAACAAAACAAAACAAAAACAAACAGTAAAATACTCAGACTAAAGGCATTTGAGGTGAGACTCCTGGAACTTGGGACCTTACCCATTCCTCCACTGATGACATAAATGGGCCTAAGTCTAGTCCCTTAATTTTGCCCATGGTAAGAAATGTTGTATTGCCTAAACCACAGTTTTAGAGTAACTAGCTGAAACAAATTCTGAATGTAAAAACTTCACAAAAGCAACACAGCTTGAGACTTAACTATGTTTAAAAAAAAAGAAAGAAAATATATTTTATTCACATGAAAAAAACTGTTAAGAAATTTAGTCTAATTACAAAAATGTCTAATGGGAATGGTCTATGAAGTGTGGTTATGAATAAAGATATGGTAAAATCCATTTTAATCATATTAATTATTTAGCATGTTCAGAATTTGAATTTGAGTAACAAAATAAATTTTGAAATTGGAAGAAAAAAGACAAAAGCTTTATGTAAATAATTGCTTCCAGAATTTTTATTTATTTTTTCAGAAATTTTTATTTACATCATTAATAATAGAACTAATTACTTGAATTGTTTAGTTTTTATTGATTAAAATGGTGGAAGTAGGGGCACCTGGGTGGCTCAGTCGGTTGAGTGTCTGACTTCGGCTCAGGTCGTGAGCTCATGGTTCATGAGTTTGAGCCCCGCGTCGAGCTCTGTGCTGACAGCTCGGAGCCTGGAGCCTGCTTCAGATTCTGTGTCTCCCTCTCTCTGCTCCTCCCCTGCTCACACTCTGTCTCTCTCTCAAAAATAAATAAAGGTTAAAAAAAAAACTACAGAAAATGGTGGAAGTGGTAAAAATAATTTGTAAAGTAAGGCATGTAAATGTACCATTTGAATATGAAGAGAGCACAGTTGTTAAAAAAAAAAAACTAGTATCAATGATAATAAAATACCACCCTTTTTAAAGTTAGCAAGTATGCAATGATAGGGAAACATACTGTATCAGAGAAATAAAAGCTTCATAGTAGTATTTATTTCCGCTTTCAATCTTCTTTGCCACCTCCTCCTTTGTTTCAGTTAATACAACAGTGATATCAATATGTAGGTACCAGGTTGATGGATGAACACCAACATTTTATCTGCCTTATATCAAAACAATCTATTATAAACTGGGAGCTCATTTTAGTTTTGATCAGCATCTTCAGAAATTGACTGTAATTAATAGATAACAGATCACACCTGTCAGAATGGCTACAATCAAAAACACAAGAAACAAGTGTTGATGAGGATGTGGAAAAAAAGGAACATTCATGCACTGTTGGTAGGAATACAGGTTGGTGCAGCCACTGTGGAAAATAGTATGAAGTTTCTTCAAAAAGTTCAAAATATAACTACCCTACAATCCAACAATTGCACTATTGGGTATCTATCCCAAAAATACAAATACACAAATTCAAAGGGATAGTGCACCCCTATGTTTATAGCAGCAGTATTTACAATAGCCAAATTATGAAAGCAGCCCAAATGTCCATCAATAGATGAATGGATAAAGAAGATGTAGTATGTATACATATTACTCAGCCATAAAAGAAGGATACAATCTAAAAAAAATAAAATCTTGCCATTTGCAGTAACATGGATGGGGCTAGAGAGTATAATGGTAAGTGAAATCAATCAGAGAAAGACAAATATCATATGATCTCATTCATATATGGAATTTAAGAAACGAAACAAATGAGCACAAGAAAAAGAGAGAGAAACCAAGAAACAGGCTCTTAACTACAGAGAACAAAATGGGTGATGGGGATGGGGATTAAGAGCACACTTGCCACGATGAGCACTGAGTAATATATAGAATTGCTGAATCACTATATTGTACACCACAAATGAATATAACACTGTATGTTAACAATACTGGAATTAAAATTAAATACTTAATAAAAAAGATTCAATATAGGTGTAGCTTAGTAAGCAGTCACAGGAGTGCCATCTCTTCTATGTAGAAATCACAACTCCAATTTATAGGATGCAAACATATTTTACTATTATGCTCATGCTTATTTTTACTTACTTCAAATGAAAACTTCTGTGCAACCAACTGAGGTGTCCAAACATAGCAGGCATAGACCAGGAATTTGATAAGTTGTATGCTATCTATTGGCATGCTCTATATGACTTTAAATTTGAAGTGTTCCTTGTGATTACAGTATGTAATGAAGTTGTTAGCTCCCTGCACTCTGTCTTTTGAACCTGAAGCTTTACTAAATCTGCTCTCTCAGAAAGGTCACCGATGACTACCTAGTACAAAGGAGAGCTTCCCCTTGCTCTCTCAGTGCTCTCTCCTTAACAAGCCACTGATGAATCTCTCTTCATGGAACCTCTGTTTGATGCCCTCCAAACCCTATCTATTTTGCTGTATTTCCCACTGGCTCCCAGACTCTTCTCTGTTGTTGTCCTCCCAAATGCTATAGTGAGGAACTCTCTTGAAATTTATCTTTGCAAGGGATCCCATTTGCCTTTACTTTTTCTACATGCTTTCTTCTTTGGCAAGCTCATCGAGTTTCAAAGCTTTGATTTCCAAATATATAGCTCCTTCATTCACTTAGTCAGTACAGGGGGAAACAAGGTGCCAGTCCTATTCTTAGGAAGTGTGTAGTGTATTTTAATAGGCAAAACAGGCAAATAAATGGGCCAACCACACCATGTAATAAGAATTTCAAGGAAGTAAGTGCAGTGTTCTGGAAACACATTAAAAAGACATCCAATTCAATCTTGAGAGGTCAGGACACTGTTCTGAAAGAGTTGATATATAATTCAAACCCTAAATAAAAGGCAGGAGCTACGAAGCAAAGAGGAGGTTCCAAGTAAAGAAAACAGCACATGGAAATGCTTGTGATCAAGAGGATAATGCCATTTAACAAACAGCCAGCAATCTGGTGGGGTGGGGCAAGAAATTGTGATCTGAGTGGACACAATGGTAAATATGGCTACTGCAAAAAGGGTTACATATTCAAGCTAAAAAGTTTAGACTGTATCCTACGGGCAATGCGGGATCAATTGGAGTTATGAAACCTCAGAAGAGACATGCTTACATGGAGTTTTGGAAAGGTCATTGTAGATGCAGTAAAATGAATATATGGGTGTGGGACAAGGAAGAAGGGACATGAGTTAGAAGACTGTGGTCATTCCCCATAAGATGTGACTATGACTAGAATTAGGCAATGCAGAGATATTTTTTTCCACTGAGGTATTTTATTTGTACGTATATATTATACCCCCAGGAAAAGAATTCCAGGACTTTCCCTTCTATGTGTTTTCATCTTGCTTCTTCATGGTCCATGATGTCAGCTGAGGCTGTTAGTACAATGAAATCAAACTAGTGGGATCAGAGAAGATTATTCTGCCATTTTTCTAGATCTTTGTGTTGTACATCAAATCTGGGGCTGATCACTCCACACTTGTTTAACATGTCCATGAGGTTCACAACAACTTTCCTAGTTTTGTGATAATCAATGACTTCAAATTCACCAATGTAACTAACCATGCTTCTTCATCACAGTTAGAAACTGGACAATGACTTCTGAACATGGCCTGAATGGACAGGGAGCTTAGCATCTGCTTGTATTTTCAGCATTGTTAATGTTCTAGAGAGCATCTGCTAGAACATTCATGAGCACCATTATGGCAGCACAGAAAGATGGTGGAAAGAGCAGTGGAGAGATATTTAAGAGAAGTCTACACGATTTGAGGATAAAATGATGAGGTCAGTTTTTATTTGTTGAATAAATGAAATGCCTGCTAAAAATCCAAATGAAAATCTCTGTAATATAGTTAGATCTATAGACCAGGAAGTCAGAAGGAATTCTACATGCGTGTACACACTAGCAGTGAATTAAATAAAGAAGTACATGGCCTGTAGAGAGCCAATAAAGGAGAAAGACCATGTTTGTGTCTGAAAAACCCTGACAGTTAAGAGGCAAATATAGAAATCTGTGAAGAATACTAAATCGGAGGGTGAGAAAGTTTTAGTGCAAACCAGACAATGGAGTAATGTAAGACAAGAGGGAGTCAAAAATGTTACAGTGAGGTCAAATTAAGGGCTGAGAAATGATAACTGAATTTAGCAACAAGAAGAATATTACTGGCCAGACTAAGTAAAGTTTCAGATTATAAGCAGAAGATACAAGCAAGATTCCAGTGAATTGAGAGATGAGTTATAGACAGAGGAATTAGAGACAGGACAGCTGAGTTTATAAAACTAAGAGAGAGGAAAGTAGCCAGGATGGACCATCTATCAACATAGAACTGTCTTGTAATGGGGAAAACCAGTGGTGAATAAATTGATAAATATACGGCAGTTCAGGATAGACAAGAGAAATAGGAAGGATGCAATAAGAACCCTGAGGTGGTGCACAAGGTCAGGATAACAAGCACAGGAAGCCTAACCCAGATGGGCAAGGAGACAAGAATGGTTATAGACACTGTCATGTTTTTTGTGAAGCATAGTGAGTCAGAAAGTTGACAAATTTCCTCTTTGATTTATATTTTCACTAAAAGTTACAGTCTGCTGTTGAGAATGGCAGAGAATGAGTCTATTGGGAGACTTCAGGAAAATGAAGGCTTTGAATAATCATTCCCATTGAGTAGGAGCTATGACTACAAAACATGATTGCCAAGAGACCCTGAAGGCCTGATTGGGTTTGGAAACTGTGACACCTTGGGGACAATAATCTATAGCACTGAGTGTCTTTTCCATAGCATGTGCACAATTTCAGATAGAGACAGGCCCTTAGCGAGACTGACCCAGGATTATACACTCTGTTGGTGGATCACTGGAAGGACAGGCCAAGAGAAAATTGAAAGCATTTGTTAATTAAAGTGGCGGACTGTTTTGCTCCTGGTACAATGATTCCTCTAATGTCTGTCTTGCCTGTGAGAGGGGCAGTATGGGTATATTGACACCACTGCACCTCAAATACAAGAACAAGCACATTTTGTGTGTGCCTAATTGTTAAATGCATGAATGGTCCTATCTTCAAACCTGGGTCTCCGGTTACTGTTCAATCACACCATCACATCACAGGGAGAAGCCTGGGCTTCTACCATCCTCATTACTCAAAGAATATAACATTCCACAGGGGTGTTGTTTAAGATGATGGGAGAATTTTGCATCATTTGTATGATATAATCTAAGTAATAGCTTACACTTCTGCCCCATTCTTTATTTTTAAACTGTCTGCATCTCTGTCAACTTACTTGAAAACTTTGTCTGTGACATGGTGTGCCTAAAATCAATGGTTTGCTCAAATGCCTCAGTTAACAGAGGTCTTCCCAACCACATAGCCTTATTTAACTTTTAGTGGCAGCTCCTGCAAGCCATGCCCCCAGGATTTGCTTAAGTGAGCGAATATGCAATGTGATGGAACATTTGACAGAATCTGCAGAAGTGCAGGTGGACAATGAGCATAGGCATGAGAAGGAACTGCATGAGCTCCTCCTTTCCAGCAATGCTGGCGGGGATGGTGGGGCGGAGGGCTGGGGGGCTCCCAGATGCCAGGTACTCATGCTCAACTCTTTGCTCTTATTTCTCTTATAAAGGGCTAGGTGGAACAGTAGGGGTGTAGTTAAAGGCAAGTTAAGGCACCAAATTAAAATTTCCTTTATACTTTGAATAATTTCTTCCTGTTTATGATACTGCATCAGTGACCAAGAACTTATTAGGCTACCATTGTACATATGTTAGTATATTAAGCATTTTATCAAATTTGGGGGCCCAGTTGAGAGCTGGAAAACATTAATAAAATATAGGGGTTCATGATTATACAAAGGTAAGGAAATGGGGAAATACCTATTTCTAGAGGGACAAGATGTTCTCCTTCCTTGATGGCTGATCATTGCTTACCAGATGGAGCAGAAATGTCTGAGGAGAGCAATTCCAGGCTTTGCATGCCCAACCACCCAACACCTTCATCTTATCTCCTGTGTCATTCCAAAAAAACTGACCTACTTTCTCTCCCTAAACCATAGGAAAAGAAATGTCGACAACTGCTACTTTTCTAAGCTAGAAGCAAGTGGTCTGACCTTGAATCATGTTAGAAAAGATAGGATATCTGAAGGGGTCAGGATACTTTCCAATGGCTTTACATTTGTTGAAAAATTCTCAGAAAAAAAAAAAAAACAAAGCATAACCTAAAGCAGTTATTTCACTTGCTATAATATCATTTCTGGCCTAGAGATAAATTTCCAAATGATAAATTTGGGTTTTTTTATGATTTTTATGAGACTTTATTATGTCCTTGCTATGCCTTTGCTTGGGTTTTCCAGTGTACTCTAATATTTCAACCAATAAATCATGATTGCTTCTAATAGGATCTACTATTTGCTCATAAAACTCATTTTTCCATGGAATAAAAGCAACCTCCTTTAGGCTGTTTCAGAACATTAATTTCTTGTGGTTGGATAACATATATATCCTTGACTTTACTTAGGGGAAAATAGATTATTTGAAATCTATGGATGGATAAACCTGGAAAGTTTCACTTTCTGTTCTATAACTAGACACTTTGTATGGCACGGAGGGTCATGGGAACCTATTGTTTCACACTTCGAGGTAAACTTCCATCTAGAGTGTGAACCAAGAATATTGAAATATGAAAGATAAAAAATAATAACAGCCTATTTATATGTTAATATTTTCTTTGTTAAAATATTCAATTCAATAATATTTAAATGCCCAATATGTGCCAGGCACACTAAAGATGCCAGGGGCAGAGCAAATACAAAACGAAGACTCTGCTCACAAAATGCACATTCTTTTTTTTAAATGTTTAATTATTTATTTTTTAAGTTTTTTTAATGTGTATTTATTATTGAGAGACAGAGAGAGACAGAGCATGAGCATGGGAGGGACAGAGAGAGGAGGAGACACAGAATCTGAAGCAGCCTCCAGGCTCTGAGCTGTCAGCACAGAGCCCGACACGGGGCTCGATCTCACAAACTGCGAGATCATGACCTGAGCCAAAATCGGACGCTTAACCAACTGAGCCAACCAGGAGCCCCCAATGTTTATTTATTTTTGAGACAGAGACAGAGTATGAGTAGGGGAGGGGCAGGGAAAGAGAGGGAGGCACAGAATCCTGAAACAGGCTCTAGACTCTGAGCTGTCAGCACGGAGCCCGACGCGGCGCTCGAACTCAGGAACAGCGAGGTCATGACCTGAGCCGAAGTTGGACGCTTAATCAACTGAGCCACCCAGGCTCCCCTCAAAACGCACATTCTAATGAATAGGTGCCTCAGATTTTTTTAAATGACCTGAAGTCAGACCATCATGTGACAGTGGAGGGACAGCCCATGCCCGTTTCAACAAGGGTGGTATTATGTCAACATGCCTTTGGAAGAGGTCAATCCTCAAACATACCCTAAAAAGAGGTCAGTCCTAAGATGTCCTAGGAAGAGGTGAATCCTGGAGTCAGATATGAGAATTCAGAAACTGTGGCCAACAGTAGGATGAATACCTGTATCCTTTTCTTATTGACAAGAAATCAGTTAAGCCCTGACTCTGGGCCTGAATATGCCTGGAAGATTTTCAGGGTTTGGGATGTTGACCACTGTGCCTAGATGTGAGGAAGGCAACAGGGAATCAGTTTCTAAAGGACTTACCATCAGATCTGGACTGTGAAGGGGTAACAGTTACTTTCCATGCTGTATTTTCTTTTTACTATCTGTGACGCTCAAAAACATCTTGTGAAAACTTAGAGTCTGGGAGATGAAAGTGGGAGTCTGTGAGGATGTACAGTCTTCAAAGAACCCAAGTAGGAGTGGTGCCCTTGGTCAAGGTCCAAGTGATGGTAGCAGATGGTCACTGTGCTGGAACACAGCAATCTCAAAAGGGCAATGGTGGCTCTGGTAAGGATGTGGACATCACAAATAGGTGGAGCGAAGGGACACGAGATACTGGTTCATGAGTGGCCCAGGAAAAATATAAGATATGGGGAAGGGAAGACATGAGTGGGACTAGCTCCAATAACAAAGCCAGTGAGAGCTCACGTCTTCAAAGGAGACTGGACAGATATGCTAGAATTTTAGCTGTCACTACCTGAGTGCTTTTTATGAATGCTTTTATTCTCTTCTTTATACTTGCCAGATTAGCTATCGTGGGTTTATAATGGTGTTTTATAATTCAAAATGTTTTAACAACATTAATGTGTGCTCTATATAGTACTACATGTGACCGTCTGATATCCATCCCCAAGAAAAGTCTGTTGACTGACCTACCAAGCAGCTACTAGGGGGCCCTTGAGGAAATAACCAAGGAAAACCTGGCAGATCACTTAGTGAAGGTTAAGGTCTCAGCACTAAAGCCCCCAGAAGGATAATAAACAAGTGTGTGTCCATATTATTGCTTACAAAGAGGCCCACAACTACCCAGACCACAGATATTTCCATGGATGAACCCCAGCAGAGGAAAAATCAAATGTCAGGTTTGCTGAAATAGCCAAGTAACCCTTGACAGTCTGAAAAATCTGACATCCTCTCTTTTTGTGGCTAGGATCAAAGTCGTAATGACGTCTGGCAGATCGCCTTCCAAAAAAACTGGATTAAATAAAAGGAGCAGTTATTTATAGAAAATGACAAAGTCACAGTCCAAACCTGTGCCTTACATGAAATGGAGTTAATCAGAATTCTATGTAGTGTACATGATGTACCCTAGTGGGCTTCAATGTCCAGGTATTCGTGAATGCAGCAAAAAGGAACAATTCTGAATAATCTAGAGATACCAATCATTTAAATTATAATGTAATTGCAAAATTAAAAAGGTATTATTATTATTAGACATAAGGACTTCTTTGCTTACAGGGGAATTTTCAAAGTATGAAAATCCTATTATATGTTTCACTGAGTTTCTTAGAGTCATTATTTTAAAAAAAGGTCTTCTTTTTATGTAAAAGCAGGAATCTTTATGTGTGGTTTGCAGCCAAAGGATAGTGAAGAGACTGGTGCATTCATGCCATGGTAGGATCACATTCTGGTCACAAATCTTCTGTGAGCCCTGATATCACATGTTCTGTGCTGCTGTTGCAAGCATTTCTTGCCATTCTTAGATATAACAATTGGAAAAACTTTATGAATAGGACAAGTAGCCTTGTTCTCAGCTCAAATAAAGAGGGGAAAATCCCAATTCATTCTTCGGTTGGGAAATGAAAAATCTGCTATCTTAGTGAAAGATAAAGGAGCCTGACTTTTCAGACAGCTCTTAGACAACAGTCTACGGCTCTCTCTGGATAACATATATAAGTACTTACATTTCCCTGTCCTTTTTGAGTGGCTGGTCCTGATGAACTGGTCTATTTTCAACAATGTCCTATGCTCTAGGCCTTATTATCTTTACGAATTCCTTTATAATTTCCTTTCCTTCTTTACAATTTTCATTCCTCCCTTTTTTCCTTCTTTTCTCCCATCCAAACCTCCTACCTTTTTTTTTTAAAAAAAGTGTACACTCGGGGCACCTGGGTGGCTCAGTTGGTTGAGCATTTGACTCATGATTTCTGCTGAGGTCAGGATCTCACGGTTCATGATGTAGAGCTCTGAGTTGGGCTCTTCACTGACATTGTGAAGCCTGCTTGAGATTCTCTCTTTCCCTCACTCTTTGCCTCTGTCCCACTCATGCTGTCTCTCTCTCTCTCTCAAAATAGATAAACTGAAAAAATGTGTATATTTCTTTCTCTCCCCCCAAAATCAAGTTGGCTTATAAAAGAAACATGTATACACAAAAAAGTTAATAAAATAGACAGTGAAGACCTAAAAAGAAGAAAGCAACAGAGAGGTCAACCAGCTGTTAGAAGAATTAGACAATGCCACGGGGCAATTGTGTTTTTCCATTAGGTCTTTATTTTTGTTTTTTGTTTTTATTTTCTAGTGAATAGGATAGAAATATCAACCTCTGCTGATTTATGGAATGTTCCTAAGTGAGTTAAACAACTATTTAAAAGTACACTGAATTCTAGTATCATTATGCTTGCTCAAATTTTACAAGCAAAAGGACAGCAATTCTAATTAGATTCCCAGCTGTTTTTAGTATTTTCCTTAACTGTTGGCAACTCTAATAAGTAATCTATAAAAAAAAAAAATCTGCCAATCAAGTAAAAATGGGAAAGATCATAAAACCCTGGGACTGGCATTTACAGGTGCGTGTGCTGGCCAGTACAAACCAAAATAGGAAAATGGCATAACCAGATGGCATCTGCTGAATCTCTAACAAATGTGCAGTGTGGATATCATGTCTTATATCCATCAGGTATGAATCCTAGCTCCCCATCTCAGCTCTTCTCCAAGCCTTAGAGACCTCATCTATAAAATAAACTTGATACTCCTTCTCTGGATCTGAAAATGTTAATGTTTTGATATCAAATGTATCTGGTTTGAGTATTGGTTCTATCTTTTAGTAGCTTCATGATCTGAGACTTAGATTTCTGATATACCATGTACTTCATGAAGTTTCTTTCTCTTTTTTCTTTAAGGCTGAATAACACATATCAAGTTCTCAACATGGTGTTTGCACATTGTTGGTGTTCAGTACACCTGAGTTCTCTTGTCTCTTCCCTATTTCCAAGAACTAAATAGGAAGGAAACATCCAGCATGGTACCTGAAGGCACCCAATTAATTAATGTTAATGTAGTATAATTATTTTCCATTGTTATTGCAATATAGTGATGGAGGGGGATATGAAGGCAGCCAGAAGCCCAAACCAGAAAAGGCTTCTATCAACAGGAAAAAAAAAAAGCCCTCTTGGTGGCAGAAACCATAGCAGATATACTGGGAATAATGACTTCTATTTTGGTAATGAAAACTTCTATTCATCGACTTTATGAAGACCTTTCAGTATATTTTGGATTTTAAGTTTTAATTACGTAGGGCAACTGCAGAGATACATTCGTCAAATGACAATAGCAGTCACTTGTTCCATTATAAAGTGCATTTTTAAATGCAAATGCAGAACATGCATACATACATACATGGAAAAAGTGATATTGTTAAGTAATAAGTTAAATGAGACAGTTGGCCTCAACAGGCTGGATGTGATTGGGCTTTACTTGTTGGTACTGATTACTTTGAATGGGAGACATCATGCAGCAAACATCTGCAGACTTTTTCACTTTCTGCATTTGTAGAGTATTCCCAAGGGGCAATGGGCACCAAGAGAGACTTTCCTGATGATATGAAATGTACAGGATACCATACTTTTTTAAAGGTGGGGTGGTAATAGAATATACGCAAAAAGGAATTACTGTTTTCTTCCGAGGAAAAGCTAGTAACACACTGAAAAGAATACATGAAGAAAACCATGGCTCCTGCTCATCTCATGTGAAAACAATTAGAACGACAAATAGTTTCCCTCATGTAGTTAACTCTGAAGGTTTGGCTGTAGTAGCAGACACATGGGTTGGGAGCAAGTGCCCAAAGATATGAGGCATTTATTCACGTCTCTTTAGGCGTTATTTAAAACAGAAAGTGCATATTTGAAATATGTATACTTGGGTTATGTCTACTACCTTGAACTAAGTCAAACTAATCAATCTTGTTAGAGGTGTATGAGATGGCTCTGATTTATGATTTCTTGCATGTTATCACCAGAAGGTTAAATGATGCCTTAAAAACTCAGAATGTTTTCCTAAAATGGTTCACTAGTATTGGAACAATAAATAATAAGGGAGTCACTTTATTTCTTTCATATTGACATGATAGCTTACAGAATGGACAATAAAATATGTATTTTATAAGGTTTTTTTTTTTTTTTACAAGAGGGTCTTGATATAATTTGAAAGAGTGTTTTAAATGTCTCTATTCTCCTGCCACCCAAGTAAGATTGTTGTTTGAAGCAATATGAAGAGCACACAGAAAAGATTTCTTTTTGATTTGGGGTGCCTGGGTGGCTTAGTCGGTTAAGCATCTGACTTGGCTCAGGTCATTATCTCACAGTTCATGAGTTCAAGCCCTACATCAGGCTCTGTGCAGGCAGTTCGGAGCCTGGATCCTGCTTCAGATTCTGTGTCTCCTTCTCTCTCTCTCTCCCCCTTCACTCACATCTGTCTCTCTCACAAAAATAAACATTTAAAAATTAAAAAAAAAAAGAAAAGATTTCTCTTTATTTTGAATGTAAGATATATGCATTGGAATATGTAGAAAATAGCTTTAACAAAGGGTATACCCAGGATGCATTAGCTAAATATAACACCAAATCTAAGAAAATCAATTACTGTATCCCAAAAGACACTATGTAAGGGACCATCTGATCAGCTGGATTCATGCACCTCTCATGGTTGCTAACCATGTAAGGAAAAGCAGAATCTAAGCCTGAAATAATTGTGCCAAAAGGAGAAGACACACAGGGTAGAGATTTGGAGATCAAAGTTCTGTTTCTTTGAACAGGTTTTTGTGTGATTTCGGACATTCATGTTTTTCTCAGTTGACTTTCCAATTGTAAAATGAATATATCTTATGTCTGCATGGCTACTTCATACTATTGTTGTAGTATTCAAGTAAAACGATCTGTTTTAAATTATTTAGAATAGCATGAAATGCTTTGCAAGTACAAAATATTATCAAGGATAACAGAGACATTCTATACGTTCTCAATTCTGATATACCCTCATGTTCCTTGAGCTGATTTCTCTGGAAGGCCAACCAAATCCACAGGATATGAAGGCTACTTGTAACACAGTTTTATTATATTCATTAACAGAATTTGGATCATTTTGTCTAGAGGACTTGTAGAGAATTGGGAGGTAGATGACGGACTCTAATGGTGAGCATAATGGGTTGATTTAATTAATTCAGTGAACAAGATATTTGATCCAGTTGAATGATGTGTAAGCAAAATATCTGGTTGACTTATCTGAATCTCAATTTTCCAGATATTTTTACAATAGATAATACCTTTAGAAGAAGAAAT